>NC_139535.1:90198691-90556075 GCF_965153285.1 Podarcis tiliguerta | reverse complement strand
ATCATAGAATCATAGAATCTTTGTGAATGCAATTAAAGGGAAACTTTGAAACATTATTAAAATAAAAAATAAACACCTTGAGGTCTTCAGTTCTTATATCAATGGGTTGGTGGAAGAGGAGGACAGCGCCAGTTCAGGCTGCAGGTGAGGCTCGCATAAAATAATGTTCTACAGACACAAACACATACCCCCCACATAGAAACTGGCATGTCAGGATAAAATGCATTCTGACATACCAGTTTCAGATAAACTGGTGTGTGTGTTTTGGTTTTTTGAATGGAGAAGCCTTCATGCAGGGGTAATAATAATAAATTTTATTTATATCCCGCCCTCCCCAGCCAAAGCTGGGCTCAGGGCGGCTAACAACAATTGTTGTTATCATCATCATTTTATTTATTTATATCCACCTTTCCCCCAGTTTGGAACTTATGGCAGCTTACGCAGCTAAAATAGAACAAGCTAAAAGCATAGAAAAGACACTCATTAAACACGAATAGAATTAAAATACTATAAAAAGATCCATTGAAAACAGAGCACAGAACCTTAAAAGCAGTCAGTTCCCTGCTGGCGGAAGGACAACAAGGAGGGAGCCAGGACAGCTACCCCAGAGAGGGAGTTGCAGAGTCTGGGAGCAGCCACCAAGAAGGCCCTTTCTTGTGTCCCCAACCAGGATGGTGGTGGTAGGGCTGATGCAGACCATGTATTTAAAGCACATGACCACCTTCAAAGAATTCTGGGAACTGTAGTTAAGAGTGATGGGAAAATGTAGCCCTGTGAGGAGGAAACTACATGCATAATTGTATACGCTTCTATTTTGTTCCTGATCCCCTTAACTTGCCAATTTTTCTAAATTAAAAAAACCCAGAAATAAATGTTGGAACCTTTCCTTGTAACAGTTGCTCCAGCTCTCTAAGCATCTATGCTGCCATTTTCGGCACTTTTCCTGGTTCTACAATATCCTTTTGAAATACAGCAACCAAAACAGTAAGTACACAAAGTATAGTCATGCCATAGATTTTTTAAATAAATACTTCATGATATTGGCTGTTTTATTTTTAATCCCTTTTTCTAATAATCCCTAACATGGATGTTGCTGCCTCCCCCCCCCTTTTTTTTTTTTACAGCTGCCACAAATAGGTCAACTTTTTCATAATGTTATTCACCACGTCCCAAGATCTCTTTCCCGGTCAGTCAAACCAGCTCAGACCCAATCAGTTTATATTTTATGCCCAAATGTTCATCACTTTTCATTTAACTTAATGCGCCGGGCAGCACTGAACATGCTATGCCCCTGACAGAAGCAACTGCTTTGGGCACTTGCTATGTCCCCCTACCCAGCCACTCACTATGCACATCCTCAGCTTTGTTGCCTAGTCTTTGGGAAAACTATAGTCATGAGCATGTTCTGATCCTCTCACCAATGTTACATGTGCACCTTTTACAATTAAGATGGCTCAAGAAAACACCACTGCCAAAAATCAATCTTTCTTTTTTTTTGGTTTCATGATTTTCCTGCAAGAAATGCAAGCTATAATTTAGAAACAGACCCTTAACCAACTCTCTGTGCAATTCCCTGGGGTTTTTTTTTTGGTTTATGTTTTTATTAAAGGACTTTTCATGAGTATCAAAAGTACATTCGGCGCCTCTGTTTTCAAATCGTACTCTTTTCTTCACTGAGAGTGGGGAGGAAGAAGCAAGGTGGGCCTAATTAATACGTTGGTTTACTTTTTCGCACGTGTCTTTAAAACATGTAAGATATTAAACAAATTTTTCATCTAAAGCAAATAAACCTTGACACACACATATCCACTTAATGTATACTACACACACACACATACACTCATTCTCTCTCTCTCATGTGGTAGGAGAGCTGCCCTATAAAGCAGTTTCAAATTGCCTTATTAAAACATGTGCTTTGAATGGAAAAATATCTTATTTACAATCTCAATGGCACTGAGGGAGTTGGCATATAGTTATTTTCATCCTGGAGGCCATATTATTTGAGAAGCAAATACTGAAGGCTCTCACAGTAGAAATACTAATCTTCTCTTTAATCTAGTATCCCACACTAATTTTTCATGCAGTTTTCTTCTTGAAATGTCACCCAGTGCAGCACTTGCAGCTCTGTATTTCCTACCAGAAAATGATATATTAGAACTGTCTGAGCTTAATTCACAGTCTGTGAAAGAAAAAGACCCCTTCATTACTGTCAGTTGAAACAAACTAAGAATTTATGGTTAAATTGATTCTAATAATGATATGGCTTCCATATCCATATCCGACTGTAATTCTATTTTGCTCCAGTTGAAAAAAAACAAAGTACTCAAACTGCCCCACTTACTGCAGTAAGTAACTACAGTACCTTTAATAGCAGGGCATGTTTTGCAGAAATGTATTTTGTAGAAGGATAGAGTTATCTAACCAGAGCAGAAATGCTGTTAACAGAATATTTTTTTAAAAGACAGCCTTTTCTAACTAGTCATATTATGAAGACTTTCAGGAGTTCCCCTCTTTTTCCTTAGCAAAATGGCTTGTAAAATGTTGCTTTTTCTTTACTATTCAGTCTTCACTGCAATACATGTTCAGTACAATATATGCAGAGTAAAGATCACAACAGTAAACTGCTCCGTTAAGAGGCCACAAAGAAGGCGTATAACTAACAAGAAAATTAAAAACAAGTTTTTTCAAGCAGAAACAATGCAGCTTCAAAGACAGGATCAAAACAAAGCACAGTTTTGGTATGGCAAACCAGAAGGGCCAATATACTACAGATAGTAGTATGCAGCTATGCCTGAAAATCAATTCTGCATCAGAATCACAGCTGGACTTCTACGATCATAGCAGGGAGGCAGCTGGTGCTCGCTAGAGCTGATGAGGCTGGTAGGGTCACATCAGATGGTCATACCCGCCAACATTTCCACGATGAAAATAGGGACGTCCTAAGGAAAAGCTGGACATTCCGGGATAAAATCAGAAACCGGGATGGCTTCTGTAAATCTGGGACGGTCTCTGGGAAATAGGAACACTTGGAGGGTCTGTGAGGTCACAAGTACATGGTAAAGTTATGCCCCCCCCCCATCCTTCTCCCTTGCAAACATAAAGTAGATACTTAAGCAAGGCAATTTCACAAACAGCGCATAACTAAATGAACGTGTGTTTTACTTTGATTCAGAAGGTGTCCCTGCTGTCACAGTTCCTTCTCTGGGATGGGAGAAATGTTGTGTGGCCTCCACCTCACTCTGAAGAAGAATCTTACATTGCGACTTAGGTTCTTTGCAGAGTTTGGCTCTGTGGACAGGCCCCAAAGAACACATGAAATTGTATACTGGTTTGCTGCTGTACTGTCAAATTTTGATTCAAGTCAAACATTGGTAAACTGTTAAACTAAAAAATTTTAAATTTGCCCATTCACAAATTTTGCCAGGGGTGGCAAAGTGACAGCAGCACAGGTGCTCTTCAGAGCCACCTTGTCCACCTACCTCACTCTGAGGAAGGATCCTGCAAAGTGCTCTGTTGATGCAGCAAAGGCACTCCTAAAGCGGCAGGGCATGTTGAATTTTCCAACTTTCCAACTCCAAAAATGAGGGGTGCTAAAAAGTTTTAAGATAACTTGAGAATCCAATATATGTTTGGGTTAATTTAATACAATTTAATGTTGCTTGGTAAATAAGTACTTAAAAATATTGATGTTTTAACATTTTAGTGGAATTTCTAATAATTTTAAACTTGTCTGATTATTTTTTTGAGGGGGGGAAATGTGTGCAAAATTACATCAAAATCATTAAAAATGATAGGACATCAGATCGGCTTGCCAGATTTGGAAGTGGCAGGAAGATAAGAAAAGAAGGCTTGCTGAATATAAGCAGAGAAGCAAGCAGGATGCTTGATTCTAATCAAATGAAATAAATCTTCTGTGATGATGAAAATGAAGAGCAAATAGCTGATGCCCAAAATGGAAATGATGGAAGTTAACGAACAAAGTACGCCTTCTACTTCTAATAAAAAAGCAGAATACAGCACATTAAAAATATATAATGTTGCTATGTAGAACCTCAAAGGCGGTATGTTCACCTGCATACCACAGCTGCCATCACCACTGCTGCCTTTATAGACCCCTATCTGAAGAAATTTGCAAAAATTAAGCTTCACTCCCTAAAATAATATGCCCTACATGACAGGCCAGGGTGTGGGTGTAGTTGAATTGCCCCTCCTGATGTGCCACCTCAGACAAATGGCTCACTCTGGCTCATATAAGGGCTATATTTGGAGAGGAAACAAAAACCACTAAACCCAAGGATGTCCTTCCAACTCTATGTTCTCCTTTCAGTCACTTGATACCTAGGATTCCTGTGGAGTTTTCTCTTACCCCAAAGCAGATAAAGTCTTCTCAAAAGTCTTGCTCCCTTATAATGATGTAGAGCCTCAAAAAATAGAAACTTTCCCTCAATCTGAAAGTAAAATTAAGGTCACTTCTAGCTGTCAGGGTATGCATTCAGAACATGGTGAAAGAAAAGTAACCTCATCCTCAAAAATAATCTATGGTAATTTGAACTTTACAAGCAGATGTCTAACCTCAATTACTCCATGCACAGCTTTGTCCATCTCAAATAAATGTTATATGACAGTGTTCAACAACTTTGTCTCTGTGTAAAATCAGCAAAAAGACCTGGCCTTGCTACTGGAGCTTGTACTGATTTCATTTAAGCTGATTTTATACTGCTCTAAGAAAGTGATTTTTCTGCTCACATGTAAACTTATAGGTTTTTCCAGAGATCACTATTTGTACATCTTCCTGCCCCTCAACTAAACCTAAGATCAATGAATAGCAACATCTGTGTACAATTTTTTTTCAATAGGAGTTTGCTGCGGCATAGCTCTCAGAGTGCCCCCTCCAAATGCAGAAATCACCTCAGGAAATTCAGCCTTCTGTCTTTGACATGGGTTTGACCTAATGAAACATGTGCTTGCAATCAACTACTGTACCTGTAGTCTTTTTCCTCCTCCTCCTCCTCCTCAGAAAAATGTGTGGAAACATTATAAGGAACCTGCTATTCACCAAATTGAGGACTATGAATGTAAACCTCCAATACAGTGGTACCTCGGGTTATTCGGTTACATACGCTACAGGTTACATACGCTTCAGGTTACAGACTCCGCTAACCCAGAAATATTACCTCAGGTTAAGAACTTTGCTTCAGGATGAGAACAGAAATTGTGCTCTAGCGGCACAGCAGCAGTGGGAGGCCCCATTAGCTAAAGTGGTGCTTCAGGTTAAGAACAGTTTCAGGTTAAGAACAGACCTTAACTGAAATAAGAATAGCTTACATGTCATCTCTGGAGAAAGATAATATTAAGCCTTTAGAGAGAGAAAAACCTCTGGCACCACAATTTCTAATCAAACTTGTAATTATGTCATAATAACCCCTCTTCTGGCACATTCCAGAGGGAAACTTTTACTTCTGTAGCACCTTCTATTCCCTTGCTGTTTTTCTCTCCTTAGGTTCATTTTTGTGGCACAATAGTTCATATTCTACCTCTGTTATTGTCCCAGTGAGAGAAACAGTACATGACATGCCTTAGACCAGTGTTCTTCAAAATTGGGTTCCCAGATGTTGTTGGACTATCATCCCTGGTCCGCCTAGCCAGTCATCAGGGATAATGGGAGCTGCAGTCCAGCAACATCTTCCGCCCCCAAGGTTGACGAACACTACTTAATTATGTACCCTTAACAGCTACAGTGCTGGCTTTCTGGAGATTGTCAGCATTCCATTATTCCATTACTTGGATGTATGTGAAACTGGCACACTATAGAAATAGTCTGACCCATCTAACCCTACTTCTAAGTAAACAAGGGTAGAATTGGGTTGTTAGTCATCTAACCACATAGTGCTGCTTTGGTAGTGACTGGATAGCATTTCCTTTTCCAATCCGCCGCAATATGTCCTGGAATTTGGCTATGGCATACGTAATACGATCAGAACCCCACAAAGAATTATGACTCGGCACAAGGCAGCTGAGGGCATTTTCTCACAGGAATTTATATTAATTCAGAACATGTGCATTCAGTGTGCCATAACCGCTCTAGGCACCTGTCCACAATCTGCCCATATCTTCCTCCTGTATTCATGGCAGACACAGAAAACTGTAGGATGTGTGTTCAGGCTTTCTAGCTGAAGCTGGGAAATGAACTCTGCTGTTGGGTTTTACCCAGTTATTGCTTTTTGGTGTGTCTCCAGGTTAGCTTTGCCTGGGAGTTGGAAGGACATGCCATCAGCAGTGAGATGGTCGGAGAAAGGAAGCATGAAAACTCACC
The DNA here is from genome assembly GCF_965153285.1 of Podarcis tiliguerta. Classification (NCBI taxonomy): domain Eukaryota; kingdom Metazoa; phylum Chordata; class Lepidosauria; order Squamata; family Lacertidae; genus Podarcis; species Podarcis tiliguerta. The sequence continues at coordinate 90,549,762 of NC_139535.1, read as the reverse complement.
AAAATGAAATAACTGGTATTTCCAACATCCTGAGAGTTTATTCTCTGTTGTTTTCTCTCTCCTGCTTCCTATGTATTTTGTGCTCGACCCGTTTATGAAACAGCAGAACATAAATAAATAAAAATAAGCCAGTGGGGATACCTGCTCCAGGCTGTGTCTAATCCCGGTATGTCATGGACACCACTTCTTTATTTTCTCTTACACTAGCCCTTCCAACCACAGAAAACAACAGGGACTTTCTTGTCAGTAGAAAATAAATCAGCCAGCTCACCTTCTCATTGCCTGAAACCATTGTTAATAAGCACATCTCCTGCCATCCAACCACTAGCTCCGAAGGGGCTTCACCTTCCAGTTGCCCCTACAAAACTACCTGAAATAACCTTCTGAGGTAACTGGAATCTACAACGGATTGATAATGCTTAGGTTCATTTGAAGGGATGGAAAGAGTTCTTCCTCAGAACTGGTGGCGGTGGGCTCAGGAATGAGGTCAGCTTATATGGTTTATCTGACAGGAAAGCCATTTGTTACAAAGTGAATTTGAAAGTAAACTACAGCGCTGTATTACACAATTTGACCCTGCAGCTGCAGTCTTCACTAGGTCACTGTAGCCTCAAGCACATTAAAAGCTTAGGGTGGAAGGGTTGTATAGACTGTGTGCTCTACGCTCACCCAGGGAAGTACCCTCAGTTCAATGGCAGACTTTTTATTCCTCATTTTTATCACACTGTGCCTGAGGAGAACTAATAATTCCCATGTCTCTCCTGTACAAAATCTACACAGGCCACAGCAATTCAGGACAAAAGGCAAATACACTTCTGACAAATGCAATGCAAGGTGAAGCCAAGAGTTTTGTAGTCCTGGAAGCAGCACAATACTCTATCTCCCTTCCCAACTCAATTTCAAACTGTAGGGTAACCAGCCTCATATACCACTGTATTTGAATCTAATTAATGCATGAAAGGGTCAATGCCATAGAGCAAGCTGTAGTTTGGCGAAGGAACCACTAGGCTAAGCTGGCCCTGTCCTGCCAGGCTTAGCCTATGTCACTATCCCTCACCTTGGACAACCAATACTTTTGTTGTCACCACTCTAATGAGAATTTAGTGTATGAGGATTCCTAACCTGCTCTGGCTCAGCCACATGGCTTTAATCAGTCTCTTTTCTTTCAGACAAGAATGGAGTCTGAAATTAGTTCCTATACCAATTCCTATACCAATAGTTTAGGAATTTCCCCTGTTTTGTAACAAAGCAATGTTTTACTGCCTGTGCAACCTCTTCTGACTGCTGTATGGAAAAGCACATGAATCTGACCTGTGAAGAGTTTTGTAAGTAAACAATTTTATGAGTTAGTAAATGTGTGGTCTCTCTTTGTACTAGGGAAATGGGCTATATTAGGATTCACTGGAAAAGGTCCATTTTAAAGGCTTTACAGCCTCTATTTCCACGCTTCTCTTTGAGGCATGCTTTGCCATGTTTAATTTCTACTGGGGTTCTCTCACCCAAGATTACTTGCCCCAGAATTTCCAACACAAACCATGCCAATGAGATGTCCTATCCCCTGGTGCTAGCATGTATTCAGGAACTATGAACATCAGCCAGGAAAGCTCAAGGCAGCAGTCATTTGCAAATGCTGGCAGATAGGTCCCAAATGATGAGCTAGCTTTGCAACCAATACATTCTGCCCTAATTTCCTTGATTAAAGACATGCCTATCAGTGCCGCATAGCTTAGAGCATCCAAGCCCAGCAGTACGCTCATCAGCAAAGCGCACCCTCACAGCTTCAGTTACTCAGGCTATGACTGTGTGTGCCATATTTCATTACTTTATACTTTTCGTTATTTGTGGCAGTAATGCTACTTACCTTTGCATTCTTCGCATTCATATGTGTTTCCTTCCTCGTGGCATTGCAGGCTTCAGGTTTTAAGCAACTGAAATAACAGTGATTCATTTCCCTTGAAATAATGAATTTGTGCAATTTCACTCTCCCCCCAATAAATAAAGGTGCAGTGTGCTCCAAAAGATTGGGAAGGACAAACACATTGAGAAGGGACTGGTTTTAAAAGTTTAGCTTAAAAATAAGAGCTGTTCAACAGTGGAACAGGCTCCCACGCGAGGTGGTGGACTCTCCTTGTAAGTTTTTAAGCAGAGGTTGAATGACCATTTGTCATGTATGATCTAGCTGAGATTCCTGCATTGCAGGAGGTAGACTAGATGACTCCCGTGGTCCCTTCCAACTCTACAGTTCTACAATTCAATGAGCAGCAGATGTAACCGGCAAAGTGTCTAGGGAAACACAACAGTCCAATGCTGCAAATTAAGCACAATCAAAAAGGAGAAGGATCTGATAATGAATGCATGCCGAGGAAAGGTTGGGACGAGGAACTGTGTAAGATTTGCATCCACCCAACATTGTTTTTTTTATAGCCCCTTCAATGAAGCAAAGCTTTTGCATGGGAAAACCTAAAAGCAGTGTGTGCAGAAACTAGGGTGGTATGTGGACTGTGTTTCATTTTTGTATGACGATCAGCAGCAAATCATGCAACAACAAAAACATAGTCTGGTGGACTTTCATTTACTCAACCATGTTCCTTTGGTAGGATTTAAATGCTAAAAATAAAGAGATAGACCATTTGACATGTCCTTTTAGACAAAATCATCCATCCATCCAACCAACCAACCAACCAAAACAAACCAATTCCAGGAAGCCCAACTGAATCAGGGCCATGCTTCCTCCCCTCCTTCCCGATGCACAGTCCTTCCCTGATCAAAATTACTCCCCGTACAGAAAAAATGCTTTTATTTTTGTAACAGTGAAGGGAAAGAGAGAGTTGTGCGTGGCATTTTAACTGGATGCGGCGGAGTTTCACCCTTTCCCCAGCAATGTTTTTCGGATAGCAAATTGTTCACTACCACCAAAGCTGCTATTTGTTCTGTTAGGGGAAAACATACAACCTGCCATTTCCTAGGTAGCATAAATTTAGCAGCTATCAGCATGAAGCAGATAAGGTTTCTAAAATATGTGGCATACAGTCATTGCCATGTAAAAGAATATGAGTTAGGTTAACTGGTAACGCACAGCCTGGAATTTGACACAGCATTCACAACTTTATTCTAATATGGAAAACCTAGGAAGCAGTCCCACGCTATGGGTGATATTCAACTAAATAATTGTTGAGAGGAATGACTTCATTAAGAGAAGGCCACGCAGAAGGTGAGAGGCTTAAAAGAACATTAATAACCAGAGGACTATAGAAGAAAAAAGCCATACAGCAGAATCCTATTCACCAAAAAGAACTGAAAGCACAATGCCTGAGAGTTGACTCAAGCATCCCATGGTATGGCAAGCTGGAGATGCCAATATACTATAGAACACATCTTGCTGGTCTTGCAACAACTATGCTGCCTCCTGGTTAATTTTTGAATGCAATCAAAGTGCTGGTTCTTAAAACGGCAAAGCACCAAAAAGTTTATTCCCCTCAATGGCTTTTTTTTGGGGGGGGTTGGGGGCTCTCCAAAACTGTGTGTGTGCATGTGTTTAGTGACACAAGCTTCTTCTGAAAGGTTTCAGGGGGCATTTTTTGAGGGTGTTTTTTTTTTAAGTAGTACAGTAGTCTTTTTAAAAAAAACTTTAAATTGCATTCTTGACAAAACTGCAGTGGCACATATAGAATCATATAGAAAAAGCAGGAAAAGGTAGGGTTAGGTGTGGTGTATCTCCATTGGGCTTTGTCACCACAGAGTTCCCCATTATGCTTGCAAAAAAGCACAGGTAACTGGAGGTTACTGCTGGTGGCATTCCTGTTGGCTATAGCCAGCATAAGCTCCCAAAATGGGGGGATTTCAGGGGTAGGGTAGAGGTGGGTTGGCCAAAGATGAGTTGGATCCTCAGTCACTCCAGCTACTGGTGATGAACCCAATCCGGGTCTCTCTGCCATGCCAGCTTGGAGCTTCCATAGCAGAAAGCCTCATTTTTTCTTTATTTTTTTCTTTATTAATTTTATATACCACCCTTCATCCAAGGATCACAAAGCAGTTCACAATATAAAAGCACAAAAATGCATAACATAGTAACAAAAAACAACAACAATACCCCCCCCATCAGTGCCTCCCACATCGTCTGCTCTGACCCAGTGCAGGTGGCAAGGCTTTGACTATGGTGGTCACTCCCCTGCTCATTTCAGCCCTGCTGGTCTTGGTTGGAGTTAGGATTGCTTTCGCAGTCGCAGAACTTTGCGCTCCTTTCCGCATGCTTTTGTGTGGTGCATCTTATTGACCTGAAAAGGCCTTGAGACTGCTTTGTTAATTGCAGAAATTGTGCATCTAGAAACTCCCAAGTTAGCAGAAACCCATGACTCAAAAGGGCAGTTAATGATCTCTTTAATTTAGAATTAAGATTATTACTTGGAAACCATTGCCGGCATTGAAAATATAGGTCCCACCGAACTCTGTGTTCTAGCATCTTTGTATTAAGAAGCTGAAGGGTTTGAAGCAAACTCTCCATGGGCAATTTTCTGCAGAGTTGTAAAAGAAGCTTTTATTACACAAAATGGCTTGTAATTCCAGAATGGTACAGTGGGCAAAACATTCACGAGAGCCTTATTCATAAGAATCATACACTTCAACTTGTAAACTCTTAGCGTGGGTGGTTTGAAATATTGCTTGATATGCAATCTTAATGTTATCCAAAATAAATTAAGAAGTAAGCCCTGATCAGCCAAGACCTCCCCATGCCTATTCAGTGCTTCTGGACAGATTTAGTGAAATGATCATGCTTGTTATTAATATGTGCTGTGCATGGTTAGCCAGCTAATGGGTCTGTAGAGGACAGTGGGTTGTATCCGAAGCTTCTGTTCCATTTGCTCAGCAGACTTCCATTTGTGCAATGGAACTTCCTTCTCCTCTCTTCTCTCTCCTCAAAATCTGCTCCAGAGGGTTGGGAGGTACCAGTGGTGGACGCTAAAATTTGTGACATGCTAAAATTTAGTGCCTTCCTGCCTCTTGTGCTCTGTTCTACAGCACTGTTGTGGTGTCCCCTGCAGCACGGCACCCAGTGTGGCTGAACTGGTCATGCCACCATAAAACCAGCTCTGGAGCAGATTGAGAGCACCGGGAGAAAAGAGGAAATAGAAGTCCCACTGTGCACAGTGCTGAATACAACACAGTATTTTTAAACTCAGTCCATTTATAATACTCCATGCCTGCTGCCTTTCTTTCCGCTTTGACAAATCTAACTGAATAGGGACAGCCTGAAATAAAAAAATTAAATTTGGGCAGTAGAACCATGTTAATTCTGCTCTTTGGGCAACCCATGGCAAATTCATTTTCTTCTAGACTTCTAGGTCTTTCTTAACAGAGTGTAATAAGGATATAAAATTGCTGTACCAAATTACAAATCAGACCAATGTTTGGTGATTTAAATGGCAGTATCTCCCCAGGGTCTGTAAAGTTCACTTCAACAGAGAAAAGACTTGGAGACATTGAGCTGTCATCAGCTGAGAGATTCTGTATCATAGTTCCGAATCTACTAAAACTGATTTGAAACCTAGAAATACACCCAATTCACTCAGCAATATAGGGGGACCTTTGATTCTGGTTCAGAAAACAAGATAAAGTAAAAAAAGTACCTGTGAACAGATTTATAAAATGTCAGGGATCCCCTAAAGGCATAGGCACAAGCTCCTAGGAGTCCCCTCCTGTATTTTTTGAGGGGTCAGGACATTGCGTCGAGCCCCCTGAATCAACTAGAGACGGTGGCACCTCTGCTTAAGGGCAAGGCAATCCTATGCATGTTTACTCAGTTTAATGGGGATTACTTCTGCAGTGGAAACTAAGTATATAAAAGAGTTTTGGGCTGCAATCCTTTTAAGTTCACATACAGAGACAAGTCATCTAGGGCTGAAGTTCCATACAGAAGGCAAAAGGCTTCTCACAATTGCAGAACAGACATTATGTGGCACTTGTTAAAGTGCAACTTTTGCAGAACGAATAACTGAATAGGCATGTTTGGGGCAAGGCGAAGTCTTAAGTAAACTGGTCTCAAGCCATTAAAGGCTTTATATACCAATAGTAAAACTTGGCCTGGTAGCAAATGGGCAGCCAGTGAGCACAGGTATAACATGCTGACAGACGCTCACTAGTATCAGTAATCACTTTGCAGTAACTGCATCTTAAGGATCAATTCTGGAAGCTCCACATGGAGTCCATTGCAACCTACCAATGCCTGAATTACTGTGGTTAAGCTATCCCAGTCCAGGAATTATCACAGATGTCATACCAGCTGAAAAAAGTGCTTCTAGTCATTGAGGCCACTAGGGCCTCTAGTGGCAAATATGGATCCAACAGCACCTAGATGGATCCCTGCTCCTTCACAGGGAATGCAACACCATCCAGAGCAAGCAATTGACCAATTCCATGAACACAAGAACCACTCATCCATACAGTCTTTCCAGCATTCAAGCTCGTTATATTTTCCCTCACTGACCCACCACTGCATCCAGGCCTTGGTCAAGCTTCTGCATGTCTTCTCCTTATTCTGCATGTCATGGAGAAATTGAGCAAATGTCTGGTCCCAATGGCTACATGTAGTTGTTAAACAGCATTGGGGACAAAATAATGCCCTACGGCACCCCATGGCATAACTACTGAAGATCAGAAAGGCACTCTCTGAATCTAGCCCAGTAAGTAGGGAATGGGACCACTGTAAGACTGTGTCCCTGATAGTCAGACCAGGAAGGTAGCATCACCAAAAGGCAGAGAGAGAGAGAGAGAGAGAGAGAGAGAGAGATAAAGGAGAAACGTTGAACTCCCCTTATCACATTCCCAGTAAAGGTCACCTTGCTTAATTGTGTCTCGGCACGACGTTAGAACTGGGTCTTTGACATGTTGTCACTTAAAGGGCTTAGACCAGGCAATGTGCTTTAATCACAAAAATGTTTTGTATGAGCATGTGGAAGTTTGGATGAGGACCAAATGAAGGTTTAAAGCAGAGGTGGGCAACCCATGGCTCTCCTGAGATTGTTGGACTCCCATCAGCTCAAGCCAAAATAGTCAGTGGTCATGGATGATGGGACCTATAGCCCAACAACATCTGGAGCTCTACAGGGTCCCCATCCTAGTTCTAAATGTATGGAAACAAAAAAATAAAAGGGGGGGGGGAGAGTTCTAAGGAACATAGCTGCTTGCCAATGAGGAGTTGATACATATTCCGAATGAAGGTAAGATAAGTGATACTGAAATACTGCAGGATGAGAAGCTTAGGGAAATGAGAACACCCTTGGAGCATCAGAATGAAACACCACAATTATTCTGTGTATCTGTGAGATATATTCCATCCATATAACATAGAGGAATGCAGCTCCCTATCAACACCACTCCGAACTCTTGACTTAAAGATTCTCTTTCTGTAAATAGCTTATTACCAAGACATATTCAGAGCCAAGGTACTTATGTAACAAGATAAACTGCCCACAGAAAATGTTGTTTCCATGCTAATGTTTTTTCTCGTCTGCATATCATTTAATACCAAGCATTGTTATATTTACTAATAGCAAGCTTGTTCTCCAAATATGGATCCTTCTGTAGGAAAAAAAAAAAACAGCAGCACCCACACACCACCCAGGTTAAAAATATATACATTAGTTGGGGGACCCTAGGGAGAGGGAAACACAAAAAGCCCAATATGGACTGAGCATGCTCAGTGATCATGGAATGCTGACTGACTGCTGGGGCAGCAGTGGTGAGAGGAGAATAGAATAGAGTACCCTGGAATAGAACAGGGGTGAAGGGTGTGTGTGTTGCTGGGGCGCTTTTTCTCAGTGGCGGTGTGAGGAGGACACAAGAGCCATGTACCCTTCCAATCAGTCCGATCAGTTTGTTACACGGTTCAGCTTTGCATAGCTCCTTTTTTTCAAGAAATAAGGGATGAGGGAATGGGGGAGAGCCAGTGCCACGGAATGGGGAGTATACCCATGGTTTCAATTAGACGCAGCCCCCCTCAGAGCCAGCTATTCACAAGGAGCAAAGCTCTAGTCTACCTTGGTCCTGCGTCACTACAAGGCTAAAATATGTGCATATCCCATGCCCACAGACAAACCCAGATATATGTGTTGGCAATGCACATGGTAGGGATACTGCAGTAATCCATCAGGTTTGATTTCTGATGCAGATATTGCTGTTTTGCTAGTGCACAGACAATTATCCTAACTCTTCTTGTGTCCAATTCTCCCTGATTTACTTTCTGTCCAGGGAAAATAAAAAATTGGCAGCTACATGCACAAACCCTTGTGCAAGCTATGCAGAGATTGGGCAGGAGGACAGAGGCTGAAAGTGCATTAGAATTTGCAAGGCAGTGCACTGCATTGCTCTCCACAGAATGCAAATTCTTTTCCACTAATGCAACTATTTGGTGCTCATGAATGGCTGTAACACACATCAATTTGAGAAGCTTTCTTTTCATTGAGGGGAGCAGGTGAGGATTCTGCAAACCTAGAAGTTGTTTGAGAAAGCAAGGAAATCCAGAACACTTTACTGACTTTTTGTAGATATCTAATAACGTGGGTTAGGACTTGATAAAAATATCTGAAGTCTCACTGCATACATAGTTGCACCCCCCCCCAAAAAAAACAAAAACCTACAGGACAGGGTACTCTGCTATCTAGGCATGGTGCAAAATGGAAACTCCTGTCCTGCCACTGCTGCCTGCACTGCCCACCCCCCACTGCCTCTGGTGGTGCCGGCATCGGTGCCGATTTCTGGAGATATCTCACCGAAAGTCGGTGGTGGGGTGGGCAGGGTGTCCTGAGGGGCTGCACCTCAGCGGCTTCCACAGCCTGGCCTGACCCTGCTAGCATCATAAGCAGACCCAGGGTATGTAACCACCATATGCGGTCAACGGTGTGTCATTTAGAACAGCCATCACCACTACACAGAGCATCAATTAACCTAGTCATGCAACACCTGTTGGCTTGCTATATGTCGGAAATGGGATCATCACCAGAACATCATCCCCAGGGGGTCTCCAATATTTTGGGGCCCATTTGCAAAAAACCCACGAGGAGCTATCATGGGCACCACACACACTGCAATCAAGCACACACCACCACCTTGGCTACAACAGAATGCTTATTTCAATCATAATTTCAGTGGGAGGAGGGGACACCGTGGGTGGCAAGGAATATGGACATACACCTCTCTGGGTGTATGTCCACATGCGCCACTTTGGCGGCCCCTACTATAGCCGATAAAGTTCTATCTATGGCACATCATTGATCCCCATCATTGTTCACCCCAAACAGCAGGCACAATTAATAATTTTGGAGTGAAGAGTTCCAGTTATTTTAACGAAGCTTCACTTCTTAATATTTTGAGGTTGTCTGTAGTGTCATCTGGCTTTTAGGGATTTCTAGGGAAGCTGCAACCAAAGTTTCAAAATTCTGTTCTGTTACTTTGCAGATCTAAATGGCAAAAGAATGAAAACCGCCACTTGGTTATATCTGGGGGTTTTATTAGTTCCTCCGAAATTTAAACTTCGTTTCCCCACACCTTCCATCCAACACAGTGTGTTGATAAGAATAGCTGGAATCAGGCAGCCTAAACTGACTCTATTGCCCAGCTCCACCTCTTCCCCTTCATCCTAAGATGTTTCAACAAAGAACACCAAGTCCCAAAGAGGATTTTATTCTTATCCCTTTAACATTAACAAAATTGGCCCTGCCACAAAGCAGAGAGATGAACGAGGATGATCAGACAGAAAGCCCCCAGTGACCCAAATGATTCTGCCCGCTTTGCACCCGGAACTTCCCAGTTATTAAAAAACACTGAAACGCAAACACGGCCTGAAACCATTACCATGGTAACGAAGGATTCTGAAGGAAAGATACAAAAGAAGGAAGGGGCGGGTGAGGAGGAATTTCAACTATTCCTTAGGAAATACCAAACAACATTTTACTGACTCATCATTTAGCGATATTTGATTTTAAAGAAAGAAGTTAAGAGCACCAAAAAGAAACAGATTTCATTTTATGTTACTAGGGCTGACACTGATCCCTGAAAATGCTCATGATAAGCTATTTTTTTAATTATGAAAATATAATTTAAAAAACTGTTTATTTTTAATTCAATGGAGATACAATACAGTATTTTTTTAAGAAAGGAAAAAGGGAAAGACCAAAAAATAAAACAAAAATGCATCATGGACATAGTAGGTGTACAAAAGGAAAAAAGTAACGTAGATATAAATTTTACAATACTGAATAGACACATGCACAAACATATATATATATAAAACCTACCATCAATGAAAGAGCATTTGCATATTATTGTAAGGGGGAAGGAATAGACAAATGAGGTAAGTCATGGATTAGAAAGGCAAATGAGGAAAATACCAGTGAAAGCTACTTCCAAATGAATTCATACTTTGCAGGGACAATGTTAAGATGGGGTGATTATTAAGATATGCAAAAAAGGTCCACTAAATATCCACACATTCCTCAGGCTCTGCAGTTCACTGCAGCACACGCTGATGTCAAGTTTTTCCATGACAGCAATATGTACAACCTTCTCCTATAAATTTATTTCTATTACAGTTTCAAGTATATAAGAACAAGAAACAAACAACATATACAAAACTCTAAATCTCTTCCCAACATGGAATAGGTATAAGGTCTTGGATAAAGCATAAGGGAGACACAAAAGAAGAAGTCCTGGTGAACTATTCAAAAATTGAATTACGGACAGCAAGGAAGCAATGATAATTTGTGAAGGGTTATCCATGGAAATAACTGGACCAGTGATTTACTTTTAGCTAAAAGCGCAAAACAACTCTGCCAGAAACAATTCAAGCACTGCTGAGAAAGACACAGAAAACTGCGGTTTTATTTTTTCCAGATGGGTGATTTCTGCCCCCTTCCCAAATCAGTATGTAGGGTATTTGTTGTAATTTACTTTGCAGAATAAATTTAGAGTTAACCTCATGTCAAAGTCTGGACCAGTAAAGCCCAGACCTTTGAAAAATGGTAGTCCAACTTCTTTACAGGACTGGGGCTGGATAAAAGGGATTAGTAGGATCCACTTCTGGAAAGGAACAGGTCCAAAAAAGAGGCAATATCAATATTTGGGCTGCGGCCATTTGGCAGAGAAGTACCACAAAAACTTCCATTACAGCTGTACAAGCTAAACCTGTTCTAAGGTTAAAAAGAATAGACCTCAATCTCCACAACCGTCCATCTGGCATCTTCTGACAGCGCTAAGCTTGCTTAATGTTCCCACCTGATTGCAAAGCTACACAGGGGTGCCATAACCCTCTAGGCTTGTTCTCATCTAAACTCATTAAATCATCCTGATGGAGAGACTGGTGCTTAGTCACTAGGACCTTCTTAAAGCTAATTCCCTGCTACTGTTGCATCTTATTTGGTTCTGGCATTAATTTAATCAGCCATTCCTACAATTCAATCAGGCCTGCACAATGACGAAAAGCCATTTCCAACCACTAAGTTGGAGGAAAGTAATTCTGCATCTCGCTTAGATGTCAGCCCAGGCCACAGATGGTGGTTGGAGTTGTTCAGAGGCTGAGGGAATAAGTCATGCAACCACTGGGGTGGGGGGTGGGAACTGTCACTCACTATCTTTTCAAGATCCTGCCTCCAAAAGGGCTTTGCAACTCCAAGCTCTCATTTTGATGTTTGTCTTCAATTTCTCTCCCTCCCTAACTGGGACAAACAAGGAGCTGAAACGCTCCAACTCTATTTCCCAATTAAAAAGGCATTCAGACACATAGACACACTAGAAATGATCGACATTTTTATTTTTTCGTCTTCTTCCATTTTATTTAAGATGCCAGAGTTTCTATTGGTATCACTTCCCCTCCAGCCAAGTGGTGATATGTCTTCTGAATATCCTTTTTTCTCCTTATCACACCCATGTGGTTGGCCATTTGCAGTGTGCTTTTGGGTTTTTACAGAGTTCTCAAATGTCTTTGGAGTACAGCTTGAAAGTACAGTACACTTGCAGCATTTCTATAGGGTTCTTCTAATTTAACTTCAGAGAAGGTTTAGGCAATCGTCTGCAAAGCATTGGTCATTTGCATAAACTCTTCCCTTCCTTCCATTATAGAGAGCTCTGCAGGAATTAAAAAATGTGTCTTGCTGTTCTAGTAATAGAAGCCACATCCTCAGATATGTCTTCCATTGTCTCCTAGCTTTTTCTCTGTAGGATTTATATTATTTGGGGTGTGTCTTCCAACAATTTTCAATCTATCTCAGCTTTTACCAACCTGGTCCCATCCAGCAGTTGTTGTTGGACTACAACTCCCATCATCCTTAACCATTAGCCATGCTGGCTAGGGTTGAAGGAGTCGAAAAATATCTAGAGGGTACCAGGTCACAGAAGGCTGAGCTATCTGAATGCATCCGTAACTTTTCTGATTGGTTCTCCTTTTTTTTCTTTTTTACAGAATCAGTTGCAAATGACATTCATGATAATTAATTTTGGAAAATAAAAGGCATCTTCACTGGGCTTTTTCTTTGGTGTCTTCTGGGATCTTTCACTCCCCGCCACCCGCCCTCAGCATCCTGCTAAGAATACCACTTCCTAAACTGTTGACATGTGTGTTTTCAGAACAGTCTGCTCTGTGTGAAAATAAAAGCTTCCCTAAGGCTCAGCCCTGGACCTCTTTCTCAGAACCTCTTCAAGGGATGGTCACACTCAAAGTGGGACAAACAAGTTTCTCCATCAACAGATGGGAATGGAGAGGAGGGAAGGATGGTGCTAAGTTCATGTTGCTCAATACTGGCATCTTGTTGCTAAAAGAATTGTAAAAGAATTGCTTTTTTATGTATTCATAATCTGAGCCTGTTTTAAAGATGATGATAATTAATAATAATAATTTATTTGTACCCCGCCCATCTGGCTGGGCTTCCCCAGCCACTCTGGGCGGCTTCCTAAAAAATATTAAAATACAGTAATACATCAAACATTAAAAGCTTCCCTAAACAGGGCTGCCTTCAGATGTCTTCTAAAAGCCTGGTAGTTGTTGTTCTCTTTGACATCTGGTGGGAGGGTGTTCCACAGGGAGGGCGCCCTGTTTTCCTCCTCTCGGCATTCCCTCATCCTTCTTCAGGAAAGCTGAGTCCAGTTCCAGGTGGTTTTGAGACTTCCTTTTAAAAAGATTTCCTTCTTTCAGTATGAATCAGCAGGCTTACCCACAACATGGCCGCACTAGAACGCACCCAGGTCTGCTCATTGCCTCGCTTTCCTACAAGATAATGCAGGGCAGAGTGGCTCCTTAAAGCAAGGCTACACAGCAGGGGTGGGGGAATGTGCGGCATCTTCCCTGACCACTGACCAAGCTGGCTGAAGCAGATGGAAATTTGATTTCTAGTGCATCCATAACATCTGGAGGACACTGGGCTGGCCACCCCTGCTGTATCAAAGCATTCATTACATATGTAAATATGCTTCTCTTCTCAAATCTTAGTACAGGAGCCTTCAATGTTTAACATTCTGGACTGCCAGTATTGTTCTAAGCCTGTATTAGAAAATGTGCTTTCTGAAGGCCAGCACAAAAGCTGAAGTTGACACTTCCTATCTTACCTGGGTTGGAAAGAGCATGCCACAGGATCTCCTTGGCAATAACTTGCTCACTCAGTACAGCAACCCAGTCCATTTATTTAAACCCTGTTTATTTTCACCAAAATCAAACATTTTTCTTTCTTTCACCATCTGCCAAAAATATTTCACTAATGCAAAATCTATTTGATGGTCTGTGTCTGGATTTGTAGAACGAGAGGCTCCAGGGCCCATATAGGAAGCCATGCCTGCTGATGCAGAAGCTCTGCCTCCTAATGCCAAATGTATGCAGCTGCCTGGGACAACTTGGGTTGGTGGTGAAAGCAATGGATTCTAGATATGCTGAAAGCCAGGGTCAATCACCCTCATTGTTGCAAACATCCTGGAGGAAACGCTGCCTCTGTCACAAAGGAGGTAGTCTGAAATCAAGCTCTGAACTGCATATCAGTGTGCCACAGCTAATGCTGGGCCAGTGCCTTTGGCCTCTGTTTAAATGGATGCCTCATTCTGCAGAAGCAGAGATCCACATTTGAGTGGCACAGTCAATCCAGACTCTGGTTTTCAGCTTGGCTTCCAGGAAAGCATATTTGGATGCCCTTCTCCAAAACTTCATCAAAAGTGCACTGCAATGTATTCTGTAGCTAAAAGGCAGATGGAACAGCACACAACTGGATATGACGGGTGGCATGCTCCATCCCTCCAGGGCCTTCTCCACACCACAACAGCTCTTGTAGCATAAATTTGAGCCTCGATTCATTATTTTTTTTACTGAGACTTCAGGAATAATATTATCCTAGCAATATAACAAAAATGCCAACCAATGCAGACCTACCCCCATAGACCTGGAAGGAGCGTAAGCTGCTTTAATGTCATTGGTGTCTGGTTAATCTAAACTATATTTCAAACTTAGCTCTGTATTAGAAGTTGGAAAATATACCCAGGAAGAAATCAGTCTTCCTTTCTTTCTGTGTAGCTCCTCTGCTGAAACTGGTTTGGAAATACAGGTAAAGCTTCCTCTAATGCTGACTGCTTTCTACATCGGAAATGCCTGGAGTCAGCAAGAAACAACGAGGCTCTATCATGCATGTGTGTGAGATACAGAGGGAAGGGTGCTTTTAAAGTTCTGTTCCATGATGCTTTTTCTCTCTCTGGAAGGGATCAATGGGATGCTGGTGGCATGCTGTGTATGTAGCTCTGTTGAACAAGGCAGGGGGTAGGGTGGGGTGGAGGGCAGTAGGGGAAAAGATGGCAGCACAAAGTGCTTTCAAAGGAGGATCACACAAAGCCAGCATCTCAGCTGAATCACCTGCAACAGCACCGCTAAGACCTGCTAAAGAAAAGGAGACGGAGGCTTGTTTTTAAGCAACCTGCATCCTAAACACAGGTATGAAGTTGAAAAACAGGCAAACAGGTTCTTGTATACTTTCCCTCACCAGAAGCTATGTTTGCACTGAAAGTGACCTCATCTGTTTATGGCATAATATTGGTTAGCTGCATTTGGTTTTTTGATGAGAGATGTACTGTATATTGTTTGCATCCTCTTTGAACCATGCCTCAAGCTCCCTGCCCCCAGCTGGTGGTGGCGGCAGTGAGACTTAGGGCAACTGGGCTGTCCCTCTGGAGATGCATAACCATAGTTTCTAATCCATCATGCTTTTAAATTCTACCAATGTAGCCTGGCATCAGTGGCAAACCCCATATGTTGCCAGCACAATATCACATGCACCTAAGATGTCTCAAATTAGCACTGACTTGCTGTCAAGTTTTATGAACAGCAGAGGCAACCAAGCCTTCCTCTCATAGGAAGTCGGTGTGAAATGGGAATAACACAAGACGCAAGGGGAATTATATGAGAAGAATGAAAAGCACAGACCAGAGAAACAGAGTAGTCTGTAAGAAAACCAAATGCCTAAGGAGCCATCAGCTTTATGGAAAACGTAAGAGCAGATATTATTAGAGACGGATAGCTCAGTTGCGTAGAGAGCTGATAAAACCAAGGTTGCAACTGCTAGGTTGGCAGGAGCAGGGACCAAGCAACGGGAGCTCACCCCATCACGGGGATTCGAACCGCCGACCTTCTGATCGGCAAGTCCTAGGCTCTGCGGTTTAACCCACAGCGCCACCCGCGTTCCTTTTTAGAAAAGTACTGGGAGGCAAAATAAGCATATATAATTGATAGTGGAAAAATTACTGTATCAGACATCACCAGTTACTACTGGTGTGTATTATCATACAATGTCTTACATGTGAATTTGCTAAACAAAGCTCTGAGTCCAACCACTCCTCACCCCAACTGTATAAAAATTCTTCCACAGAAGTTCCTAATCCCTTTGTAAAAGTCCAAACCAAGAGTTATTTGACTAGGAAGCCCCCTTACCTAAACAAGGTTGAAACTTGCTTATTTTAAATATGGGTGTCCACTGATTTCTTTGTCATTATATGCATTCTTTATATCTCTTATTTCTTTATCTTACACACCAGAACCATTTCCACTAATTTTGGCTATGTGTTGACATGCTCTCATTAGAGTCTTATTAAGCTAATTACTCCCAATACAAAACAGGAAGTACATTTTTGAAAATCAGCTATCATGATGATTAACCATTCCAACAGCTACCATTAACATTGATTTAATTCCATTAGGGTTCCAGCAGCAAATCTTTAATAAGAATAACTCCTGTTTAAACAGCAAGTAAATTGAGTGTTGGTAATACAAAATCTATAGAGCACTGTGTTCCCTTCTCCCCCATATCAATCTAATTTATTCAGCTGTTCTTGCTCAGGGGTTTAAATGGATAATTCACACAAGCTCTGTGGTAGGTAAAGAGAATAGGCAGGAATAGATGGGGAGGTGACAAAAATGATGCCAGACTTTTGATCACTTGGCAAAAGAATGCTGGCACATAGCAGGAAAGGTGGCAGTAAACTCACATGCAGCAAAATGGGATTCATGCGCCAAGCCATAAATGGGAATGCATCATTATTTAAAGATGTGGCTTTATGGGAGGCTCATTCCTGCAAAATAGGCAGACGATAAATGCATAGAGAAAACAAGAAGATAGTTTGAATCCAGCAGGAGGATCATAGAATCGTATGCTTCATAGTTGCACAGACCAGTGAGCAAACCCAAGCTAAACATTTTAAAGTGGTTAGGGAAGCTAATCAGATCAACTCTGGTCTATCTCCCAATAGCTCCCTCCTTCAATATAGCAAGGAATGGGGAAATCTGTCCATTTTGATCTCCCTTGGTTTCTCATTTATAAAATCTTAAAGTCAGTTTTCTGAATTTTCACACCAGTTTGCATTTTTTTTAAAAAAAATAAAAGTCCTCATGAAAGTTCATGATTTTAGTACAAATCTCTCCTAATCTTTTTGTATGCAATTTCCCCTAATTCATGTCTTGCAAAGCCTATTTTCTTAATTCAATGCATTTTTTATGTTAATTGCAATAATATATGGATTTCAATGCACAATTTATCTTAGTACATGCATTTCTGTACACATTACTCGGTTGGAGAAGTAAATTGCAAAATTCACAGAAGTGTGAATTTCAAAAGAATCGCAATGTTTCAGTTTGCATAGTGTTTTGGAATGTGCAAATTAGGTAGGTTCACCTTTAAATGAGAAATAAATGTACTTTCTCTCCTGTCCCTACATCTAAGACTTTGGGACATCCTCATTAGCAGCCCATGGATCTCCATCTCAAAACTCACCACTTCTTGACTTCGGACGCTATTAGAGTAAGCTGAACACTCAAATGAGGCTTATTCAACAGCATGTTTGCGAGAGTTTTTGTAAAAAAAAGAAGAAGGGGGGGTTTCCTTTAAAAAGCTTAACAATTTTGGGGTCTTCCTAATAAAAGCTCAACAACTTTTGGTGTGTCCTGGTTATTACATTTTGGAATATGGCAAACCTATTTAAACCCCACAATCATTGAGGATCTGCAGTATTTGTTGATTCACAAATCCTCATGCATAATCTCCACCTGAAACTCTGGGCCATCCTTCACAATGGCATAGCACTACATGGCTCCAGAGAATTTGATGTGTTTACAAGTAGCCGAGATTAGTGATACCAGAAAGTAGATCCTTCCTACTCTGAGTCATGTACCATACAAACATCTGCTTCAGAACCATTAGGGTTTAGAAACCATCATAAAGATGAAAAATGTACACAGGGCATTTAGCTCACAGCTTTTGCTAATCTTTGATATATACACTGATTTACTTCAAATTAATACATGTCTTGCTTAGCAAGGTGGGCTGAGCAAAAATGGATAAGGGCCCTGCATGGAGTATAACCAGAGTTGCACAGAAAGCAACACTCTTGACCTTTCCCTGTCCTCAAAATACTTGCTGTTGTGAAAGCAACTCAAGATGGCATCTGCCCCTTTTGTACCTGATTTCCATGAGCAAGCAATAATTGTAAAAGAAAACCCACCTACTGCGAAAAGAGCCATATTGCGCTCAGTGGTGATATTGCACATCATCACTAATGACAATCCTTGAATCCAAGCACATTGACTAGAGTGGATCCAGGCAGGAGCAGGCACAAATATATACTAAAAATAGTACCTGCACGCCCACACACGAAACCACTGACCCCCGACAACCTGACACGAAAGCACAGCTATGTCCAGAAAATCCAGAATGAATATCCACAGCAAGGGACAGAGAACGAGTGAGCTGCAGAATCCCACATTCAGCCAGCGGCATTTTAATGACGCAGTCAGCAAAAGAGAACAAAATAACACTACTATAAATTACCACTCTCTTATTATTGTAAGTGACAACATAATCAATGAAAAGACAGCGTGTGGCCAAAATACTTGTTCGTAATTTTTTAAAAAGTGCTTATTCATAGTGGGGAGGAAATAAATACAGTGGGAATTGTAGAACTGTAGTTGGAAGGGACCGACTGCAACACAGGAATCGAACCCACAACACTGTGAATAAGAGTCTCCTGCTCTACCAACTGAGCTATGGCCCATGTGGGTGTGGGGTGTCCTCACATAGCACAGTGACCTTGATTTGACTTTCAAAGTTCTGAAAAGGAGAAATACTACCACATCTGAATCCTGTTCTTCTGCCTCCTGGTTTCCAGTCAGAGCCAATTCATAGAACCCTTGATGTGTCATAAAGGACACGAGGGCCAAGTGGAAGCATATTGTAGCTGTGTCCCAGTCAAAGCAGCTGTTTCATTCCCTTGCCACTTGCCCACAATATCATTTGGAATACCTGAGGAAGGGCAGGGAAAACTATGACTTGTCACCAGCTGGACAGTCTCCACAGAAACCTGTCTTTATGTTGTGATCACCATCTGAGGTCCTGCTCAGTGTTGCTCCGCTTTCCTTTGGGCCACATCAGCAAGGCCATGTGTGTGTGGGGGGGCTATTGTCATCCAGAAGGGCACGTCGATGCTGCTAACACAGCGGTTTGACTTCACCACTGGAGGTGCACTCCACTGAGACAGATGGATGCCAACAATCTGAGATAAACCAGGCTGGGGAAACTCAATGAAAGAATCATAGAATTGGAAGGGACCACAAGTGCCATCTAGTCCAACCCCCTGCAATGCAGGAATCTTTGGCCCAATGTGGGGCTCGATCACACAACCCTGAGATTAAGAGCTTCATGCTCTTACCAACTGAGTTATCCTCCAAACTGCTGGACTCCAAACTTCCATCAGTCCCATCCAGTACAGTCAATAATTTACAGTCTCTATCCCTTTCTAAAGTGAAAGAAGTTGAAGCTAGTTTAGCTTTCACCTCATCTTCCTGTAAAGAAACACAGCAGAGCCAGTATCATCTTGCTTAGGATGGGTAAGTGAAAGAACAAAGGCACCGTAAGCTCTGGGATCACTCTGTCCCAGCCCCCTACGAATTATCGCATATTTCCCTCAGATGAAGAGGTCCTTCTTTTCTTTAATTAGCTGTTGGCTCCACAGGAGGTAGAGAAGCAAGCAAAATAACAAATCGGAGGAAAAAAGACTAGATCAAGGAAGTGAACCAGTAAGTTAGTGATACCTGCTACAGTCCTAGCACCTTACTCCACACTCCTTCACAAATGAATACTGCGCCAAAAGGATACACCACATTTTTACAAGAAACTCTATCCTGCATTTGCCCGTAGACCTTTTAGTTTCCGATCCTTTCTGCAGGCACATTTTCCTTACATACCATGGCACAGATGGGTGATATTTTCATGCTGCAATGGTTATTGGGTTTTAATGTTACTTAGTGACAACTTTACAACATTGGTACAGTCACCTGTTCAAGCCCCCTGCTGTTTGATGCACTAAGGATTAAGCTTTAAAACTCTTAAATGAGCTTTAAAAGTGCCTGAAAAGGTTACACTGGTATTTTGCAAACTGAGTGTGCACATTAGCTACTGTTTTGAGAGGTTCTTCCTTTGTAGACTTTTTTTTTTTTTTAAGAATGTCCTCCTATTGAATTACTTCCTTTTCTAAGCTTTCAAACAATTGCGTACCAGTAGTTTTATCACAGCAGGCCAGTCTACAGCTCCTGCCACAACCACAGATTTTTGTTTCATTTGCTCTTTCCCCCCCATCTTTCAGGCTTGACTATCTCTGGGACCTTTCTGACTAAGATGCAGCTAAACACCTGGCTGCATAGTTCTCGTGTTCCTGCTGCCTTTGTTCCTATGGATCTACAGTGATCTCATACACATATTTGACATTCCAGTCTTGGCTGGCTTTGTGTTGCCAACACCACAGTGTGAGAGGTAACGAATGAATTAGAAGCAAAAGCCTTAATGGATGCAAATTAATATCCAGATATTTGTTAGAGGAAACCAGTGCTGTGCCATCTTTCAACTGAAGCAAGAAGAAACTGCATGATGCGTTTAGAGTCAGTGTGTGCCTTGGCAAGAGAGAAACCAAAGAAAGGATCCCAATGGATCAGCTGCACTGGAAATATTAATTGCTCTATACTGCATTGCATTGTAGCTTGTATTCTAGGGCTGCCATATGTCCGGACATTACCAGGATTTCAAAAAAAGCTCAACAACCTGTGGACTTTTGGGGTGTCCTGGTTCTTACTTTTTGAAACATTGTATTATATGTAGGTTTCCAGTTTCATTTATATTCCCTATTTGTTATTTTGTAATCTGTTTAGAGACTTAATATTAAGTAGTATGTAAAATATAAAATAAATAAATAAATAAATAAATAAATAAATAGACAGACAGGTTTCGCCCACCAGATCACATATTTGCCTTTGAATCTGCTCCCCCCCTTTTGTTTTGTCTTTATAAATTCTCAAAACTCAATGTTTCATACACACTCTCTCACACACTTGCTTTGCTCTGCTTTACTTTCTTAGACCCTCTATTCATGTCTTTTACTCCCCTTCCCCGCAATCAAACCATGGTTGCTTTCATTCCCCCAACGATCGTAGGCTGTCCCTTCAGGACCCTAATTATCTCTTTGCTTGGTTATTTACGATTAAATGGGAAGAAACTTGTTTCTTTGCTGCTTTCACAGTTGTTTGCTATAACCACTCAGCCTGCCCTGATGGGATCTTTGCTATGCACTCAATAATGTTTCAGCTAATTCTTAGGCTACTACAGAAGACTAACTTTTGCTCTGGCTGTGATAATTGTGTCTTCAGATCAACTGATTTCCAGCATGTTGGGGGGGGGGGTCTTCTGCTCATAATAATTGCTGGGGGTCAAGTTCCTTAATCTCTAGGGGTAGCAAAGCAGTTGAACATGATGTGAACTGATGTGACAGCACTGGGATAACAGTGATACCAATTTTATGTACAGTGGTACCTCGGGTTACATACACTTCAGATTACATACGCTTCAGGTTACAGACTCCGCTAACCCAGAAATAGTACCACGGGTTAAGAACTTTGCTTCAGGATGAGAACAGAAATCGTGCTCCAGCGGTGCGGCAGCAGCAGGAGGCCCCATTAACTAAAGTGGTGCTTCAGGTTAAGAACAGTTTCAGGTTAAGAACGGACCTCCAGAACGAATTAAGTACTTAACCCGAGGTACCACTGTACTAGATGATGTACAGTGTACCATTAATCTTCACAGAATGGGCCTGGCATTGCAGTTGTATCCATTCACATCTCCTTCTGCTAGCATGGCCCTTAAAAAAATTCAGTATCTTACAACCCCATTTTTAAAAACAGACTGTAAATCTGATATGTGAGGGATGTGTGCCACTTATTTCTATTAATAACAAAGCTTCCAGTTTCTCATTATTATGGAAACCTGGTTAAGGGTGACATATATGATGCTTTAAGTAATTATGACAGCTCCTTCTTTCTAAAGAATAGCTGGTTTTCCTTAAAATGAATGTGCTGAGATTTCTGCTTTTAATTTTTTTAAGTATGATGTTCATGAGAATGACTCATTAGGAACACATATTCAGAAATAATGGGCAAAACTTCCCCAAGCTGTTAAGTCCAATTTTGTTTTAACATAGAGAAAGAATTGGTTATCATGAGCATTTAATGGGGACTCTAAACTTTACACTGCTCTCTCTCTCTTTGTTCTTGTGAGAGAGTTTGAAGGAGGAACTAGTGTCAGAGTCCCTTAACCCAAGCATGATTACAGGGTGACCTCATCCAAAGAAGTTGGGAGTAGGGAATGCTGCTCCTACTTACAGGGCCATATCTAGAGAGCAGCACCGGGTGGCTATACTTAGCCTCCCTGGCACTTGCTGCAATCTTGTCCCCAGTGCTCTTTAAGCCATTAAGAATGGTCATCACGGGATTTGGAGCACTGTGTCATCAGTATAGTGATGATATCCAGCTCCATTTCTCTATTAGCATATCCTGGACTCGTCTCTGGATGAAGTGGTAGGTTGGAGGAGGGAAAATAAACAGGAGACTGAATCCTGAAAAGACAGAAGTCCTGTGGTTTGGTGGCTCCTGGGTCTGGGAATTTCATAGCTGCCCACCCTCCATTTGAAGGAGCAAGTGCACAGCTTGGGGTGCGGGTATGTGTGCGCACCCCTGAGGATGTTCTTAGATCTACCTTTCTCACTGGAGGCCCAAGTGGGCACAGCAACTACTTCTGGCTGGTTCTCCAGCTACAAATGTGTCTGGCCAGGGAGAGCCTCACCCCTTTGACTCATGCATAGGGAAACTCAAGGCTGGATGACTGTAATACACTCTCTGTGGGGCTGGCCTTATAGCTAGTGCAGCAGCTGCAGCTAGTGCAGAATGTTGCAGCTAGACTGCTTCCTGGAGCACCTTTTCATGCACATGTTAACATCTCTCTTACATGTGTTGCTATACTGGCTCCCAATATGCTGCTGAAGCTCTCAAGGTCTCGGGAGCAGGCTATTTTAAGGAAAATCTTCTCCCACATCATCTGACACCATCACTGAGGTCAGCTAGAGGCCCACATGGCTGTGCTGCTGCCTTGAAAGGTTCATCTTGCAATTACCAGGGATATGGCCTTTTCCATTGTGACACTCTCTCTGTGGAACCATCTCCCCTCTGAGTTATGGCAGGCACCCACATTAATCCCTGCTGCATATGGAGATTCAGGGGGGTTGGTTAATTTCTAACTTTTTCCCTAGTTCCAGGAATTTAGGGGAGTCTTGCTCCCCTCCCCAAACGTATAACAATATCAACATTTCTGATACCAAATTATTCCACTTCATAGAACTGACAAAGCCAGGGTTCAGTGTGTATGGAAATACTTGTGTTCTATATTAGGCAAAAGAGCCTAATATAAAAACTAATAAAGTCAATTGCTCATAAGGTCCTTCATTTCTTTTTAAACAACCTATCCATGCAGACACATTTGGTGACATTGATTTGTTTGTTCTTAAGGGTTTTTTTTTTGAGGGGGGGGGGGAAGGTCACTTTCACCATTTATAATCTCAGCAGAAGGGCCAGAGCTATCAATTCTCAGTTCTAATTCCCTATCTCATAACTGTCAGATTATGAAACTGCAAACTGTAAGCCTCAGGAGTTTACAGAAAAACATCTCCTTATTCTCTCCTGCCGCTTTAATCAGATGAATTAATAAAAGCAGGATTCAACATTTGCTATTCACTCCAATATTGAGGGGAGCGGGAGCGGAGGGAAATAGGACATTGGATTCTCTAATCTTTTCTTTAAAAGAAAAGAAAAAGAAGATAGCACACTGAAATCCAGAGTACTCACTTACCAATCACCTTTCTACCCTAGTCCTAGGTTTTTCCAGCTGTGACATCTTTTAAGCCCCTCTGAGTGCATCACATAATAACCTTCTATCTATAAGGCAACAGTCCTACTCTATTTTGCCTTGGTCAGACCACAACTGGAATACTGTGTCCAATTCTGGGCACCACAATTTAAGAAGGATGTTGCCAAGCTGGAACGTGTGCAGATGAGGGCAACCAAGGTGATCAAGGGCCTGGAAACCAAGCCTTATGAGGAGTGCTTGAATGAGCTGGGTATGTTTAGCCTGGAAAAGAGGAGACTGAGAGAAGGTATGATAGCCATCTTCAAAATATCTTAAAGGCTGTCACATGGAAGAGGGAGCAGGCTTGTTTCCTCCTGACCTGGAGGGTAGGATGTGAACCAATGGCTTCAAGTTACAAGAAAGCAGATTCCAACTAAACACATAGAAAAGCTTTCTGACAGTAAGAGCTGTCTGACAGTGGAACAGTCTCCCCAGGAGGTTGTAGACTTTCCTTCCTTGGAGGCTTTTAAGCAGATGTTGGATGGCTATTTGAGAGGGATGCTTTAGCTGAGATTCCTGCATTGCAAGGAGTTGGACTTGATGACCCTCTGAGTCCCTTACAACTCTACAGTTCTATGATTCTATATTCCTAGGGACACTGGTGCTACAGGTTCTACTGCCTAGCAGATCCACCTCTAATCAACTGCAACCTTTCCCCAGCCTGGTATGCTGAAAATGCTGTTGGATTCCAACTCCCAACAACCCTTCCCAGCATGACCAATGTCAGTTGAGCAGTGAGGGTTGCAGTCCAACAACATCAGGAGGACCACATGCTCCCCACCCTTTCCTGGTGGCAAACTCTTTCCCGTGGGTGTTCCCAAAGATAGTTTATTTTTTAATCACCATGAGAAAAGCACACCAGGCAACATGATTGCTTCTCTTGCGTGCCCTTGGTGGGTTTTCTGTTATGGTAAGAGGGGTAATGGGAAGGGCAGAGGAACTGCTAAGGTTGTCTCCCCATCACAGGAAGCAATACCTGAATTAGACAGGGATGACATTTCCCTCTGTGATTCAAACTATCAGAAATGAAGAATGTGAACTTTGCATCAACTTTTCTAGTTTCCCCTCCAGACTCCAAAGGAATGATCCACTTGGTACTATTATTAAAAGAATAACGAATTTCAAAAGCAATCCATCAATCCTTATTTCAGCTATGGAGACAAATTCTGAGTAAGGTCAAGAAAGGAAGGTCAAACAGCATGTGACAGATCCTAAGAGGACCTAAGTGTGCCTTTCCATTTAAGGCATAACAAAAACAAAGGTTAATCAGCCACATTGCATTAAGATTTCAGAAAACATGCTTGCTTGAAAGGACACATTTAGCACACCAAAGGGGCCTCAGCCACTATAATGTACAACCACTGATGCATTAATACACCAGGATGGCACTAGGATCTACAATTATACCTGCAGAATTTGGTTTGCAGCTACTATTCTGACACAGGGAGCTACAAAACGAGAAGTAAAGCAACTGCATTAAACAGTAAGCGACTATGCCAATAGGGAAGGGGGAGCTAGAAAAGAAGAAAAATGAGCACATCTGAAGGACAGCTTGTTTAATAGATTCAATTATGTTCAGTACGTTCAATGCAACTTGCTTCCAAGGGGCAGAGCAATCTTAACCAAGGTGTGACTGAGCAGCATAGCCATTGCTGCATTTGCAACCCCACTGCTTATGCTGGCTGAGGCATAAGACAGGAGCAGAGGAAACTCTGCTCAGTGCGAGAAGAGTCTGGAGTAGGTACAGTCATTGGTCCTAATGGTGGATTGGGTGGAATGTCGTCAAGTGTCAGCCGTGTACCCAGCTCAGGATACATTGGATTCCAGGCCAGCAAAACCACTCCTCCTCTCCTGAATGCTCTGTTGGGGGGCTTTCCTTGGACTACTGTTGATGAGAATATAACCTGCAGGAACTCTACCTGCCCATACTTTCATTAGGTGGGACAGAGAGCTCCATATGGGAGGAGTGACACTGACATCACTAGGGGTGGAGTTCTTTATGAAGATGCCACCAGGTCGGTGATGTCTCTAACCCCCTTATGAGACTTTATTCATTTTTTATATTATGTTGAAAAACATATTTAAAATTTCCCATGACCTCTGAAATTAAATGTAATGACAAGAATTTAGGACTCTGTATGGGGGACAAAGTCAACCTGATGTTTCAGGGGGAAAGTTGGGTTTCACAGAACTAGAAGCCAAAGTATTTGATCGACCCTTTGACACTGAACAACACTGACACAGACCTATGGGAACTGGAGTATGTCTTAAATCAGCAACTGTACATAACAACCATGTACCACCTGCCAGTAAGAGAATGTAATCAGTGCTGGCATTTTTATTTTGGACACATCAACTGTGCACCAAAGCAGACATATTTCTAAATAAAGGGCACCCCTACAATATGACTGACTGGAGCAAAATCATGTCTAAGTATCGGAATACACCATAACCCAAATTGTATGGGGAAGCCTGCATTAAAAAACAAAACACCAAGCATGCAATTACAGTACTTATTTCACGAAACAGCTTGCATATTTCATGACATGTTGTTTGCAAGTTAGCTATTATAAAATCAAATGTAAATGATTTATTGAGGTAAGCAAATAGTCTTGTGGCGTTTGGAGAATTACTGTAAAAATGCAAAAAAAGAGAGAGCAGAGCATTGTAAAGACAGCTTCACTTGCTTACATCCTCAGACCAACAAGTGCCACTGAACTCCATTCACCAGTGTGCAGTTCTCCACACTAAGTAGCACAACCAGAAGTGCTCCCCCAAGATCTGCAGCTTTGTTGCCCTTGCAGAGCTTCAGAGCTTCATTTAACAACAGACCAGAACAAACACAGCTAAACAGAGCAAGGCATGAAAGCAAGAGGTCAGCATAAATCGATGCTGTGTGGTACAAAATCCCACTCAAGGCGCTAAGAGCAGAACCAGGATGGAGCTAATGAGGCCACCATTTGGGGTGCCTTGGCTGCAGGGAGAGTCTAACTATAACTACTAAAGTACAGAGGGCTCTGCTTACCTGCTCGTGATACTCAATCCCCATGCTGAGGGTATTGATCAGGATAGCTATCATGATCCCACGGCCAAAGTACTTGCTATCTACAATCTTCCGAAACGTCTCACAAACCACCTTCCAGAAGGCTAGGAATTTTAAGGTGTTTCTTCCCCGGGCTTTCCAACGCCGCTGAGGGTCCCTCTGATCACTGTAGTGAGCGTCCTGAGTAAACTCATATACCCCGTCGCTGTCAGAATCTCCCACTTCATTGTCCACCAGCTCTGGATCGTTAGCCAAGGTCTTCATGCAGTATGGACAACTATCTGGGTTGCAAGCATTGTTGGGTTTCCCAGACTGGCTGGAAATCTTGCAGGAACTTTGACAAGCACCTGAAACAAGGACAAAAAAAACCATACCCTCTGTTATTTCACTAAAAATCTTGGAAATCTCTTTCTGGAGCAGCCGAACAATGTCGGTGTCCAACTGCAGTTTTGGTAAGTTCAATAATTTCACACCAGATGTATGAGGAGAACCTCTGCCCCCCTTGAGTGGTTATCTCCAACCAACGCAAAAACAGCATGTGTGTATAACTTTTACCATGGCTAGAACAACATTTGAACCACAATTTTTGACTATCTACTGAACCTGAATCAAGACCCTTACTAAGAGATTGATAAGAGGGAGGATACATTAGATTCTAAAAACCTGGTGATTTTTGATGCTAAGCATCAGCCTGCCCCCTACATTCTCCAGCGCTGTTGCCAGAAAGGTCAGCCCCAATTTAATGAGAAGAGAATTGAAGGGCACAAGTCAAAGAGAGCAAGAGGTGGGAGGATAGGAAAACACAGAAGTGGGACATCAAATGAGCCAGAGGGGCCCTTTCAGGAATAGCTTAAACAGTCTCTGTTGAGAAAACTAGATCAAGTGCCACATATATGCTGCAACTGAAAAAGGAGCTACATTCCAGTTTCTCCTTCCTCTTCCATAACTTCTGGAACTCGCTGCCAGGTATGAGATCCCAAGGGACCTTGTTTCCCTGTCATTCCCTCCCCAGCAATTGTCAGCCAATGATTTGGAGGGCTGTGACACAAGTTAAGTTCTGCTAGATATTACAGGTAGGGGAACTACCAGACACAATTTCACTTGCAGGCAATGTGTTTGCTGTCACTTCTGCTTACATCCCGGGGTTCCGCCACTAGTGAGGAAACTTGCACCAGCCTGTAAGCTATTATAATGAATGCAGGCAAGGTTTTATTTGAAAGAAGCTTTGTGCAGATATTAGGCCTGTTCTGCTGCTTCTTTAAAAATCTCCATCGGTCAGAATTCAGAAACAACTCATGCAACACATAGCAAGAGACCCATGAATGGCTACCATCCTACCTATGGGGATGCTTTAGGTGTCTCAGCCTGATTCAGCACAAATAGCAGGATTACGTTGTAGAATTTAGGTATCACAGTGAAGTGTGTGCGTGCATGTGAGCTGCCAGAGATGATGGTTTCAACTAACCCAGCGTGGCTCCCCTCCTCTCCTCCCCCCATGCACCACCACACCTCCCCCAGATCTGGTCTGGAGGTTTGGGAGAACCCTGAGAAGAGAGCACAGGGCTAGGAGAAGGAAAGATCATAGCACCCGGCAAGCAGAATTCCTCCACTGATGTAACGATCATAAGAGTATGATGTTAAATTCCTCCCAGTGGTCTGGACACCATTTTCCCATAGGATCATTGTTTTTGAAAAGCATCTTCCAAAATACAATTCTGCAAGAGGAATCTGGAAACTCCTCAAAATGTTGAAACTTAAAAATGCTCTCCAACTTAATTTCTGTTGCGTTCTCTTCAAACAGAAGCTTCAGTGGTGTACATATAAACTGGGCAAGTATTTCTCTACGGAGCAAGACCTATGAGGTCAGAATTGTCAGCTCTCATCACTGCAACCCAACACCCTTCATAACAACACAGCATGCTCTATGTTTTGTGATATGCTGATTTAAGACGGCATTTCATTTTTCATACTCTGAAGCTGGGAGGAGGAGGTAAAGACACTAAAACATTTATATGTTTATATATACAGGGTGAGTCCTTTAAAAGAGGCCCCATGGATAGAGAGTACACATGTTCCACGGGGCCTCTTTTAAAAGACTCAGCCTGTATATAGCTATAGGACATGCACACACACACACACACACACAGTTGACACAGTTTATCCTATTATATCTCACCTCCTTAAGCTCATGACCTAAGAACAGATAGGATACTTGGTGTGTGTGTGTGTGTGTGTGTGTGTGTGTGTAATATCCTCTGAATTTCTTCACCTTATCACCTATACAAAAGAAGAAAATCTATGATACTGTTCATTTCCACACCCTAATTTATTGGAAGGACAGATCCTGAAGCTGAGGCTCCAATACTCTGGCCACCTCATGAGAAGAGAAGACTCCCTGGAAAAGACCCTGATGGTGGGAAAGATGGAGGGCACAAGGAGAAGGGGACGACAGAGGACGAGATGGTTGGACAGTGTTATTGAAGCTACTAATATGAGTTTGACAGAACTGCAGGAGGCAGTGGAAGACAGGGGTGCTCTGGTCCATGGGGTCACGAAGAGTCGGACACGACTAAACAACTAAACAAGAACAATTGCTAAGCCATGAATGTCTGCTAACTAACTTTGAAGATGAAAAAAAGAGAGAGAAAAGAATGAGTGACAGCTGTCCACTGCCAAGAGTTCACAGTCACCTCATTACACATTTGGCTATTAAGTTAAAACAAAAAGCAATCAGCTCTTCTGGCACCTGGAATATTAGGAGCTGTAATTAGAGACAAGCACTGCAGCCAGCAAGCTGCTTGGGTGTTCCTGCTGTTTGCTGATACTTCAACATTAACAACTTCCCCCTAAACATATCATTCTCAAATCATTTCTCGCAATGGCTGAGGCCAGCTGACAGATGGTACCCCACCAGACGACAAGGATACAAAGAGTCTCCCGTTTGTGCTGGCTATGGTGGAATGAAGAGTTTGTCTCCAGAATGCACCTCTGACCCAGTTGTAATGTCTCTCTCATTTCGAAGCCAGCAGGGGAAACTCCCATGGCTGATATAAGGCAGATAATAAGATTTTGGCTACATGGCCCTACAACGCATCACATCCAGACAGTTTTTCTTATGGATCTCTCTAATGGCAAACATCATGTTCTGCTCATGTGTTAAAGGGGAAAGCATCATACACATCTGCATATATACTCACAGGTGTGTGGCTCCCTACCAAAACACATCATGTTCAGATAGAGCAGCTCTTACAAGTTACATAATGTGCAGCCTGATCCTATGCATGCTTGTTTGAAAGCAAGTCTCACTGTGTTCAGTTGGGTTGGCTGCAGTGCACTCCCAGGTAAGTGTGCTTAAGACTGCAGCCTAAGAGGTCACCTTCCTAAGAAGTTAAGGAAGAATTACCAAGTCATTAGATTGTTCTTCACTGTTATGAAAGAAAATGGACATGGGCAGGAAACAAATGCAATGACAAATTCACTTTCTGAGTACAAAGCCCTGAATATTTGCACATTTGCAATGATGTGCATCAGGGATCGGGAGAGCAGCATGGTCCTCATACCAATATGTGGTTAAAAAATAATTAAGAAGGTCCTCAAATGAATATTTGGGTTAAAGGTGGGTCCCTTGTCTGAAAAGGCTGAAGACTGCTGACTTAGAGCAAGTGAGTAAGGTCTGGAATGCCTTCTTCATAACATTCATTTTTCTCTCCATCTTACTGGGGGGCACAGAACAGCCGACTTGCTATCAACACAAATTTGATTACATGTTACTTTGTTACAACCAATTTGAAAAAAAATTAAGCTCTATCTTTTCATTCTCTGCCCCCATTTCATGTTTTCCAGTGGGGCAGGTTGGGAGGAGGTAATCGACACACCCAAAATGAATTATTTCCAATGAACAGGTTTTGTTAGATCCTTATAAACTAACTTCTGTCTTAGTTCTGAACTGAAGACAACCGGAATCATCCCAAATCTCACCTGACCCTAATCAATGGCAGCCCTGCCTGAAAAGGTAAGTTAGGGATGAACAGCGGCTCTGCCTTCCATTTAAGTGGCATCTTAGTGGCTGACACCCTACCCAAACACTTACCAGTGCTCTGTGTCTCCAGTAGCTTCTGCATTGGACTATAGGGTCCCGGGGGGATATTAAGGTTCATCAGCGTGCTGGCCCCAGGGTTCAACGTGGGCTCTGCTAAACCTTTTTCTTTCAGCAGTTCATGGGAGTTACTTGGGTGTACAGTAGGGTAGACCTTGCTGCCAACCACAGTCCTGGGAAGCACCTCTGGCCCTGGTAAGCTGAGACCAGGCTGAGGCGGGAGAGATGATCTGCAGCGAATGGGCTCAAAATGACAGTCTGCATGGTAGATGCTGTGAACGGACTCAGCGTTGCTGGCAGTGGGGTGAGGATTGGCTGTTGGAGGGAGCATCAGCCTATTTGCACCATTGTGAAGCGAGCTGGTTTCGACGTCGCTGATTTCAGGGCTGGCGCGCGGTGCCTGAAGGCTTCCGTTGCCCAGGTGATAGTGGTGGTGGTGGTGATGGTGGTGGTGAATGAGATGATGCACAGAGGACCTTTTCCGTGGCCGGTGTTTGCACGGCTGCCGCTCTGCACTGCTCTTGCTACCCGGGCTGGAGAGAAAGCCCATCCTCACCCCTGTGGTTCGGTAGACCTCCACCAGTTGCTTACTGGCCTTACGGAGGACGTAGACGAGATATTTGAGGAGTTCGTCATAGCAGCTCCCTGGCTCTGAGAAGCTGGCCAGAGTGCTAGCATTGGAGAGGTAGCGGATTCGCTGCTCCTTCATCAGCTGGCTCTCCCGCTGCTTGGTCTCCGAGAACTGAGTTGCTATGACCACTAAGCAGAGGTTTATCATGAAGAAAGAGCCCACCTGTAAGGGAAGGAGGGGTGTGTCAGTATTCCTACACCCAGGGAGGAAGCCTGAAGCAAGTGTATCTGAGAGAGAACCAGTCATTAAAAAAAAATCTTCAAAACTAGAGCTGAGCCAGCATTTCTCCAAAGACTCCCTCCCCCCTGCCTCCCCCGGAACATTTCTAAGATATTTTCTTTTTCTGAACCCCCTAGTAAAAGAGAACCACTTCATGGAATTTCCCACCACCATTTATTTAGGTAGCACCCACTATTCCTACGTCCACCACCCCAGCAAACCACCACCATTGCCCTGATACAACACTAGTTCATGTGGTCCAATATGGTTGGTGATGCTGCCACTAGCAGTGGCAGAGCCAGTGCTAATGGGAAACCCCAAGAAACTGTTGGAAAACTTGTCACCTTGGCAAAATGGTCCCCTTCTCTCTCCCCCCCATCAGTATGCAAATAATGGGAAATTTCAAGCGACACTCTGCTCACAGTTCTATTCAAAACCAATTTTAAAAGACCAAACAAGTATTATCTCATCACACGATGAAAAACAAAACTCTGACACCAAATCTCTTAATCGTCTGCCCTCAATACTATGGTCTGAAGGCACAGGATAATCTGGTGTGGGGTCTGGTCATCAGTTCCTGGAAGGAAAGCTTTCTGGGAATAACAAGGGGACAAATTATAGGGTTGGATCCAGATTTAAGTTGATTCCCTTTGATTTCAATGGGAGTTGAAGTCATGAATAACTGGTCCCATTGACTAACTGGTTCCTGCCTCCATGACTGCCTGCCTGCACTGCTCATTTGCTTCCCCACACTGCTTCTGGGTCCAGACCCCTCCATTACACGGAGGAGAGGTCAAGGCAAGTGGAGGTTGCTCCTCCCTCTCTTCTCTCTTGTAACTGCTCCTACGCTTGGTGAGGGCGGGTGAACAGAGGATAGTGACACCAGAACGCAGACACAGGGTGAAGGTGTTGCAGGGGCCATCAGGGAGCCCTTTGCTAGGCTACAGGCCTTGGCAACTGCCCAATAATGCCAACTCCTGACACCGATCCAAGCTGTCTCCTTTTGTAAGTCTACAGCTCTGTTATCCAGAGGTGGTGTGCTTATGTATACGAAACTACACTGATGTTCTCAGCCTCAGGAGTCACTCAGGAAGTGCACCTGTGTCTAAAAATCACAATATGGGAAGTAGCTGACAACAAAGGCTAGTGTCATGTAATACAAAACATAGCCCCAAACCCCATCCCAGTCAAGAGCAGTCATCATCACATTCTGTGTGTGACTCACACGGGGTGGATATTCCCTGCCCTGTTCTTTTCTTTCCTTCCACGTCAAAGACTCTCAAGCTTCCTCACCTCAGGGACACCCACTCCTCAGTTCCGCAGATGACACAAAGAGCTCAAAGCAGAAGGGAGATTTATTGTGACTTAGAAGGGTTTCTCTAATTTTTGCTTCCCGGTAGTCAGAGCTTACTTATTATCACAATTAAGTAGCATTTCTTTCTCCCATGCATTTACTTTTCAGGACAGATTTTTCCCTCGCAGAGAGGATCTCCCGCTTTGTTAACTGGAATTGCGGAGAGGCTGTAACCCAACTACAGCAGCTGTCTGCAGCAAAAGATTGGATATTTTACTCTGAAACAGTCTTTTCATCAGGCTGCATTTTCAGGAGATCATGATCATCATTCAGCTTTGAAAAGGACCTAGTAACTAGCCTCCTCTCCTGGCTACCGTATACCTTCAGATATATGATCCATGCATGTCACCTGAGCAGTAAGAAGATGCTGATTCATTTTCCCTTTCATTGCCATCAAGGAGGAAAGTAAACATACAATCTGTTCATACCCCCAAATGCTTATGAGACTGCAAGTCAGTGCACCTTTCAGCCATTTAGGTATGATTAAATATCCATCTCAGCCTAAGGAATCTAGAATGATCTTAGCAAGCTGACCTCTAAGTGTGTTTATAGTGCCCAAGACCCAAGTCACTCTGTTTCTGATCAAAACAGAACAAATTGTTCTGGGGTTTAGAAACATATAAATGTTCTTTATCCATGTGTGCTATCATTTGTAATACTATGGGGTGTATCTGTGTATCTGGGGCACCGCCCAGCTAAAGTTAAGCATTTTTCTGTTCCACTGATTTCAATGCGAGTTAAACATGTGCTAACTCCTGTCACTGAAATCATATGACAAAAGTACTTAGCCTTGGCTGAATCATGTAAATAATGTTTATGCTGGCCTCAGATGTTGCAAAATGCCTTTTGAAGCAGAATGCCATGTGTATGCTATGCTCCAAATCAACAAACACCTCATGCCTCATTGCTTTCCATTACTTTCTTCTTACTACCCGTAGACCTTCACTATCACTTTAGTCAGTCGGTGCTCTCATTTGCCACATCTCTCTCTTGTACACACAAGAGCCACAGGGAGGAAAGTTAGAACGCATCCTTTGCTAATGGGCTACCATCTCTCTCAGGCTCCGCTTATAACTCTCCTTTCCTCTGTCGCCCCCCCCCCCATGTTTCTTTCCCTTATAACTCTTGAGTGCAACACCTCTGGTTGCCATGAAGACTAGAGAGATAACTCACAATGATCAGGAGAATGAAATATATGAAGTTGTAGAACGAATGAGCATCCATGACAAAGTACATAATATCTACCCAGCCCTCCAGAGTGATGACCTGTAGGCAAGAGAAAAGGAAAAGGAAAGCATCAGTTAGCTTGTACCAGCGGATGCAGGACTCTCAAGGATAGGAAGCATGGGCAATCATCTATGGATGTTCAAGAAAATACACCAGTGCTATTACTTATACTAGGTCATCTGTCAGATCTTTTAACACAAAGGCTATGAAATCACTAAAGAATGACAAAACCCCAAAGTAAAAAATCATTTCATACAAGTGTCGACCCCATGCTTGATAGAACTGAAGAATAACAACTGGAGATTCTCAACCACAAATTAATATTCTTTGCATATAAAAAATTACTTCGGGGCAAGAGTAAAGGTTGACCTAGCTTTCCCTGTCACTGAAGGATAGCCTGTTGATACAGCAAGCTTGGAGTCAGATGAGTCCCTTTGTTCACCTGAAATATTGCAATCCATGCATATCCAATGTTATCGAAATTGATTGCTCCTTTGAAAGGGTTGTGCTCCCCCGCAGAGCAGTTTGTGTAATACTGGTTCCAGTTGACACAAGAGGTGTTCGTGGTGTCGTTGTAGGAATAATAGTCCAAGGTGCATTGCAGACCTTCTTCCCTCCTTGTTGGGATGTCGCGACAGTAACGCATCCCATTCTCTCGAGGCTGAGAGCAGATAAAAGGGCTTTCATCTTCATTCTCTGTCTGGTAGTAGGGTTCCACCTCGATTGTGTAAGGGCTTAAAGGAAACAGAAAAGTGCAGGTTAAATACCCAGTATCAGCCTCTGCGTGTGTGTGTGTGTGTAGGGAAATGAAGGAAACCTATTTCTATATAACTGAGGGATGCATAGTGGTGTTAAAGGGCAACAGACTGGAAAATGTAAGAGGAAAGTACTCATTCACAAAGTTAACAGGGTAACCTGTGGAACTCATGGCCCTAAGATGTCACAAGGGTGAATAGGATAATTGGGTTCAGAAAAAGCCTTTACACAAATTAATTGAGGGTTAGGGCATTTTGACTGTCTGGGAGTACAATTTCATTTTTCCAGATGTCTTTAAACTGTGGATATTTTGAAGTTCATAATGAATAGCATATCACTCCAAAATGGCTCTTTCTTGAACAATTTCATCTAAACTGCTGGGGATCAGCTATCAGAGACTGGGATGAATGGTTGAAATTTTCTGATTCTAGTACATCCATTATTATGCCCTTGTGGACTGCATACAGCAACTGAAGTTATTTAAAGGAAACCAAAATAATAATAATAAAAAATCTGGTTTGCATAATTATTGAAATACTGTACAGTATTTAAGTAAGAGCGAAAAATGCTCAAAGTCATGACCATTGGTAATCTAGCCTTAAGTGCTCAGGATAAACATTAGTCAAGATGGTCATGAACTTCTCTTACCATCCCAGTAGGGAAGAGAGGGTGCAAGAAAGCAGGCAACAGCCTGGTCTATCTAAGCTTGCTTTTAACGAGTTTACATTTTAAAATCTTGTGTGTTCTATTGGCTCAACAGCTTACAGCTTTCAAACTAGTGTTGCCCTTAAAAATAAAGAAATAGCTTTGTTTATACCTTTGTTTATACCTTGTCCATTTTTTTCAGTCAACTAATGCCCTCCCACCCCAACCTCCCAGGATTGGGTTAGGTAAATAATGGGCTTTATAATGTGATATATACTGATGTCTTCCCACCCCACTCTCAATATTTTCATTGTGCATTCTCAAATGTCAATTTAGATGAATAATGGTATTAAAAAAGGACTGACTAGGCAGGCGTTTTTCAGACTAGAGGTAGATGGTGAAAAACCCTTACTGGGATTCAGAATATCTTTTAAAAAATGCTACTGTTGCTTTCTAAATACTTCCCTTCACATGGCAGGCACCACTTGTGTTTCTGGCATTAGAAATGAACATTACTTCAGAAGATGCTACTGGTATAATAAGCCAATTCAATGCATTCGCCCTGATATGGAAAGGGAAGTAAGTGCTGACTTGTTGGGAATTAGCATACTCCTGCCTCAATAAATGGCTACTTCGCTGATGCCACAAGGACTCATTGCAAAAAGCTGGTGGAGCTATATTTAAGGAGAGTTCAGCCCGGTTAATTCCTGAAGTATTGCTTTTAATGCCACTGGAAGCTAAGCTGAAATCCTGGCATTCTGGTTCAATTAAACTCAGACCAGTAGCTGCTGTGTTGGATATACCCAGAATTGATCAGCAATTCATTTACTTTATTGCCAATTTACCTAGAGGGATTTTGCATGTTAATGAAATCCCAGCTCCCTTTGATAGAGGGAGTGGAAGCAAAAAAACAACAACAAAAAACGACAGAAGACTTGCACAAGTTTGGGAGCCAGGAAAACACATGCGTACACACATGTATACACCTAACTTCTGCACTATTTTGAGAGCCACTTCTGATCCAGCTTAACGCTGCTCACGTCTTAAAAACGTAACTGGGGAATAGACTGGAAAGTTCATCTCCATAACACCTGGAAAATTCTGGACTTCCTGTACATTATCAGCAGAATGTTGTGTTCAAACCTGCTTAGACTGTTCAAAAGTTACCAATATGCACTACATTTTCCCCACTCCAGCCCACTTCTCCTTGCTTGAAAACAGCCTTGAGATTCACTACGGAAATCATCAAACCAATTCATAGTAAGTTGGTAATCTATAAGTAACATTGAAATTAATGAGACATCATTGTGACTTTTGGATCAGGCTCAACAAAGGTGTAACCATTTGAATACACTAAGGTCCAATGTAAATGTATTCTTAACGCGCCATGAAAGTATTTCTTATCATCGTTCACTATTTGGGAACATTGCCTACTAATAATGTCTGACACAGTACTGATAATCATAAATCACAACAATCATAAATCAACAAGACAGCCTCTACACACTTCAAAGATGTATTTTGTTAACAGGTACCAACATTATTAATAGTGATTTGCTTATATTTTTTATGGAATTACCTTTGCGTGGGGTGTGGGTTGCTACTCTTAAAAAATCCTGTTGCTAAGAAGTATAGCCAAAATGGTGCCCTCCCTATGTTGTTGTGACTTCTAACTCACATCAGCCTCAGCCAGCATGACCAATGGTCAGGGATGACGGAAGCCAAAGTCTGGAAGGCAGCATGTTGGCTACTCCTGCTCTTCAAGAAGGAAAACTAGGAAAAGAACCTGTGAATCTTGCGCCAAAAAAACATACCACAGCAAGAAAGTTGAAGTGATAATATGCAAACTGAGCGTTCACCCACAAAGGCAAGCAAACAGAATGGAGGAAACAGCGGCAGCATGACGCAGACTCCTCAGATCTTGCTGGGATTAGCATGTTTATCTAAAGAAACTCCTTGCCTCACCACCATGCACATATAAAACCCCTATGCAAGCATACCCTAAGAACGTTTAGGTGCCTCATTCATACTTACAAACTGAAGTTTTCTGGAAGGAAGCAGCGGTTCCTGAGCAGCCCTGCCCAAAGCTGGACTCCAACAATACCAAAGATGAAGAAGACAAAAAAACAGAGGAGGAGAACGTTCCCCAACATGGGAAGCGTGTCCAAAAGCAGCGTGACCAGGATGCGCATACCTGAGGGAGCAAAGGGAAAGCAGCCACTAAATGGGAGAAGTCCTACTAAGTTGGGTTCTTCTTGCTTCGAAAGCTAGGCAGAAGGGTCAAACTTGCCATCTGTGAGCTCGGTTCCAACCTTATTTTGTTTTCTATTACTGCACCATATTAATTCCTGGCAGTGGTTATAGTCCGTCTTACTGTCCACCACACTTTGCAGAGAAAATGACATTTCCCCTCAGGAATCTAAATTCTTCAACAGCTAATCTAAACTCATGGAAAACTATTGTCATGGCCCACGTGACACGGTGACTGTGAAACTATAGATGGTACGGTGGTGGTTTCAGCACCAGACCACGGTACCCAATCGTGCCGCCTAGAACGTGAAAGATGGGGGTGATGCCAACCTAGAATATGTACAATGCCACCAAACTTCTGGGCCTCTTAGAAAGTAAAGGATTGCAATTCAGTTGAGGCCCATGCGAAAGTCAGCAAGAAAGTCACTCTGTGCACGGTGACTGTTTGAATGCCCTATGCCATATGTTTCAATCTACAGATGCACTCTATGGTGGGAGAGCAATGCTAACACAGAAGGTCTCCACATGATGAGAGAAAGTCACGTAAAAATCGGCTTTCAGCCATTACAGTCACTGCACAGAACACAGCCATGTGGAAGCGATTTTCATGCTGAGACTCACTAGCAGCCGGTATATGGTGGGACTCAGTTGCAAAGCCATCAGTGCATCTGCCCCATCTCAAACTCATGGCTGTCCTGCCCTACCGGTGTTGGGAAGGCACCTCTCCAGCTCTGCCCTTCCACACGACCTACTGCTGTTGGGAATGAAGCATGTAAAGCAGACCTGGGGCCAGCCCTACCATTAGACAGGGTGAGAAAACATCTCTAGGGTGGCAGCTTTACTATTACAGGGCAGCACAATGTCAAACTATTTAGGTTTTCACCACAATGGAGTAACACACCCTGCCTCTGTGTTGCCACACATATGCATGTCTATTCTAGGGGTCCCCCCCCAACTTCCCTTCCTGAACTTCTTGCCCCTCTCATGTTTCAGCTGAACTGCAGTGGCCACCTTTCTTCTAGCAATTATCCTGTTCCTTCAGCATCAACCAGCAAAGTGTTTAACCAGTTAAAGTTTCTCTTTCACCTCATCTCTCTTTGCTTGGAAAATTCACCTGTGAATTTCTGTCTGCCACGGAAGTGTAAAAATCACAGGAAGGTAGCAACCCACGATTCTCATACGTCCGGGCCATTCTACACTCCTTTTGCAAGCTCAGAACCACCCTATTCCCTTCTATCTCAATACAACATAAATTAAAATCTCCTTCCCCATCCTAATTCATTCCCTGCAAACATGCAGAACTTTACAAGGCAGTTAATTCGTACAACGTTAGGAACATTCGGTTCTGTAACAGAAAGACAAATTGATGGCGACTTAACTTGACATTTGCAAAAAAAAAATTGATTTCACCCGACATCTCTGTAATATTCTGTTCATCCTCCATCTCTTTTTGTTCTCTCTCTCTTCTTTCTTGTCTCTTTCATCCACAACGCAGTTCATATTGATCTTATTTAAAGAAGCCTTTAAAGCCATTTCTTTTACCTTTATACCTCAGCAAGAATTTTTCATTGTTATGTCATCAGATCGCCTCTTTTTTTTACTTGCTTCCTCCCATAACAAAATAATAGCCTGCCTTCCATATACTCACATATACCCCATCACCACCAGCACCTCCAGCCTATTGTTAAATGTCTTGTATTTGGTCCCTGCGTTTATTATTGATTCATACTTGTTCCTTGACTTGCTTCCTTATGCATCTGTGTGGTCCTAGCTTTGCTGCACAGGAGCGAAGATGAATTACCCAGGATTTGCAAACACATTAAATGAATTACACCCACAGTTAGACAGTGGCAGATAAATTCAGCCATCCATCAGCTCTGCTAGGTGGGGAAAAAAATTATGAGCAAGATACTTGAGCTATAAAATGATAAAAGCGACAACAATAACAACAGGGAACATCCTGCCAGATTAAGTTTAATTTAATGGGATTAGAAAAGCAAATAGAGCCTAGGAATTTCCGGCTTCTGACAGATGGATCACAGTCTGAGTACCTCATGTTGTCAAGGTAACTGGCTAATTTGACAAGATGGGTCCTTTCTTTTGCACTACAAAGCTTTGCACTCATGCATAGTGTTAAACAGAGGGGAAGGATTGAGACCCCAAATTTATCTAGATACTCTGGTCGATTGGATACACTGGACTTCAGATGCAAATGAAATTTCCTTGGAATATTTAGTTGCTGTTACTGTATTGATATCACTAGCACAAAGCATCTTGTTCTAAGTTTTATGGTGGTTGTTTCTTGTTTTTAAATAATCTGGAAATTATTAGGAAAATATACAGATAAGAGAAGAACAATTCATAATGTCCTAAATTATTTGACCAGTAACATGCTGTCAAGGAACCACAATCAACCTTTGGGAGTCAGAGAGAGAGAGAGAGAGAGAGAGATGCACATACCATCAAAATCCTGAAATCATTTTTCAGGATTAATTATGGGTAGGGATAGAGGATAAATTAAATTCAGAGTGCATTCTAAGGTGAATCTGTCTAATTCAAAATTCCCGGAAAAAATATGCAAACTGAAAACAGCTATCCTTCAAAAATTCTCACTTCTCTGAATTACCTTATGTAGCTCTCAAACAATATAAAGTATACCTAATGCATATATTATTTTAGTACATTTATTTATTTATTTAACTATATATATATAGTGCTTACATGACGAAAGGCCTCTAAGCGGTTCGCAAGGAGAAAACATACATTAAAAAACGCACCTATTGGTGTATACAAAAATGCTTTATATTAGGAAAAACTGCTTGCAAAAATGTGTACGTCAGGAGAATTGCACTCAAAGACTTGCATCTTTTTTATTAAAGAAAACAATAACCTGAAATTAAGTTTGGAAAAAAACGAGAAATTCAGGGGGAAATGACACTGGCAGATTCAATCATCCCTGCTGATGGCGAGGGTCGGGCAGTCTCAGCTGCAGACACGAGGCAGTCTTTCAAACATGGTCAGCTGGCTATACCTTAGTTTAATGTTTATACCTGCCCTTCACCTTTGCCAGAGCACCTTACAAATGTCAATATATGGCAATAGGGCAGGCATTCTGAAATGAAAATGTAAGGAAGTCCCCTGCTTGGGACTAGGATTGAAATCCCCACCATCTAGAGGGGGGAAAGTCCTGGCAAGAAGCACTGAAGAGTAATAGAGCAACAATCCAGGAAGAGAGGCTGAGATTTAAAAATAAAAATAAAAATGTGTGTGCAAAAATCCCCAATTCCCTAAAATCATTATTTCAGTTCATTCTTCTCTCCGCTTTTCTTCAGAGAGCCGAGAGGAAAGTGAGCTATGTAGCCCATCTTGTTATTTCTGGAAGGTCAAAGAAACCTTGTTTCACACTGACATACCCAGATAAAATGGATCATATGAAAAGCATTGGTTGGAGGAGGACAAAAAGCTGTCATAGCATTGCTGAAGATGTGGATCAGGGGCAAAGCAGCGTTGTGAAATTTTTTTTGGGGGGTGTGTGTCCGTTATTCACAGTCCCTGGATCCAGCAAGGATTCAAATTGCTGGAATAGCGAGACACGTTTCTCAGTAATGGTTCTCCAAGTATGGGATGTTAAAGTAACAGAGGAAGTGGCTCTGGGCCAAACAGCCAGTGGGTACCCCCACCCCTTTGTTAGAAAGACAAAGGTGGAGTTGATGTGTGAGAGGTAGGAGATGGATTCAGGCTGAAGCTTGCGAGGCAGAGCCATGCCTGATTTTTGCTGGAATTCAAGGCTGTGGCAATGGAAGAAGCAAGACCTTCTTGGGGTATGGATGGTGTGAGCTCCTCCATCATAGGCTCAGGTTGCACATACATGTAAATAAACCATATGTCGACACCAGTGTGTCTGCTGTTCCTCATTAAAAAGGAAACCTGGGTAAGTGCCTGGAACCTGCTCGGAGACGTGCAATAATACAGCAAGGAGCCGTAGGTTGAGCATACACTCCAGAACACTGAAATAAGTGGAATCCAGTATGGTCCAAGGTCTTGTTATATTTGAAAGAAGAGTAATTCCCTTAAACTAAGCTATACTTGGCAGCCCTAGGAAGAGGAAGGAATTTGTTGGCCTCCAGATGTGGTTGGACTCCAACTCCCATCATATGCAGCCAACATGGGCAATAGTCAGGGGTGATGGGATCTGGAGTCCGGCGACA
This sequence comes from Podarcis tiliguerta, assembly GCF_965153285.1. Classification (NCBI taxonomy): domain Eukaryota; kingdom Metazoa; phylum Chordata; class Lepidosauria; order Squamata; family Lacertidae; genus Podarcis; species Podarcis tiliguerta. Next base: position 90,507,556 of record NC_139535.1, on the reverse strand, counting down.
CCTGGAGGGCAGCAGGTTCTCCTCTCCTATTCTACATCACCTTTCATACTAGTGCAAGCATGTTTCTAGTAGTCTATCCTCTCTTTCCCATCACATCTCCTTGATGCCTCCAAACTCATTTTTAAATTTTCCTATAAAGTGATTCACATGAGACCCACTGTTCAAGCAAGGGAAACAAAATAGCAAGTCCTCGCCAGTCTGTTTGATTAATTATTCACTCTTTTTTTTGAGGAGATGGCTGAGATGGATGGACTATTCATTAAAAAAGAGCACATTGGTATCAGGCTCTACATAAGGGGAGTCACAATAGCAGTCAGCGTGGTCAAGAGATGTAGGCGAGCGCGTTAAATGGGATTTTGGAAAAGATGTAAAATGTCCCACTTATTTCCAGATTGTCAGAAATAATGAGCTAGTTCAAGGGGGAGAGAAAAAATGGGGAGAAAAGAGATTTTACTTACTAGGAACTCTGTTAATGGCTCTCAACGGCCGGAGTACCCTGACGGTCCGAACAGCTGAGAAACTGACATTCTGCAAGTCCAGAGAGTATTCCAGCATGCTGGAAAAAAAAAGCAAGAAATAAAGGGAACGCATCAGAGTTCTGCAGGAAAAAAGTTAGACGCATCCCAAATCAAACAATCAACACATGGTGTCAGGAGAAAAACTCCCTAGCAGGACTTCTGTCCATGACTGAAGGGTCCTGGAGGAATTAATTATGGGTTTAATTATCATATCAGAATAAAGTTCATGAGCAAAAACTGTTCTATAAAGTCTCCCGTCCCTCTTATCGTCTGCATTTTTAATGCTCTTTTACAAAAAAAAAGTTTCTGAGGGCCGAAAGTTTCCCAAAGATTCTTTTACCATCGAGGAATGAGAGCATCCGGGGAGGAACTTTCCCAGTTAGCATAAAAATAATACGCTTTTGATTTGTTTTGTGGTTTCAAGACATGTGACCCGGTCAAAGGCCATTTGAGCAGGAGCAACGTCTCCGTTTATGGGATCGTCTTGGAGCAAGCTATATGTACCTATATGAATTATCTGACAGAATCATTTTCACACAATAAAAGACTCGTGGGAATCGCTCCAAGTGAGGCCTCATGTTGATGTCAGTATGTGGAAGCATTTTTTCACCAGTCAATTTGCACCTCAGTTCTCTCACCTCTGAAAGTCCTCTGCCAAAACGTCTCATGGCTCAGATCATACATCATATCTCCTCAGGTCTTTTTACTGGCTTCCCATCCCCTTCTGTATCTAGCACAAACTTCTCTATAAAACTATCCTCAGCCTTCTACCCCCTCCCTCAAACCGCCGGCCTCTTTTAGCTCTTGATTCTCATATGCCTCTGTGATTTTGTCTCCTCCAACATTAACAGGCCAACTGAAAATCTCAGTCGAAATACCTAAATCTGAAAATCTCAGGCTCACTTGAACACCCCCACCCCACCCCATTCTTCCCTGCTGTATTCCATGGATGGAACTCACTTCCTGAATATGTGCAAACTCTCTCCCTTCAAACCTCTTCGCAAAACCCATCCATTCCATGTGGCCATGGCACACCCCTTCCGTCTTAATTCCCAAATGTAACAAAGCTTTAAACTTCTCTCATATCTTTGTCTCTCTCCCTCTCTGTGTCTCAGATTGCGACTTCCTTGGGGACCAGGGCCTCTTAATTTTGGCTATAAAACTCTGTACACCACCACTGATGTTCGTGACTGGACTTAACTGTCAGGGGTCCTTTACCTTTTTATACCAGCTCTCAATGGGGACCAAACCAGCATGGCAAGAATTCTTTCTTTTTTTTCTTTATTATTTTATAAAATGTATATGCCACTCTTGTAAAAACACAAAAACAAAAAACACCTCCAAGTGGTTTACAATAAGGATTAAGCAATAAAATCAGGAAAAAGTTACAACAGTACTTTAAAATATACAAAAAATAAAATACTAAAGCGGATTAAAATTATTTTGACTTTCTGAGCATCTTGGTAAAGGTAAAGGTAAGGCTTGTCTAAATAAAAATGTTTTTAGCGAGCGTCTAATACTACAGTGAAGGCGCCTGCTTGATCTCAGTAGGCAACTTGGGGCGCTTTGGAGGTTTCCATGCCCACTCCCCAAGTAAAAGTGCCATGTCCATATCCCCCTGCCAAGTAAGATTTGCCCACACACAAAGCCTAATGTTGCTCTGGCCTTTTCTGTCCTGATACAGCTCTATGTTTTCCTACGTAATATCAATATTTCTTTAGGCCTGTGGGCTTTGCAATAAGTAAAGCTGTCAAAAAAATGTTGCCTGTGGAACACTGAAGAGCTCTGGATTGTTTTTTGGTAAAACACAGAATGTGAGGTTTTTTAAAATTAAAAAAAGAAGTTAAAAGCTTTATTTAATTTGTTCCAAAAACTGCTTTAACAAGAAACAAGCAAAGCCAGAGATTCTTCAGAACTCGACAAGTTGCATTCGAGACAGACTCACATTGTAAGTTTGTTGTGAGGCTTGTAAAGCCTCCTGGAGGACACAGGCAACCACCAGAAAGAAAAGTTTGTGTGAATCTGTAAAGAAATACAATGGCACCTTGGTTTATTAACTTAATCCGTTCCAAAAGTCTGTTCTTAAATCAAGGCATGCTTTCCCCTAGCAGCGGGGGACTCAATTTACAAATGGAACACACTCAACAGGAGGCGGAACATTTTCTGCTTCCAAGGCAAAGTTCACAAACCAAAACACCCACTTCTGGGTTTGCAGTGTTTTTAATCCAAGTTGTAAACTAAGCGGTCCTTAAACCAAAGTACCACTGTAATGGAATGTGCACTCAGCTACCTAGTCATCATTTTAAGATAAGAAAGCAACAACCCCCCCCTCCCCCCCCCGCCCCACAAACAGACCATGAAGGAAAGTCAATCCCTTTTTACGCCCCCTACAAAAAGCCCATGGAACTTATTGGTCTGCAAACTGTCAGGTTTAATCCACTCCAGAGGGACTCCTGTGCCACGACATTTCATCTACTGGCTGGAAGAGGTTTTGCCGCTTAATGTTCCGTACTATAGTGAAAATGGGGGGAAACAAAACAGAGTTGCTCAAGAGCTCAAGTACAGATCAAAGCAGAGAGCGCACTGAGCAACACAGAAAGAGACTGGATTTTTTCAAAGTGCAGATATTATTATTATTATTATTATTATTATTATTATTATTATTATACACCAAAAGGCAAATCTTGGGGCCTGTGAGAGAAGTCTGAGCCTTCTTGCAGCCTTATAACCATCAACATGCTTCTCCAGGCATCCTCTTCCCAGCCATGGAAAGGCAGGAGAACTGTGGAGAAAGAATGCATAAAACTCTAAGAATGTCTCGCAGTCCTTTCCGGCACAGAGAAGTGGCACACTGGCTTGCAAACAGAAATAAAGCAGCCCCTTGGATGCGCTTTCCCCTAATATCCTATCCATTCAGCTCAGCATCTTTCTGTTTAGTTTAGTTTTTCTTATCTTCCCCTAGCAACAAGCATTCCAAGACTATAATGTGAAGTAAGATTCAGCTGAGGAAACTAATGCTGGCTTGTTTTTCTTCTGGATGGCAGTTTTGCTAGAGATTCTGATAAGGAAAGCAGTTTTGATACACAAGTTCATTTCTCAGGTGAGCCTGTCTGGGAACTTGTAGCAAAATAAGGAAACACTTGCTGCAAATTCTGGATTCACTTTTCTTACATAGAGGTACAGAAAATGTCATTTATGAGCCAACTCTGAACCATTCACCTGTGCAGAACCATTCACCTGTGCAGAACAGAATTCAGTGTAGCAGGGCAAGCATGTGGGAAATGGGGTCTGCTTACAGAATAGGACTTTCCCCTTGTCCCCTTGCACACCCCCTAAAGCTGTTCTGCCCCACCTCAGCCATCCAGAGCAGATTTAGGGGGTGTGGGGTGCATGGGAGAGGAAGTCCTGTTGAGTGGACAGATCCCATTCCACAGATGCAACAACTAAGTTTATCAGTGGTCATCCATGACACACCACAAATCACAGCTATAGATGTACAGCATAACCTTCATTTTACCTAGTGGAATGTACCTGAGTAACTTAATGGCTTACTATATTCCTTCTACTTAAAGGTAGCTGCTTCCATAATAGCAATTTTACAAGCATCTTCTGAAAGTTCCTTTGCAGCCAGAACCATATTTACTAGATTGAGTGATGTCTGATTTATTATAATGAGAAATAAATGCTGTCTCTGCATGGCAGAGAAAAACTCCAGTGCAAATAGACATCAGATCAACACACAAAGGGTTGTATCCAATGGCGTCAGAATGCAGATCTGTTCTCACAATGGGACTTCCCCTTCATCTCCTCTCCCTGCCCGTCAATCTGCTCCAAGGAAGCTGCAGGGAACAGAAGGGGGTGGGTGGGATTCCATCACAACCCAGTCAGGCTGGATAGCTCAGTTGGTTAGAGCATGGTGCTAATAACGCCAAGGTTGCAGGTTCAATCCCTGTATGGGATGACTGCATATTCCTGCATTGCAGGGGCTTGGACCAGATGATCCCCAGGATCCCTTGCAACTCTACAGTTCTATGCACATAACCCTTTTCGAGGTGTTGTTTCCTATGCTTCTAATGTAGCACTGGAGTACCAAACCAGTTGCGCAGTGATTCCCCATGCTGCAGAGAAGCACCCTTAAACTCTACAATCCCTCCTGTAGTGCAAGCAAAAAGAAAAAGAAAAGACTCAAAAGACAGAGGGGGCGGACGGACTTGGGAATAAAGAGAATACCAGTCTACTAAAACCAAGAGATCTGAAAACATTTAAACTGCATACAAAGACAAATCAGAGCAGTTCATTTTGTGCTGACGGGAAGTTTATGAGCAAGTTGTGAATATGCATAAGTGCTGCAAGGGGAAAATGTGAAAAGAAGGTGAGAGCTTGGAGGAGCATCAGATGTTCACGATGTGGGAACCCCTATAAGAGAATGATCCTGCAGATGTCCCTGTCAGGAGGAGAAGTGCCCACATATGCGTATGGTGGATTGAAAGTCACCCAGCTGAAGCAGGGGTGGGCAAGATGCAGTTATTTTACTGGAGGTTAGAATGGGATTGAAATCTCTCTACCCCCGCCTAACCAATTCTAATTTATCACAGCATCTGAGAAGTGTGGTTTAACAGTCTTGAATTGCATTTTGCACATCAAGAAGGCATATCTACAGCACGGGTACCTGAGCAAGGGAGTCAAGAGCTGTGTGCACATCCCCTCTCAAAATATTCCATTTGCAGACAGGGGAATTCTGTCTGTCCATTTCACCAAATTTCTTCAGGGGCAAGGAATTTTTCCAGCAGTTTTTTGGTGTCAGGGACTGGCAGGGTTCTGAAGAGTGTGTGGCAAAGGCTGGGCAGGGGGCAAGGGGCAGAGGCCAACTCAAGAGAGAGAACCAGCTAATTATGGGGTTTTGTGCCACTCATGAGGCTAGAGCCAAGGCTGGAGGAAGGGGAAGAGCCTGAGCAGTCAACAGCAGGAGAGGAGGTGCAGGATGCGGAGGAAGAGGCTGTTCAGGTGAGGTGCAGGGCAGTTGAATCCTCACTGTCCCCTGGAACCAGGAGGGGCTTGAATAGGCAAGCGCAGAGGCGACTTCCGTATTGGAGAAGTCACCGGTCACTTTTGCACACTCCATCTGAAAAGAATATTTAAGCTGGGAGGGGGGCATGGTCCCACTGTTGTTTCAGCTGTTCAGCCAGGGCACAAGCCTGGGCAAGTTAATGCCAGCTATGTAGTTGCTAAAAGCGTGTGTGAATGTGTATTTGGTGCATCTTAGAAGCTGCTGTGAAACATGCTTTTGTTAATGAAGAATTAAACTACCGGCTGTTTGTCCTCCTTGGCTGAGTGCGAGTACGACACCTGGGGGATGGAGTTCACCATTTGCAGGGGCACCTGGACAGGGTCCCCTCCCCCACTTTCCCCTGAAGGCTTCATTTCTTTCTGCTGCTTCAAGTAGCAAGAGCAGCATCTGTGTTGGCAACCTAGTAACTGTTTTGCATCCTCCACAATGCCATAGTCCCAGCATTGCTCCAGAGCAGGCATAGGCAAACTCCGGCCCTCCAGATGTTTGGGACTACAATTCCCATCATCCCTAGCTAACAGGACCAGTGGTCAGGGATGATGGGAATTGTAGTCCCAAACATCTGGAGGGCCGGAGTTTGCCTACGCCTGCTCCAGAGCATGGGGAACTGAGCAGGTGAGGAATGGCAGCTGCCACAAAAGAATGGTTTGGAACATTTTCAGAAAATTCTGCAAGGTTGCTTTCTTTTTCTATAGGGTAAGGGTGAGATAAAGAGAAATATCTGAAATGTTCTCATTAAAAACATGTCTTCTGGGGAATTTTGGGCAAACCCTAAGGGAAAATTAGTACCTTCACCAAATTACAATTGCCAGGATTGTGCTTTTGAAAGTTATGAAAGTTCAACTGCATCAGTACTATACTAATTTTTAGGAACCACACAAGCACAACATTGACTGATTTGGAAGTGGCAGAGGATTCATGAAATGATATGTTTACTTGCTCCATGTGAATCAGCCACAAGATGGCTCCCTGAGCTGAAGACAGTTCCAGGCTGGTTACAGACGATAACATGAGGGGGGGGGGGGGGACTGAGCTAGAATCTGAACTTGGTACAGACTTGTTTGTTTCTTTGTAGGACATTTCAATGAACCTATAATGGGCCCTCCATTATTCTACAAAGAAGACAGGTGGTTGCTGGATCCAGTTAGATTCTGATTGGGAAAGAAGCAGCAGTCTTCATAGCCAATCACGGCCATGGTTCTCCATGGGAATTTCCAACATGCAAATTAGAAATATCACACAAGAAACCTTGAGGACCTTCTCTAGAGCAACGCACACCCAATGTCAGCACATCCAACCCACTTCATTTCCCGAGGATGTGAAATTATATACAAGAAATGACTGGGCTGCATTTTATTCTTCTTAAGAGAAAGCTCTGCCATATATTCTTTAAAGTACACCATAAGATCTTCCAGGTTGGATGTCATGGTTCCTTATTATCTACAAAGTGGAGCAATCAGAATCGAGACAGAGCATTAAGCAATCAGAGGACAGAAAGAAAATGACGTCTAGGTAGCTTACATTGTATCTCTGGAAAAGCGGAGAGAAATTTGAAGGCTTTGTCACCTGCAACTATCACTCAGCCAATGTCCATTATATGCTGCTCACTATCTTAATCGGGAGGGCAATGAATCTGACACTCCCAGCTCAAAACAGGGAACACAAGTACGTGCAAAGCCAGGGATCTTGGCAAATGTGGCTTTGAAAATACTGACATCCATTGCTGCTCTAGACTTGGGTTGGGGTATATGCTCTAACACAGAAGGACTGCCATGCTTACTACTAAGATTATCTATCAGCGTTAATCTTCTAACTCCAGCTCCTAACATGGCAACATTCTGGTACAAACTATATATAGGTAACCTGATGGGGCTTCAAACTGCTTGCTTATAGATTTTGCAGATTTCTTCTCCTGCCCAAATACTTTGTGATTTCAGAAAAGTCTAATGGTAACAAAGGGTGTTTCAAGGTCCAACTCCCAATCTAAGTATCCAGCTTCTCCTGGTTGCATTAGCCTCGCTGACTTAGGTCATGTAACACAGTTCAAAAACACTTGAATAACGCTCAGGAATAATTAAAATCTAGAAACTGAGGCATGCTGCCAATTTGAATCATTATCACAAGTAGTTAATGGTAACAGTTCATATATCTTGCAAAGCACTCGGCTATCAGAATTTGATGGATTGGACATAAGCATTGAAAGGCCTGCAACCAACAAATGGGGTTGGGGACCAGTGCCTCCGAGGATACAATCCTATGCGCATTTACCCGAGAGTAAGCGCCACTGAGAGACGCGGGTGGCGCTCTGGGTTAAACCACAGAGCCTAGGGCTTGCCGATCAGAAGGTCACCTGTTCGAATCCCCACGATGGGGTGAGCTCCTGTTGCTCAGTCCCTGCTCCTGCCAACCTAGCAGTTCAAAAGCATGAAGTACAAGTAGATAAATAGGTACCACTCTGACGGGAAGGTAAATGGCGTTTCTGTGCGCTGCTCTGGTTCGCCAGAAGCAGCTTAGTCATGCTGGCCACATGACTCAGAAGCTGTACACCGGTTCCCACAGCCAGTAAAGCAAGATGAGCACCGCAACCCCAGAGTCAACCGTGACTGGACCTAATGGTCAGGGGTCCCTTTAAGCACCTCTGAACATAACGGGGTTTGCTTCCAAGTAAACACAGACTGAACTTTAAATTGGTATGGCGCCCCTCCTGGAAATAACATGCATTCCAGATACCCATGTTGATTTTTTGCAGCTGTGGCCCTCTAGCTGTTGTTTGACTCCAAGTCCCATCAGTCCCAGCCAGCATGGCCAATGGCTATGGGCGATGGAAGCTGTAGTCCAGCAACATTTGTTGGGTCAAAGGTTCCACACCCTGTTCTAGTGCAAGCTGTCTTGAGATGCATGGAAATATGTACATCTGAGGATATATATATTTGGAATGATTTGCTACATTGAGAAAATGTTTCACAAATATTTACTTTAAAAAAAATTAAAAGCTTTGGATACGGCATTTTAAACCTAATTCCGAAGACAAGGACAATTCCGTCATCATCTCCTGTGGCATGTCCCAGATCTTCGACTGGATATTAGCCAAAATGGATCTGGAAATGTGCTGCTATTCTGCAGCAAAATCTCCAGTGCTAAAAACAAGGGGGTGCACGGTGAAAATCCAAGGAAACCAGTCTCCATCCTATTGCTCTGATCCTTACATTTGCTGAAACAGCCAGAATTGACCCATATTAGAAAGGGAACTCCTGACTCGGTATTGATACATTCACTCATATACTGTACATTATATACATAGAAAAACTAATGAATAGACTGAACAGCAGCAACTCATCTGTCACAATTAGCTGCTTCATACTAATAATGAGAAAAGGCAAAGGGAACATAAAGGTGATGAAATTACATTTGGGCTCATAGTAACCTGGGAAAGTGAGTTACAGTGGGAATTTGTCACCTCACTGTTTCAGGGGGCTGGTTTATGTCTAACGTCGCTTTAGTTTGATGGCTGTTTTAAGAAACATTATTATGATGGGAGGTTTATTATGTTGACATTTTGGTTTCAATATTCTGACGAGGATTGAGGTCTGCGATACATGTTTTCAATAATGCCTGGTGTTCTTATTTGTTACTGCCTTGAGCATCATCTGAGAATTAGGTGGGATATACATTTCTTCCCTGCCCCCGCCCACATCTTGGAGGACAAGGTGGTTCTACATGGGGGGGGGGGCAAGGTGGCTAAGCCTCAACAAGATGGCTGCATCATGTGCCCTAACCATTATATGAATTGAGAACCAGCTCCAGCACACACCCAGCACTGCCCTGAATTGGCCTAATTTTCAGGTGAAGGTTGGCAGTGGTAGTGAGCAAGCAGTTGAGCCTGCCCAACTGTACTGATATTTCCATAGTTGAACTTCTGACAAGGGACCCCAAATTCCCTGGAATCCAGTTCTGGGGTTGGGGGGAAACCACACTGCTCTATGATACCAATTCAGTACATCATCTGGAACCTTTTACATGGTCAGGTTCTGTAGCGTCACTAATTCTCCTGCCCTTTGGGGTTTGTGTTTAAAGGAAAGCAAAATGGCGCTTTAAGAAGTCACAACTCAAACTGCAAAGAGGCAGAAAATAAGAATACATCATATATTCACCAACTCTAAGAAGCACTTTAGTTTCTGCATATTTTGGGGGTGAAAGAATTCGCCCTCGGTGCTTGAGGAATTCACACTTTTAGATGCTGCACTTATATTATTCTTTGGGTGGCAAAGGTCTGCCTCCCAGCTTCTGTCAACCTTTAACTACTCTTTCAATATCCATTTCCCAGAATTCCCTTTGAAATAATGGCCCATGATTATGTGATTCATCAAAACTTCTCATTTCTATGAGGAGCTCTGTTCTAGCCAAAGCTGTATTTTAAAAAGAATGAGATCTGATAATATGGCAGCATTCTTTCTCTAATCTCCAATGAGCTTAGCTATAATTAGAGGGGAGTGTGGCAAATACTATATCCTCTATGAGTAGTGCTAATAGTTGTATTATATTGTCATAAAGAAACAATTTCTTTTCCTGGAGTTCAGTCTGGACAACCTAATACGGCAAGGCATAATTTTCAGGGGGCCCAGCTGCTTGTAGAACCCCCTAGATCAGGCACCCCCAAACTCGGCCCTCTAGCTGTTTTGGGACTACAACTCCCATCATCCCTAGCTAACAGGACCAGTGGTCAGGGATGATGGGAACTGTAGTCCCAAAACAGCTAGAGGGCTGAGTTTGGGGATGCCTGCCCTAGATAATGAATGCCACAAACTCAGTTTGATTCTTTGGACACTACCAGAGTGAGCATGGCACCTCACGCCTTGTACCCAGACTCTGCTAAGCAGTAGGACTTAAAACAAAAAGACCTATGGCAATTTAAAACATAGCTCTTCAACATGCCCCATGTAGAATTCAGCCCCTAATTGCACATATTCAGCTCAGGGATTCTGGACCTACATCAATGCCTGCAAGAGGTTGAAGATTAAGCTATCTTTTGGAACAGAACTGAGGATGGTGTCCATCAAAATAGTTCCATAAGTAAACCTTCCTCTCCCTTCTCCCCTTAAATCAGTTCTAGGGAAAATTACATGAAAAGGACAACAAAGACTTTAAAAGAACCATTTACAACATATATGAAGAGGCAACATAAAGAAATGGACTCATTGGCAGGGTTTGAGTAAACAATCACAACCGTATACAACAAAAAATAAGACTATATATATTGAGAAAATTTGGGGGAAACAATACACAGGATGAACAATATGGAGATAAAACAAAACGTGAGTATGAGGGAAGTCCAGGGGGAGGAGGGTTGAAATATGAAAAATTGTTAAAGATATATTGTTAGAAAAGAAGTATACATGGAAAAATCAATGATTTTTATTTTTTTAAAAAAAATCTGTTCTAGGGTTTCCCCCCAATCCTGCAGAGCAGATTTGGCAAGGCTGGGGGCACGCATGGGGAGAGCAGGGGAGGAACTTCCATTGCGCAAGTGTAAATCCTTGTGCTGACCAAATGAACTAGTTGGATGCTGCCTTTAATTATGGACTTGAAAGGCATATGAGAAACAGAGGGGAGGTGGCCCCAATCTCAAACTGGGATTACACATGCCAAAGGCAGCTGCTATAAAAGTGCATATGGGTAGGTAGGTGGGAAAAACATAATGTGCTGCACTGCACACTGTGAAACACACACACACACACACACACACACACTTATTGTTGTTAGCCGCTCTGAGCCCGGCTTCAGCTGGGGAGGGCGGGATATAAATATATATATATTATTATTATTATTATTATTATTATTATTATTATTATTATTGAAACCTTTCCCACTTTTGCAGTAATAAAATCCTTTCCATGGGTGATAACCAATGCTAGTCATTGGGTATCACTCTATCTTATTCCACTTCCAACAGCTGTGCTCTCTTACTAACCGCACTTCTGTACTGAAATAATAATGTCCAACAGTAGCAGGAAGTAGCATTACCCAAACCAGAACCACAAACTGGATGTGGAAAAAGGTAAAGGGGAGGCTATTGTGAAACTTTTTGCCCCTCTTCCACATCAATGTGCTTTTCTTTCAAGCACAAAGCTTTACTGTGTAAGCAGGCAATGGGAACCTGTGGTCTTCCAGATGCTGTTGGACTCTAATGCCCATCAATCACAGCCAGAGCAGTCAATGAGCAAGGGATGATGGGAGCTGTAGTTCAACAACATTGGGACGGTCACAGGTTCTACAATACTGCTGTCTAGGTTGAAGTGAAAAGTTATCAGGCAGAACTTTGGAAGAAAGCAGGATTGCCATGCCGTGAACGGACTTTTCGATCAGGAAGCTGCCCTGCCTGGAACATTTCCTCAAATGTGAGGCTCAAGTCTCTTACACTTGTATTTATGTGAACATATTATGAAGGAGAAAGACAGGAGAGAGAAGCATTTGTATTGCAAATGGACATTCTGGCCCAAGCTGGTTTCCTATTCATCTTTCAAGCTGAAATGAAGCAAGAACTGCTTAAAGCCTCAGGTGTGAAATGTTCTTAGATCCAAATCCTGCTGCATACAGACAGAAGCTCTGCCAGGCCTGGACCAGCTACTACAGCTTGGATATTTTTTTAGCTTGCACAAACATTTTCTCCTCATAAGCCTTGGCCTGACAGTCATTAAGGGCAGTGCTCTCCTGATGTTACATCCTTAGTTACCTCTGGCAACATGTCAGGTCCTGCGCTTCTCAAATGTAGCTGCCTTATCTGCAGATGGAAGTGGGAGATATCCTTTGTGGAGATGTTGCATGGGAAGGAATAGTAAAGCCTATCAGGAGAAACCCCACTCACAACAGATCTGCAAGAGATGTTATTTTAAAGCAGTCTAGTACTGGGTCACCCCATTAGATTTCCCTGCCTGCTGGCTCAGAGGTGGGGGAATCTGAAGCACAAAAATATGCAACTTTCCGAACACCTTACAAGTACCTTACTAGAATGGAGAAAGGTGTGCTATTTTAGTTAACAAAGGAAAAAGGAAGAGGCCTGTGTCCTCCTCAGCAGTGAAACAAAGGAGAAAGTCAATGAGCTTGGGGAGTGGGAGAGGGGGAAATGATATTTCATTTCACATTTAAACTATGGATCTTTTGTCAGCTAGATTGCTTTTGACAGGGGCCAGATGGGAACAGTTCAGACACTCAAAGAGAAGGAAAATCTTAAAGCAAGAGACAAAGCTGATCAAGCAGAAGTCAATGGCAAAGCTCTAATATGTCTGGACCAAAAGTCTTATGCCCATATGCCTGCAGAGCTGTGAAGACCTGGCCCAGAAATGGCACTGGGATTGTGTCACTGTCTGAATAAAGGAAATTTTGTTATATAGTTTATATATATATATATATATATAAAATGAACCCCAAATACCCTTCAAGCTGGGACTCACTACAAGGGCTTTCATGCATTTTTTTTTTGCAGACAACACATGACAAATGACAGTGGGTGTAGGCAGCTATTGATGCATCTTCAAAACACTGAGTTAGAAAGTGCTGCTGCCGGACTCCAAATCCCATCAGCCCCAACCAATGGTCAGAGATGATGGGAGTAGTAGTCCAGCAGCAACTGGAGGACCACATGTCCACCATCCTTGAAACATACGCTAGGCAGATGCCCCCAGTCTTCAAAATAACCCTCTTCCCAGAAGCCTCCCCAAGCTGTAGATCTGGTCTGAAACCTCAGATGAAACCCTTATGAAACCATGTCTACAGCCTCCTTTGCAAGCCCGATATGGAACCCTACCCTAAAATTGAATAAGCTATGGTAAGATAACATGTCATTTCACCTTCAATATGGATTTTTACATTATATTCTTCTCCAGTTATTAAAATGAATAAAACTAATCAAGAGGCAATGTAATGGAAACGGTTCACATTCAGATAGTTTAATTGTTTGGACAAATAATGCCATCATGTTAGCCCCAGAGAAGATTAATCAGATAATGAACAGTGGTTAGAGAAATGGAACCAGGATCTTCCCCTTCTACAAAATGGGAATACGGTAATTTTGACCACACAAGATTCTTACAAGAGAAGAAGGTTTTGCAGAGTACTTTTCAAATTAAAACCAGATAAATACTAAGTTGCTGCGATTGACAGTTGTGCATAGGCTCTCCTGGTAGTCATCTTCCTGCAGAGCCGGCAAATCTCATCTGCAGCTGGAGACCAAGAATAGGGTTGATTTTGAGAAAGGCGTATCTTCCCAGACACATACATTTCTTTTGTTCAACTGTTGCCTCTGGTCAAATAGTTTTTGCAGGTTTTGTAACCACACAAAACCTGTTTACTAGAAACAAATGGGATGAATGCAAATAGAGCTCTTTCTTTCATGCTGCCTTTAACAATACAGGGGTGGGCGATACACACCTGTCTGTCTCCAGCCCTTTAAACACCTCACCTACCCGCAGAACAGAACAGCTCAGTACATGACAACTTCAAGCAGGAAGAAGCTATAAAAATGTCTCAGATTTCTGGGTGAACTACCATCAAAATAAATGGTGCAATTACAACCCTACAAGCTCCATCCCCTCTTCACTACCCCAAATCCCTCCTGTCTGTCATTTCCCAACTTCCAGGCTCTTGGCTGTTCATCTTTGAGAGTCTCCGCTGAGGCAGCCAAACTGCTACTCCAGGCAAGGATCATTACCGAAAGCAAACTGGGGATAACCCCGAGGAAGATTTTGTCCAGACTGGCCTTTGAAAGGTACGTTAGAAGGGCTTTTCTAAGCACATTCTAATCGGCCCCAAAAGCCTGGCAAGAAGAAAAGACTGCAGATGTTATTAGACTGCGTTAAATTGGCCAAGTGAAAGCATAGGAGGGAAGCCTAGGCTGGGTTTCAACTCAGCCAGCTTAACACATGTTCAGAATTACATGCTGTCTTCTTTGCACGCGACTCTCAGAATGCATCGGTGAGAAAAAGAGCAATGCAACATAGATTCTGGATAAGAACACAGACGCTCACAAATCTGCTCTGCATTCTTCAAGATTTCCCCCCAGGGACAACTTGGAGCTTGTGAGCTGCATCCTCATAGTTACAGTGATGCAACTGGGCCTCCCCAGGGTAGCATGTGCCTGAATGCAAGTTCAGCTAGCCATACCTAGTATCTACAGATTTGCTCTGACATACAGGGACATAATATGAATACCCCCAGATTCCATTTAATTAAGTTTTTGCTCAGGAGAAGCAAGCCTCACCCCAAAATGTGGTTGGGTTTGCCCTGTTAAATAAATTAAGATAAATGATGATGATAATTAATAAATAATAATAATAATAATAATGACGTTACTGGTTCCAAGCTATAAAGCTGATCAAAACAGCAGGAAGTCTCATTCTGCTTTCCCTGCTACACATTCAGCCCATCATCTGAGCCTCAGAGCTTAGCCAAAGTTAACAAATGCCCAGAAAATCTTGGCAATATCTTTCTAGGAAGCCTGACAAATCTTATTGTGCAGTGAGGGAAAAGCAGCCTTTCAGGGGTTTCATAAAACAAACTTATTTAAAACAGGAATGGAGAACCTGTGGCCCTCCAAATGTTGTTGGACTGCAACTCCCATCATCCCTGACCATTGGTTATGCTGGCTGGGGCTGATAGGAGTTGATAGCTCAACATCTGGAGGGCCACAGTTTCTCCATCCCTGAATAGTACAGGATAGGGACAAGAGTTTGGCAGCCTCATTTTAAGACCCAAATAAAAACCCCTTATCTAACAAAGTGGGTGCTTTGTTTATGCTTCTCATCTCTACTGAAGTCCACAAAAGATGTCAGATTTTTTAAATGTCCATCTGCCTGTCCTTTAAAGCAAAGCTTTGATATAGCATTCAGCCTATTCTACTTAATATGCAAGTGTCATTTGATGGCAGGCCGTTACTGAAAACAATCTATACAGGCAGCGCTACATAACATCGGGAACGGGCCAAGGAAAGCTGCAGTTGCACCCTTGTTCAGAAGAAAGCATGCCAACCTGCAGCAACCTTCTGGTGAAGAAGAAGAAGAAGAAGAAGAAGAAGAAGAAGAAGAAGAAGAAGAAGAAGAAGAAGAAGAAGTTTGGATTTGATATCCTGCTTTATCACTACCCGAAGGAGTCTCAAAGTGGCTAACAACCTCCTTTCCCTTCCTCCCCCACAACAAACACTCTGTGAGGTGAGTGGGGCTGAGAGACTTCAGAGAAGTGTGACTAGCCCAAGGTCACCCAGCCGCTGCATGTGGAGGAGCGGAGACGCGAACCCAGTTCACCAGATTACTTAAATGACAGCAGAAGAAAGCCCTGGTGGTGCGCAGTCACTATAAGCCCTGCTCACTGGATAACTGGTGCCCAAGCAGGAGGCATCTGAGGAGAGCTGCCAAAAGCTCACTATTGCTGCTTTTGCTATTGCTGAACAACCCGCCCCCCCCAGACGCAGAACATACTTCCTTCTCTGAGACTCCTCTGATGAATGCTGGGTGGCCTCCACTGCACCTTTTGTTTATTAGCTTATATCAGGCATAGACAAACTCCGGCCCTCCAGATGTTTGGGACTACAATTCCCATCATCCCTGACCTCTGGTCCTATTAGCTAGGGATGATGGGAATTGTAGTCCCAAACATCTGGAGGGCTGGAGTTTGCCTAGGCCTAGCTTATATACCACTTAATCACAGTCGTCTCTAAGTGGTGTACAGGGGACCCAATACAATAAGACTAAAAAGGAGTTAAAACTATATAAGCAGAATTCAGTTTAAAAGTCTGCTGGGTTGTTGTTTTTTTTAAATCTTAATTAGTGTCTGAGGTTCAACAGGGAAGTCTCACCTCAGCTGGAATAGACCCACATTCAAATCTAGAATGTGAAACTTGTTATTCTTAGGGTAGGGTGTTTTAGCACTCTGTGAAAAACCATATGTGGTATACCGGGAGTAGAAGGGTGAGAATAGAGCTAATGCACTACGATGGTTAGGAATGTGAGTTGCGACACTTCCCAATTCAAATCTCTCATTCTGCATCCCATTCCCCATGTGGTCTAGATGGCTTTAAGCAAGCCAGTGGCACTTTTCTTTAGCCCCACCCATCGAGCCATGTGCAATGTAGAGAGAAAACTACCAACCTCCTTTACAGGTCCTGTTATAAGGATTACTGAAATAATGTATGTGAAATGCTTTGAAGACACTTAAGTGCAGAACTACACAAATGCTATTTTATTAGTAGTGGCAGTAGTTTTACATGCACCCAACACTCTAGAAAAAAAAGAACAACAGCATGGCACCTTCTAGTAGCCTGGGAGAACTCTTGCTGCTGACTTCCTAACCTGGAAAAACGCTGCCGTTGTGGTTTATTTCTAGAATCCTCCAGTCCATTCCAGGAAATTCCAGTTAATTATATGGGAGGGGTGTGTGGGAGTAGGGGCAGAACCCTAATAGACTCTGGGCACTCTTTATGAATAGGAAGGTGAGGGGAGAGCCTCCAAGCTCTTTATGTGTCAAGGAAACTTAACCCGTTTCCTGGCTGCAGGCCAGGAACGTTTCATGTGGATTTCAAGCCTCAGCCAGGAGATTCTCGGGTGCTAGAAAGAGCCTTTAATTTAAACCAGGTGCCTCTGAAAGAAAAACACTTCATGAAAGGCAAAAACTTGGTTTCGTTCCCTCAAAACAAAAGGGCAATCACGCACATTTTGACTAAAATATTCCCTTTTTGGAACACAGCCTCCATGCTTTAAACAAACTTGCTGAAACCTCATCCATTTGGACAATCTGCATGAAACTGAGACTACCAATATTTCTGGAGCCAGAGAAAATACTTGAGCAGAATGCCAGCTGAGTCCGCCCAAATCTGTGGAGCAAAAGACCTTACAGTATGGAAAGCAGCACACAGGCTGGCAGGGAACAAAGGAAAGCGGGGTTTTGTGGCATTCCTTTGTTGCTGCCGTCTGCAAAACTTAACACTGTGAGTGCCGCAGAAATCTGGGGACACCACAGTGGGTGGACAGGAGTGTGGTTTGTACTGCTTGTACAGCACGTGTCAAGTAAGGCACATGGGACGAGTGGTGGTGGGGACTCTGCTGATGTCATGCTTTTGTTTACAGTGCTCATTCAGTTGCTCTTCTAATCTGGTAATGATATGACGGTGGACCACTGCCCAAGGATGTTTCCTCCCACACATGAATTTCTGGATGATCTCAGCACACACAAAGAAGCCATCTGAAGTGCCGAAAAAGGAATGAGGTATCTGCATATCTTGGCAGTGCTGCGCAAAGACATTTTGCTCTCTTGGGCAGAAAATCCAATGGCGACTCCTTCCCATTGTCATGATGAGCATTATACCAATACATATCATTGGTCTCGCTAGGCCAGAATTCTTTAGCCTTAGATGCCCAGATATTTTTGGACTCCAACTCCCATCACCCCCAGGCTAAAGCTGACTGGGGATGATGGGAGTTGAAGTCCAACAACATATGGGGACCCAAGGTTGAAGAGCACTGATCTAGGCCATGACAATCTACTTTGATTGGCTGCAGCTCTCGAGGAACCCTCTTTGGGCAGGTCTAGCCCATCCCTACTACCCAAGATCCTTTTCAAATAGAGATGCCAGGGATTGTGCCCGAAACCTTCTGCTTGCAACCCAATGGAAGGTTCTCCTGACCAAGCCCCATTGAAATTGAACAAGGGACTATGCAGTGGAACTTGATCAGTGATGCTGTCAGGGCAGCCGAGTCCCCACAAATGCAGCATGACTTGCTCCAGACATTCTGAAGCAAGTGAATACACATTACTATCTAATGATGGAGGCAGACAGCAAATCCAGAGTCTTAAACTACCTAACTGCACGACTAGACTTGTGAGGAACTTCTTGATACACTTTGTATCATGACCGGCTTCCGCGCTGGTCATGGGACCGAGACGGCTCTGGTCGCCCTAACAGATGATCTCCGCAGGCAGCTGGATCGAGGCGGGTCGGGGCTGCTGATTCTTCTAGACCTGTCAGCAGCCTTCGACATGGTCGATCACGAACTCCTGGACCACCGCCTTGCCGACGTGGGGATCCAGGGCACAGTCCTTCAATGGCTGCGCTCGTTTCTCTCTGGTCGGGGACAGAGGGTGGCGCTTGGGGGGGAATTGTCATCGCGCCACTCCCTGGTGTGTGGAGTGCCTCAGGGTGCGATTCTCTCTCCGATGCTTTTTAACATCTTTATGCGCCCCCTCGCCCAGCTTGTCCGGAGTTTTGGGCTGGGCTGCCATCAGTATGCTGATGACACCCAACTCTATCTGTTGATGGATGGCCATCCTGACTCGGCCCCAGACACACTGACCAGATGCCTGGAAGCTGTGGCTGGATGGTTTCGTGGGAGCCGGTTGAAGTTAAATCCTTCGAAGACAGAGGTCCTCTGGCTGGGACGGGGCGATATGGGATTGAGGGGGCAACTCCCATCTCTTGCGGGGGTGCAACTAGTGCCAGCATCGTCCGTTAAGAGTTTGGGTGTAATCTTCGATACCTCCCTCTCTATGGAGGCGCAGATTACAGCTATAACAAAGGCGGCTTTTTTTCATCTCCGCCAAGCTAAGCAGTTGGCTCCTTATCTCTCTCGCCCTGACCTAGCCACTGTGATCCACGCGACGGTCACCTCCAGACTGGATTATTGTAACTCGCTCTACGTGGGGCTGCCCTTGAGACTGACCCAGAAACTCCAACGGGTGCAGAATGCCGCAGCGAGACTCCTTATGGGGTCGTCACTGCGAGATCACATTCATCCAGTACTATATCAGCTGCACTGGCTCCCGGTGGAGTACAGGATCAGGTTTAAGGTGCTGGTTTTAACCTTTAAAGCCCTACACGGCCTAGGACCCTCGTACCTGCGGGACCGCCTCTCCTGGTATGCCCCACAGAGAAACCTACGGTCTGCAAATAAAAACATCCTGAAGGTCCCAGGCCTCAGAGAGGTTAGGCTGGCCTCAACTAGAGCCAGAGCTTTCTCGGCTGTGGCACCAATCTGGTGGAACGCTCTGTCACAAGAGACTAGGGCCCTTCGGGACTTGACATCTTTCCGCAGGGCCTGTAAGACAGAGCTGTTCCACCAGGCCTTTGGCCAGGGCGCAGCCTGACCCCCTCCTCTGGCAATCTGCACAGGGTCCTGCTTGCTGGTTGCCATCAATTTGTTTCTGATTGATTTTATGGTGGAAAGTTTTTAGAATGTCGGATTGTTTTTATTGTTGTTAGCCGCCCTGAGCCCGGCTTTGGCTGGGGAGGGCGGGGTATAAATAAAATTTATTATTATTATTATTATTTGTATCTGATCCATTATCTACACTCCTGCTCTTAAAATGGGTGCCCCAAATCTGCCACTCAGCATGTACTTAGACATCCAGAAACAGGAGATGTGTTACGAAAAAGAAAAACCTGCATAGATGCACAGTCTTGGAAAAATTACAGTATGACATGGGTAGAATTTGAACTGGCAACATTTGTTTGGTTCACAACACAGCTTTCTTCTCTTTGCACCTGGATCCTAACAATATCCTCATCCTGCATATTCCACGTCCACAAGTTCTTATAAACAACTCTTAGGCCTTTGGTATCAAAAGGGCAGAGGAATTGCTTTCAAGTCGGAAACCCAGAAAATTCTTCAAAGTTTAAAAATAATAATAATGCAAACCTTGGCAAGAGCTTATGAAACACTTCATAAATCTCTAGTAAGACATTTGTAGTGTGTCTAATGTCACAGAGTAACAGAAAATGTAACAGAAAACAGTTCAGAAAATGTTCAGACACATCTGTACCATAAATTTAAACGGGCATAAATCATCAGCTTCCTGGTGTTTTTGCTATCGGCACTGCATATCTCAAAACATCTAAAAGTAGCATTTCGCAACTGGAAACTTGGGGTTATAGACAGCATTTAGGTACACTGTTAAGTAAAAGCTTTCTACATACATTCTCAGCTACTTTGTACACTTACTAAAAATGAGAAAACATACACAGTAATGAATGTCTCAGCTGGGGATTAGTTAGCCTCAGCTGCTGTTAGCAAGAAAGTTGCCCTTTGTTTGAGAACTAATGTCTGACTTACCCAGCCAGGACAATGAAAAAATCCAGACGGTTCCATGTGTCTCCCAGGTAACATTTCTTCCCGAAAATCCCTAGTGCAACCATCTTGATGATCATTTCCACAGCAAAGAAGGCAAAGATAAAATCATCAAAGCTCTGGAAGATAAAGGAGCAGGATGAGGAGGTGCATCCTATGGCAAAGATCCAAGTGCTTAATTGGAGACAGTTCACCATCTAAGGGACTTGACCTCCAACCTAACCAAATGAGGACCTCACCCCACACATTCTTCATTTCTCCAACAGGTAGGACTGTTATTCAAAACCAGTCTGCAAATGCAAGACTGGGGAGATGGCCATTTTACTCACAGCAGCAAGAGTATGCAAAGGGAACAGAGCTATATCATAATGTGGCTGAACACCTCCTGATGTCAAGGTCCAGAAGTGGCTGAAAAATAGCATCTCCAACCAGCTGTACGTCTGTTGACCAGGACCAGATTTCCTTAGCAAGAAGCCAACATCTGAATAAATTTGAATTAGCTGCCCTTTCTTATTTCAAACTGCCCCATTTTTGTGGCGATGTGAAGAATTCCTCCAGTGGAACTGGTGACCTCTGTTCCTTTTTCAGAATCCGAATAGGGTAAAATTCATTTATCAGGGTACACCCCCCCAAACAACACACCACAACAACACAGTGCTGGGTGCTGAATTCTAGTTCTTGTTTCTCTGCTTATTTCTGAAACATGTGTTGGTTTTTCAGCATCCCTTCCACTTAATTTTCACCCAATGTTTCCCAACTTGGACCTTTGATACAAAGGGTCAATTTCCATGCAACCAAGACACACACCCTTAACCCAAAAAACCATCATGTGAAACAGAAAGCTTTGCACACAGAGAACCCTCAAAGGGTGGTAGGGCATACCCAGTAAGCAGATTCATTCTTCTTTATGGCAAAGGCAATGGAGTTGGTTGGATTACCTCTAAGACATTAAATGCACATTTAAAGCACATGGCAACCTCCAAAGAACCATGGGAACTGTAGTTTCTCCTTTGTAAGGCTACAATTCTGACCCACTTTAACAGACTACTGTTTCCAGGATTCTTGGGGGAAAGTCATATGTTTTAAATTTATGGTATGGATCTCCCCTAACAAGCACTTTCCTGAAATCATGGAACACAAGAAGCTACATTAAACTAGCTAAGACTGTGGGTCCAACTAGACCAGGATTGGTGGCAGCTATCTCAGGCAGATGACTTTCCTATATATTTTAACTTAATGTCATTAAATGTAATATATTGCTTAATTCCTAAATGGCATCTGATGAGGTTACAAAACAAATACAAAAGATAAAACTGGTTAAAATTAACCATTAAAAAATCAGAAAAGCTTACATTTTCACACTGCCACATTTGAAGCACATTTATACCACTTGAAATAGCCATTGCTTCCCTCAAAGAATCATAAGGACTGTAGTCTACCCATCACACAGCTACAACCGCTAGCTACAATTACAGCGCCCAAGATTCTCTAGACCAGAGCTTTCCAAACTTTTCATGTTGGCGACACACCATCATTTCGTGACACAGTAATTCAGTTTTACTAGCAAACCGGAGGTTAAACTAACCCCTTTCCAGCCCCAGGAAGAGTGTGGGGAGCGTTCAGAAGATACACCTACACACTGCAGTCGACACACTAACATGTCCTGACACACAGTTTGGAAAGCTCTGCCCTAGATGAAGTCACATGCTTCAAATGGGTGGTGGGGATCTAACCGTAGTCATTTCATTTCAGCAGGCATTTTAAGTAAGCTTTCCTGATCTTATGATTAATTTTTACTGATTAAGCCCAAAATGATGCACTTTCTAACGGGATACTTCTAGCTGCAGGTGCCAAGAGCTGGCCCTGGGACCCTGTGTGCATGTGCTCAGTCACTTGAACTATAGTTCCTCCCACATGCTATGTTATGTCAAACAAGAAATAACCTGGTTTTCTTAAAATGAAAAAAAAAGTCTTTACCTGAAGAATCTTGCAGCGTGGGGAGTCACAGCCCATATCTTCACAAGGGTGGAACATGCCCAGAGTGACACAGTTCAGGAGAATTACCAGCATGCTGACTCTTTCAAACCAGGTGCACAGGAAATCAGTCAAGGAAAACAAGCAGTTTCAGAGTGCAAGCTAAGAATCATCCATTAGCACCAGGGACACCACATTATTAGGCATTAGGGAAATGAGTAGAATTTCCAGGGAGGGGGAAGAGCGGACTTGTTTCCCCAATCTTTTACCTTAGAAGCTGACTATTCATCTACTGGCTATGATTCTGCACACAGTTTGACAGCATCTGCTACTCCCAGAAGTCAAACTGACATACTGCCATATTTACTACAATAAAAGGGAAGAGACAATGAAATCATACAATAGTCATCATCTCAGTGGTTTCTGCACAAGTGGCGGCATCATTGTTATTATACACAGGTGCTGCAGGTTCAACTTCCAATGACTTTTTCTTAGGATTTTAGACAAAGACATTATAGAATCAAAGTATCTACAAACGGCTGCCCAGACAATAGTGCTAAGCAGCACAAAAGTGCTAACTGTTCCAGAGAGGCCCTGTTTTGTTAGAAAATGGGACTTGGTTATTACTTGTATTATTTATTATTACTATTATATATTAGATTTCTATACCTCCTCAAAAGATCTCAGGGCAGTTCGCAGAATGAAATACTTATCCACACAAGGCTTGTTTATTTATTAGATTTTTTACCTGCCCTTTATTAGAAGGCCCAATGGCAGGCTACAACAATTTATAAAACACAGTTATGAAAACAAACAAAAGCATTAGTGTTATAAAAACGAGTAAAACAGTTCCAAATGGAACAAAACAGTATAATTTTGGCAAAACAGGTGGGTCCTACAGAACAAAATATCTTAGCTGTCAGAAGTCAAGAGGCACATATTTAGCATGTGGCGAAAGCTCTACAACCTTCTGTGTGTCAGGGAAGATTCGGAGGTGCAATGGACAGAAGAGGCGGAACAGGGGCTCAGGGATGCGGAAGTGCGCCACAACCACCCAGAGACAGAGGAAGCGGAGGAGATGGCGGAGAGTAGCCAGGGAGGGCAGGGGCTCAGGGATGCTGAAGAGCCCTGCAACCGTGCAGCCTTTCTCAACCTGTGGGTCCCCAGATGTTGTTGAACTACAACTCCCATCACCCCTAGCTAGCAAGGCCAGAGCTCAGGGATGATGGAAGCTGTAGTCCAACAACATCTGGGGACCCACAGGTTGAAAACCGCTGGTAGAGGCTCGGGAAGGAAGCTCAGACTCAGGTAGGGAGGGGGCTTTCAACTCAGCACAGACAAGGAGGGAAATGAAACGTAAGAATCAAAGACGTCACTCAGGAATCGTAGGAAGCCACTCCCTGAATCTGACTCAACGGGTTTGGATGTGTAATTCTGAACTGAAGCTGTTTCTTGCAAACATGTAATAAGGACTGTAAATACCACACTAGGTGTTACTGCAAAGGGGGAGCACCAGTCTTTACATGTGGGGAGGGAATTTCACAGTTCAGTGGATGCTGCAGAGAGAGCCCCTCTCCTAGGCTGCCATTCCCTACAAATGTGGTGGTGAAATTGCCAAGGTCAGACCCATCCCCTAGGTGGGCCCTGAGTGGGGCACTGGCCCATAGCCCAGAGGGTCTGAGAAGCCCACTAGCAACCTCCCCGCTCCAGGACCACAACCAAATGCACTGGATGGGCAAACAGCTGCTGCTGCTGTGCTGGCAGAACCAAGAAATTCAAAAGGCAAGGTGTATGCAGTGGGGTAATAATGCAGCTGCCTGACTGGCTGCAGTCAGGATGAGGGCCTCTTCGTTTTTCTCCAGGACGGTGAATGGCAGCTGTCATTTCTCTGCTCAGGCAATGAAGGGGATGCTTTAGAGTTCAGTTGAGAAAGTCCAGTAGGATCTTCTCTTCTCTCACCCACCCACGCCTGGTAACTTACTTTTCTCCTTTCCTCCCCAAGACCCTGGCTCTGCTGTGTTTCGTGTACACACTTGTCTCTTTCTTTTTGGTGCATGAAGGAAACTTATTTTCTCTCCTCTCTTCTCCCATATACTTTGTGTGACCCTCTATTATTATTATTATTATTATTATTATTATTATTATTATTATCATTATTATTATTATTATTTATTAAATTTGTATATTGCCCATCATCCATAGATCCCATGGATTTATGCAAACAGAATAAAAATACAAGATAACATACCCTTTAATATTTCTCCAGTGAAAAGAGAGACGTCCTATTCTATTTACTATTATTATTTATTACTACTGCTACTACTACTTTTAATACCCCACCCATCTGACTGGGTTGCCCCAGCCACTCTGGGCAGCTTCCAACACATAAATAATAATAAAACATTAAACATTAAAAAAACTTCCCTATACAGGGCTGCCTTCAGATGTCTTCTAAAGTTTGTATAGTTACTTATCTCCTTGGGGGTCGCATAACCATATGCTCCAACATTTATCCTATGTAAATAGGGACATCCTACCATACCCTCAAACATTTCTGTGATGAAAATAGGGGTGTACTAAGGAAAAGTGGGATATTCCAGGATCAAATTAGAAACCAGGATGGCTTCTGTAAATCTGGGACTGCCCCTGGAAAATAGGGACACTTGGCGGGTCTGAAATAAAAGCACATAATACATAATAAAAACAAGAACAAAACAAACCAATAACACACACACCCCAACACATTTAAAAGGATATAGGATGTTAGGTAGCCGAAGGCCTGGTTGAAGAGGAATAATTTTGTCTGGTGTCAAAAGGTATATAATGAAGGCACCAGGCAAACCTCCCTGGGGAGAGCATTCCACAAACTTAAAGACCTGTAGACCCAGCCACTCAGAGTTGCAGCAAGCCTAATGAAAATAGTTCAATCTCCTTAAGGATTTTATCCCCGCATCCCAGTTAACAACATGGATAGATCTTCCATTGCTACAGCTGTGCAGCCTGATCAAGTTTACTCAGTGTAAAGTTTCTTAGATTGTATTAAGAAGGTGCCTACTCCCAAGTAAATGCAAGAAAATAGGATCATGTTAACTTTCAGCCATGTATGCAAGGGCAGCCCCACATATGGTGTATTGCAACAGTCCCATCTAGAAGTTCTCACAATGTTGGCCTGCTTTTACTTGCCAGTTTCCCCTCCCTCTCATCTGTATTTGGCCAGAAATGAACTCAATGTAAATTCAATGTACTGTCTTCATTTGTACACAGCACATCCTTAGCAAATGGCTGTGCTTATCTTTGTGAAACAATATGTTCTCAACCAAAGAGATGACAAAATTTAAAAATCCTCTATTAAGATTAAAGAGAGTTTCAGGACCAGGTTTTGGCTCCTATGATAAACATGAATAGGTTTAATAAAATTCATGCATTTGGGGGGAAAACACCCCAAAACAGCTCATTCAAAGAAATCCCTACAGTAATTTAGCAACAGACCAAAACAGTGGAGGGGGAAGAAGGCTAGATTTTTGCTGCTAAAGGCAAAATCTGCTGAATGAAAATTAAAAACCAAGTTGTGGAAGTTGGTGGGGCATTTGCTCAAATGGAGCAGCCTCCACTGGCCAGTTCTTTTATTCTAATGCTGTGTCTTTTGCACCTGGTTGGTAGATCTTGGGGTTCTAGCTGAAGCAGGTTGCCTAGATGGGAGATGCCACAGCAACAGCCTCCCAGAAGCACTGACACTTGTCAGGAGCAGAAGGGGATGGTGAGAGCAGAGCTGCAAGAGTACTGGACTGGCTTCACAGGTGAATTGCACAGCCCTGATCTCACTGTTGCCTTGCCCCTCCTGGTAAGGGCAGTGATGCTGCTAGGAGGCTACTACTGCAGATCTACCACATTAGGCAATACGCTCCTGTGTATAATTTAAAAATCAAGTAGAACCAAGAAGTATGAATTCTGCCCATCCCTGATTTCGTTGATGGAGTGATAGACTTGGAACTGGATTAAGCTCTGCTCAGCTTGGCATGAAATTCCCCGGGGGACTGGGAGCTTGTCATTGCCTCTTTGTCTTACGTACATCACATGGTTCTTGTCTGTCTAAAATGGGAAAAAATGAATGAATGCCACCTTCAGCTCTTGGAGGAAGAGTAGGATAAAAACATTATGAAGAACAACAACAGGTATGTGCAAGCAACAGCACGGATCCCAGGGCTACAGGGAAGGAGAGAAAGCTGGCTGTGCACAATAGCTCTTGTTCTTGGACTTCTGAGCAACCTGATTTTGTCTCTGCTATTTTAAGAGAAACTGTCCATTTTATTCCTCCCTAATCATGCCGTCAGTACTGTAGATAAAAGCTGAAAGGATATGTGCTAGGAACCAAGTCCATGCAAAGTTTAGGGCAATTTCCTAAGCGACACTAAGAATGCCATAGACGGGAATGAATGATTTATGAATGCTATTAATAAGAGGGACAAAGTGGAAAGGAACCATTTTAAAGCTGAATGTGTACTCTGGTAGCAACTGATTTGCTGCAGACACAGGAAATGCAAGAACTGATTTAAGCCTCACTTGTGGAAAGACCCTCAGGGACCCTTCAAACGTAACAAACTGAGGACCCAGGAAACACTTCTGTGCAGGGGAAAATGTGCAAATTGCATACAGAATGTTATGGTGATGCAAATTACATTTATGTCTTCATCAGGTATAAGACCACTCACCAAGAGTATGGTGGATACAATGTGCACAGAGAGAAAAACAGTGTGTGTGTGTGTGTGTGTGTGTGTGTGTGTGTGTATGATTATCATACTTCCATCGTCCCACAGTAGTACTTTGAAACAGTTCAGGAGTATGGGGGGGAGAGGCGTAGCCCAGGTACACAATTTTAAGGGCGCAAACCAGCCCCTCCATGCAGGAATCCCCGTTCCGCACTGCCTGCTGCCAAGAGTCTCTGGGTCCCAGAGTCCAGCCTGGCCTGGCCTAGCCTTTGGCAGATGACCATCCAACCTCTGCTTAAAAGCAAACTCCTTAAAAGACCATCCACCCTACAATGAAGGAGAGTTCACCACCTTCCGAGAGAGTCCACTGAACTGTCCAACAGCTCTCCACTTCTCTGCATCAGGTTAAGTGGTGTTAAAATGCTTTCCTAATTATGATATGCCCTGAATGTAGGTATTAAAAAGCTGGCTGCTCTATAAACCAATTCTGACTAAGAGTTAAGATTAAAATAGAAGAATTCCATAAAACCAGATAAAGCAGACTATTTATTCTCCATGAATAAATCATTTCCAGATGGCCTTTTTATTGTGCATTCATGATTGATGTGTGCTCATGATGGTATTGGGGCCATTATATGTGTTACACTGTTTGCACTTACAAAATTTGGGGTGGCAGATGTGCTTCGTTTCCAGTCAGTGTGTGTGCCATGGCTTCCTGCTCCAATCCTGCCACTTTCGCACCATTTTTTGGGAGGGGAGCAATAGCTGTCCCACTTTTGTTGCACTACAGTAATACCTTGGTTTACGAACTTCATCCGTTCTTAAACCGAAACCGTTCTTAAACCGAGGTGCGCTATCCTTAATGAGGCCTCCAGCTGCCGGTGCCCTTCCACCATTCAGATTCCGTTCTTAGACAGAGGTAAAGTTCTCAAACCAAGACATTACTTCCGGTTTTGCGGAGTTCGTAAACAGGACTGTTCTTAAACAGAGGTACCACTGTATAGCGCAAATGTGCCCCTCAAGGTGGCAGTAATGCAATAATATTGGGAAAGCATTGCAGAAGAACTAATGAAGGGGAATGATGTTTGCATAGTACAATGTGAATCGACCAGAAATGCACTATTATTGCATCAATGGTATGTTGCACATCTGACATGTTTTATAACATTGTATACCTGAAGAAATTGCTTTATTGTTTTTAGAAGTTATAAAGAGGGTTTCATTGATTTTTAGAGTTTGCTGATTTCCCCCCCCCCTCCAGAATTTGTGTCCATGCGCTTTATTCTGTTTTTATGGTTGATGGCTTTTGCTACAGATTTGCTAAATAAAAAATTAAAAAGTCTTATTTAGTATTATAGTAGCATACGTACATAACAAAACTAAACCGTATCATAAAACTAGAATCCTGTAGTATGCTCGCCATGCCATAGTTAGTCCCAGGCACGCTGTCTGGAAATGATTTTAATGTGCGATTCCATCCAAACCGTAGAGCCTCAGCCATGTTATCGCTGAGTCTGTGGAGATGTGGTATAGAAACAAATCACTTTGCTGTCCGCCACCCCCCCACACACTCCATTTTCCTCTTTCCAAAAGCCCTTCCGACTTCTAAATTTGAGAACTGTTGCCAGGGACCAAGTTGGGCTGGGTCAGATTTCAAGAAGCTGACAATTTATCTGACAGGATAAATCGAACTGCAGCAGCAGATCGCACAAAGGGAGGTTTCAGGTCTAGACGGAAAGGAATTTCTCTGTGTCCCTCTAGTGGGCATTTCCAATGACTTCAGGACTCCTGAGGTTAAGACAGTCACTGAAGTCAATATAGATTCTATTCGAGCATCAAGCTCTCCAACCCTTTAGTGAAAGGAAACGCTGCTGAAGGCTCTGTTTAAACCTGGTTCTGGTCACAGGAAAAATAGTGCAGCATATTGAAAAATGTCCACATCAGGCATATTTGAGGAATTCACTTTCCCACCCCCCTGCTGCAGTGTGGCCAGAGGCACTGCTTGACCATAATGGCTATACCACTGAGCCTCTTGGGCTTGCCGATCAGAAGGTCAGCGGTTCAAATCCCCGCGACGGGGTGAGCTCCCGTTGCTCGGTCCCTGCTCCTGCCAACCTAGCAATTCGAAAGCAAGCCAAAAAGTGCAAGTAGATAAATAGGTACCACTCCAGCAGGAAGGTAAATAGCATTTCCATGCACTGCTCTGGTTTCGGTGTTCTGTTGCACCAGAAGTGGCTTAGTCATGCTGGCCACATGACCTGTCTGAGGACAAACGCCAGTTCCCTCGGCCTGTAAAGTGAGATGAGCGCTGCAACCCCTCAGTCATCTGCGACTAGACTTAACTGTCAGGGGTCCCTTACCTTTACCTTTTTATACAAATATGTAATCTTCATGACCTTATATAACACATATAGCCTTGTAGGATATATGTTTGGCTATAGAAGACTGCAACTCTTACTTGGGGGTAAGGGCCCTTTATTTCAGCACCATGTATTTCCAAGTAAAACATGCATGAAATTGGGCTGGAATTTACTCGTGTCTTGGAGCTGTTCTGAGCGAGCTAATTACTTTAGAGTGCACTGAATGAAAGGCGGTGAGAGCTCAAGGGTCAATTGTGCTTTGCCACTGCAGTCAATATATGTAGGACATCAATGCTAAGAAGAAGAGGCAAGGAAACCATGTTTCCTTTGCAACAGCTCTGGCAAACACACCATTAAATACGTAGCTTGATATCTTCACTTTTTACTATCCAATTCCTTGGTGGAATGAAACCAGAGTAAGTTTCTACAGATGTAGAAACTGTCGACAGCTTGAGGTATATTTCATGGAGCTTAACTTCAATTGGTCAACTCCAGCTAAAAGCTGAAGCTGCTGAACAGAATTTTGGGCTGGGGTATTGTTTATAGGTTTTTGGTTGTTGTTTCTATGAGGAAACCATTTTTATGAGGAAACTTCACCTTGGCTGTGTACTTTATGGTGAGTTATTTATTTATGACTACTTTTGTCATGTTTGTAATTATGTAAAAAATTTTATGTTGTGAGCCGCCTTGAGCATGCTTTTAATTATGGAAAGGCAGCATATAAATAAAATGATGATGATATACTGCTTTCTCATCCTCCCTTTGGCATTAGTGTTCTTAAAAGTAGGATGCTTCCTTGTGCCAAATCAGACCAATGGTTCATCTCAGCAGTGTCTACACTGATTGGCAGCTAGTCTCTGGGTTTTCTGACAGGAAGTCTTTCCCAGACCTATCACCAGATGCCAGGAACTGAACTCGTGACCTTCAGCATACAAAGCAGATGCCCTACTGATCTGCGGTCCTTTCTAGAGCCATTCCTGCTCCCTGGATCCTTCTTTTTTCTATCTCAAGCTCCTTCCCTTTTTTGGCCTCCATGCAGACTGAAGGCACAACAAGCACAGCAAAACTCTGTGGCTCTTGGCACAGCCCAGCTGCTGGCCTTCCTCCATTAGTTTTCTGCAGCTTTCTTTTGAAATCTTATTAGGGATTCTAAACCACAGAAAAAAATTCTAAGTGTTCTTCGCACTATGGATCTCTGGCATAACGAAGGCTATTGCTCAAGATGACAACAAGTACATATAGAACATAACGAGCTTCTCTGTGGACAACAGTGGACCACCTTACAAAAGAAGCTTATCAATAGACAACGATGAAGCAACGATGGAAAAGGCCAGATGAAAATATGCTTGCTAAGGATTTGTGGGTCAAAAATATTCCTATTACCAAGGAGCCTTTTTGTCACCAGACTTACACAACAAAATGTCTAAAGGCGGCGGGTGTGTGTGTGTCACAGATCTTGCACCTACTGATCACACTCGTGGATGTATGCAATCCAGTTGTGTAAAATGCACATTCTTTACCTCCTGTTCTCTTGTCTTTGGCCAGTAGGCCTTGGGAAAACTGAATCTATCTATCCACACACACTAACATGAACCCTGATGGTTGCAGGGATTATAGAGTCTGATATACATTTTGTTCCTACTATATATGCTAACTTAGTTTGCTATATATCACAGCACTCTAAACCATGATTATTTATAGGTGGCACAGTAAGTAGCAAAGCTGACTGCAATTCCTCTTGCAGCATTTTGCATACAAAACCATGGCCTGCAACATGGAGCATCTGTGAACACAAATCCCTAGCATGCGACTGTGTATACAATCATGCATTTCCTTGCTTAAGACTATTTTTGTCAGCAGTTGTAGAACAGAATGCTGAAGTTAATCAATGACATGGTGGCAATGATGAGGCAAGTCTTGTGGTAGAAGGTGTTTTGTTTTTTTGAGAAGTCTGATGCCCAGGAAAAGCGGTGAGAGAAGAACTAGGTACTGAAAGCAGAGTAAAGCAGAAGCTGCTGGACAACTCTCAGCTGCAGAAATATATGAGCCTGAAGAGCCTTAGGCTGAGAGGCCACTGGGACCCAGAACTTGACATTCTGCCACAACTGCTAAATTCTCTGTAAGTTTGCACAATTGCATGATCCCAAAGGCTTTGGCAAGATGGACCACTGGACTGATCCACTATGGCAATGACTGTATAATATTAGGTTTTTCACTGTCATGAAACATTTGCACAAGGCATAGCACATTCATCAAGCTCTTTTGGTCTCTCTCTCCTCTATTCCATTACTATGCCGTTGCATACCCTGTGCCAAATTCATGCTCGGAAGTAGAAGCAGATGATTGCACACCTTGCCACAGGAATACAATCCAAGGTACCACAATAAGGACACTTGCAGAGTTCTTTACAAGAGGTCATATTGTGACTATGCCAATGCAGCAGTTTTGCAGCATGCATCTTGTTTTGAGCCTAAATTTGATGGCAATCCTGTGGTAATCACATTTTATAATTTCTCGAGCTGCTGAAAAAAGCATTCATGTTTCAATGTCTTCCCTGCAGTTGCTCTGGCATTTTCTGATTTCTCCAGGTGTCATTTCCACAATAGCTGTCAGCTCCTTATGTTGCCGAGCCTCTACAGTTATAAACCATTGCTATGGCATACAAATGCTGGCAAGTTGGAGCACAAAGGGACTAGGGCGGGAAAATGAGTTGTCCAATACTGTGACATGTGCATGCCAAGCAAAGCTTTAGAGGATCCTTGGCAAAAAAGGGCCTCTGATGGGTGCTCTGCCCTACAGTGGTGGTCTGGTGGGGGTCCCTGGAAGGCTTATCCTGGCCATATTGGCAACCTCTAGTGGTTCACTTTTTTCCAAAATTCTCCGGACAAGAACTCTACTTCTAGGGAATAGGTGACTGTTGCAAATAGGTAATGTTTTTAAAAATAGTTCTCAGGATATCTAATTTTTACTATTGATTGATTGCATCTATATCTTACCTCTTTCTCTAAGGAGCTCAAGGTAGGAAATATAGTTTGCTGGAGATTTCACATGCTCACTCACAGCTCTTCTCTGACACATTTATTCTGCTGTTTATCTGGGATCTCCCCGCAGTTTCTGCTCTAGTATTTTATTTTATTAAAGGCTTTGCAGCTCATCACAGCAGAGTTGTGGAAGTCGTTGGCCCCCACAGATGGATGCTATCCAAACAATGTCAGACGAAAGGAACTACATCTCCAAGATGGCTCTACCTCTTTCTCTTCGCTGCCTACACTGTCTTCTCCCACATTGCTATATTTGGGATGAATCTTCCAAGCTGTGACCTCAAGCTGGCAGCTGGAATTCCTATTCTCATAAATGTGTAAATATTTCCTTGGGAGTAAAAAGAAAGATTCTAGGCTAATAAATATCAACATCAAAGCAGAATTTAAATAGCCATCTGCGTATGAGAGCACACCAGTCTTGAAGGGCCTCACCCTCAAGCCCAAAGAGTCTCTCAGGCAGCAATCCTAAGCACACTTCCTGAAAATAAGTCCCACTGAACTCTCTGGCACTCATAGCAGAGAGTAGCCTTGTCACTATTAGTTACTCTTTTCGTTAAACCTCTTATAACAAATAATTGTATTCCATGGCATAGCATGCTGCATTGGCAGGTTGTATTAAAAACAAAATGAGAGCTGAGCCAAAAACTTTCCTAGAAAAATTGGGAGTGTTGGGTATATGTGAACACATTCACAAAACTGCCATCCCTACTAACCTTATTATCGTCTTCCCTACATGCCACTTGACCCAGAAGTCTCCAAAGCAGAAAAATAGCATATTAAAGCAAAATGTAGCCCCAAACGACAAACTACAAGTGCCATACATCAGTCAGCAATGGAAACAATATGACAGCGAAACCACAGTACAGAAGAAAGCATTTCCAAGCTAAAAGGTGCTATCACCAACTTTACAGCTGGCCCACAGGCAGGAACTGAAAACCTGAGCAGTCGATGAGATGCACTCTGAAAGCTCACCCCAGCTAAAATTAAGGGTACTCTCACCATCACCCCTATTCTAACTACACAAAGTAAAAAAGGAATCTGTGTAAGTAACTGGCAGAAATGAAATAACATGATAACAAAATTGGGAACACTTACAATGTTAATAATTGGGATGACCCAAAGGGGGCCTTCAAAAACGATCCATTCTACCTGCTGGTGCCTTCTTGCAGGTTGGTCTCCTTGTGTAGTGGAAACGCAAAACTGCTCCTCGGTCTCTGACCCAAGGCAGTTTTTGGAGGGAGTGATTTGTGGCAGAGAAGTGGAGCGAATGGATGATTCCCCAAGCAGGTAGAGAAAGCAATAGGGGGAAGAATTATTGTGCAGGTGAGGAAAGGAACAGATGCACACGCATGCACACACTCTTGTCTGCCGCAAATCACCCTTCCCTGAAGCTGTTCCACAAGATTCTGCCACCATTTGTTACATGAGTTTGACACCAAATATCCACGAGAGCTATTATTAAATTGAACACGCTTCCTGGTCCATGCCATGAAGCAAAAAGGAAGATGGCTTAAGCGCAGGTGGAGGAAGGCTTTTGCTGAATCAGACTGAAAAGTTTACTACATATTATCAAGCCTATTCTGTCGTGGAGGTGAAGAAGTTCTCCCCCTACCCCCTATGTTACATCTTCTAAATGTCATCCAGCAGGGGATTTTCTGTGAGGGCAGCAGGGACTTGGAACAATCTGGCACAGAAAGGGATGTGGCCCAACCCTTGGGGGCAGACTGTGTGTCAGAGTCCTGTGCTGCCAGCCACGGAGGAGCTCAGTGGAGGGAGAAGCCAGCCAACCAGCTGAGTTCCAGGAGGGTACTTGCCTAGAGGCAGAGTCTATGTACAAGGTTCAGTCTGGTCCTAAGGTCAGGAATATCTCGATTCACGTAGTCAGACGATCCGGGGGTCAAGAAAGCCAAAGGTCCAAGGTCACAAGAAGCAAGAAACAGCAAAGTCTGAACAGGAATGATGAATGTTGTTTCCAGCAACTGACTGAGGATGGAAACCATGCTTAAG
Organism: Podarcis tiliguerta; assembly: GCF_965153285.1. Classification (NCBI taxonomy): domain Eukaryota; kingdom Metazoa; phylum Chordata; class Lepidosauria; order Squamata; family Lacertidae; genus Podarcis; species Podarcis tiliguerta. The sequence continues at coordinate 90,472,778 of NC_139535.1, read as the reverse complement.
AAAGCCGACGCCAGCTGGTTCTCATCAGGAGCAAAAGGGCTGATCAACAGCAGGTGAAGTCACTTCACCTTTTGCTCCTTCAGGCTGCTGCTCAGCAGGTGAAGCTGACGCCTGGCCAATGACACTGAGATGTGTTTGCAAAATGTTGTGAGGGTTAAGCGAATTTGACGTCACGTTTAAACCAGTTTCATTAGGGAAGGAGCCCAGAGCACCATCCAGCCTGGTATTGCTGGGTGATTTTCAGCTTTAAGGCTCAATTGATTTGGACAAGTTTGGCCGACTACCTGTATGCTGGTCCCTTGCCCATCTTGACTTATTACAGCAAACAGGTAGAGGGCAGGGCTAAGAGACAGGATATAAATTCCTCCTTGGCACTGTTCCTTCCATCGACTTATTTGAAAGATGCCATGATTAAGCTGCTCCTAATAAGAAGCCTAACCTGGACCTGAAGGGGGAACAAAAGGGAGGGATAATAGAATGGAGAAGACTGGAAGACACCAGACAAGCATCCAGCCATGCACAGGAACACTCCACACTACTGCTTTTTGTTACCAGCTGCACTGGTCTGGGTCTAATCCTAAACCACAAATGAGGAATCTTTTTCAGTCCATGGCCCACATTCCCTTGTGGGCAGCCTTCCAGCAGTGGGTGTGGCCAAACACACACACGGCTCTCCATAGTCCCTCTAGGTAAGTAGGAGGTATTAGCACATGCTTCCTCAACCTCGGCCCTCCAGCTGTTTTGAGACTACAATTCCCATCATCCCTGTCCACTGGTCCTGCTAGCTAGGGTTCACGGTAGCTGTAGGCCAAGAACATCAGGAGGGCCTAGTTTGAGGAAGCCTGTATTAGCAGAGGTCAATGACCAATTCAAGGTAAAACCAGTACAGAAGAGTGCAGAGCAGGGCCAGTGATGGGCATGGCCTGGATAGAGTCCTGAGGGCCAGACAGAGAGTCATGGGGGGCCTGAGATTCCCCACACCTGTCCTTATCAGAGCAGTTTAACCCTGCTTCCTGGAATCCTCCCTGCTGTCCTCCCCCCCCCCCAAACTTACATTGATCAGCGAAGGTGCTGTTACAGTAGTGTGAGTATGCCAAACAAGAGTAGGAAAGGACCCATTGATATCCATGCATTTGCCAGCTCTAAAGATGATGTGATTAGACCTTAAGGTACTTTCTTTTTCTACGATGCCATAGGATAAGAAGCATCCATCCAACTGCTTGTGGGATTTGATCCAGTCAATGCCTTTGTACACATAATTGCAAAGTGGGGATGACAGTCCTTCCTCTTCTTTTCCTCCCCCCCCCCCCAATTATCCAGCCTGAATTCGCCACAAGTTTCCCAGTCAAATGCAGATTTCCTCTTCCTTGAATGATAAATAATAATAGGTTGCAGGAAACAGAGATGATGTTTAAATTATATGAAAGAAGGAAGGAAAATGTTGAAGGCAGAAGTGCAGCAGAACCTTCAAGCCAATAATACACTAATACACACACACACACACACACACACACACACACACTATGAAAACTATTCAAAGAGGTTCTGCCTCTTTCCTTCCCACCTCTCCTCTTCTACAGATGGCAAACAGAACTTATGCATCTAAAATATGCGACCATCAGGTCATCTTAAGATTGGTTTAAACATTTGCACGTGTAAGAATCAGGAAAAAAACTTGACCCTTTATAGCACAAAGCAGCATCACTTGGGCTATAGGAACTTTCATATCTCCTTCTGTAACTTTGGAATGGTCATGTGAGGCAGGTTAGGCTGAGAATTGGTGACTGGCCCAAAGCATTAAGTGTTTATGAAGTTTGGCAAAATGTTTTTTTTTTGTGTGTGTGTGTTCCACTGAGCTAAACGTTGTGAAAATGCACATGCCCATGAGCATTATCATTTTCTTTTTGTAGTCCACAAAAGCTTATGACATAATAAATTTGTTAGTCTTTAAATGACACAAGGCTTATTTTGTGGTACCTTATTTCAAGTTTCATTATTACACCCTTTAGCCAAGCAATTAGACAGGAATATAAAAGCAAAGGGTTTATCAAAGATCATATAGCATTAGCCCATCACTCAGCATAGGCAAGATTTCAAGAATTAAAGCAGCCACATCCAATTCTAATCTCATGTCTTGCTTCATATCTTTCTCACAAATACCTTTGATATAGTTAGGGAATAAAAAGGTTAAACTTGTGAATAGGTTTGAATTGGTTATGCAGTAAGATTACAATGTAAAATAGGAAACCGCAGAGGGAGGGGGAGGAAAGAAAAAGCAGGTTGGATTTGTTTAGATTGAATTTTTGTTGTTAAAATATTACAAAATGCAAATTTATTTATTTATTTATTTAAAAAATACCTTTGATATAGTTTTTCACCTCCTTGTTTATCACAGCATTTTGACAACTTGTGGGAAGCCTAGATGAAAATGGTTTGGTCTAGAATGGAGGGCTTTTTCCTGTTTTTAAGTTATTCTTTCGGATCAACACTATATGTACTCAGTATTGTGTTTTCTATATTTTATTTTTTGTTCTGTAAATCACTTCAGGACTCCCATCAATTGTGGGAAGCAGTTAATGGGTAGCTGAGGGTTTACCCCTTTTTTCTTTAAAAAACAACGAAACAAATGCTATGACACCACTTGAAACTTGGCAGCATCCCATTCTAATATGGGGCAGAGTGCTACAATGGGATTGGTGCTATGTCACACTGTAAAGAAAGCCTGCTTCCCCTAAATATTGGGATTTTTTAACCATGCGGAAAGTAACAGGGAAATGCCCTATAAAGTGTGGGATACCACTTGCTTGATGCAACTTCATCTAACCTCCCCACAAACTAATCAGGACAAATACTCACCTAATAGCCCACGTCATCTAGCCTCTCTGCAAAGAGATCAGGATGAATACTTGATAAACAGGTCACCTGGAAGTGCCCTTTGACTTGTGCAACAGATTAAAGCTGCTTCTCTTTACACAGTTCAGTGCTGCTAATTTCATTTATCATTGCAGCAACCTTGTGGGGAAAGAACTAGGGAACTTGCCTAAAATGACCTAATGAGAGTCACCCCACATCCAAATTCAGTACTATACTGCTCTATAGGCAGCCTTGGACAAAATGGAAAACCTTTGAAGTTTAGGTCAAATAACGTTCTGAAATATCCTGTATTCGCCACATATTCTTGCATATGAGGCACTATAAAGATCACTGCCTTTTTAAGCAGTTTGACCCTCCCTCAAAATGTTGGCTATTTATTTGCTGTGCATCAACAGAGCATTAGAATTCTCATTGCTGTTGCTATTCGGGACTTCTGTAATTTTGCAGTAACAAACATACCTCCAGGAAAAGATGGGCAGAAAGGAAAGAGAATGCATTGCATTGGCTGAAAGTTTTATTTACTTTTAAAAAAAAATAATAACTCCTAATTTTATCAGCAAACCCTCTGATCAGCATATCACCCCCTGAAGCTAATAAATGTCCTTCTAATATAATGCTGCACCTTGATTAAAAATTCTCATAGTTGTGAGAGGAAAAGTGACTCTGAGACTGGCTGCGCTCAGGGTGATATGTTAATGCACAGATGATGGAAGTTTCCTGCCCCCTTTCTTATTCTCTCCCTCCCTGTTTCCCCCTCCTTTTTCTTTTCTGCAAATGAAACTTCAAGCTCTTTTTACCACTAATGGGATTTTGGAGATACACAAAGTGCTGATGGCTACCGCTTTGTACTTGACGTTGTTTGAGCCGAGCAGCTGACAAAGGAAAACACTTCAATTAGCCAGGGCACCAGAAGTCTTATTGAATTTTTCAGCTGCTGCCACAACTTCAGGAGCACATGCAAAAGGTAAAAAGGAAAACTGTGCAAAGAGAATAGTAGGGCCAGCTCCAGTGAGATTACAGAAGTCTCTGGTCAACCAACTCAGCAAGAACAAACAAATGATCCAGGTGATTACAGCCCACAGCAGCGTCTGATGCATCAAGAAGCTGGATCTTGTGGCTGGACAAGACTCCTCCCTAAATCCAATCTCAATGTGCCTTTGGAAGTACAGAGAAATATGTGGTCCCTCAACTAGACAATATTTGGTCCGGCAACTACTATCCACAGTAGCAGCCAGGTTGCCCAAAGGAACCTGCTGCAGCAAAAGGAGCAATGAACAAACATCTCAGCCTTCCCAAAGTAAGGCTGTTAGGGTGAAAGGGATGTGCATAGTTTATCTAGTCCATCACCTGAACCTGAAGATAGAGGACCACAGTAGCACAGCATCTGCCTAACATGCAGAAGGGTCAGTAATTTCCAGCATCTTTAGGTAGGGCTGGCAGAGACCCCTGTCTGAAACACTGCAGAGCCTCTAAGAGTTAGTGTTAGACAAATACTGAGATGGGTAGGCCGATGCTCTCAGTAAAAAGCAGCTTCCTATGTTCCTAAGCACCTAAGGAGGTTAGTAGGATAGACTGAAGTGTAACATAGCAGGGCACCCATGCACCCTGGTAGCTCAGGCACACATATTCTTGCTGCTATGTACTTTATGCTACAAGTGAAGGCAGGGGAGGGAGGGAGGGAGCCAGGTCACTAGCTAATGTTCCAGAGGGAAAATTCCTTCCCAATCTAGCATATGGTGAGCAGCAGAATCAAAGCATGAAAGAGAAACCTGTCCGTCGAACCTCTTCAAAGACTAAGTGTTCTTAGCTCTCCAGTGCAAATCCAACCCATCTGATATTTCATCTTCAGCTGTGATTCTCACTGATGTGGAGAGGGTGTGGAGAATGAGCAAAAACTTAAGATGGGGAAGAGGGAGGGAGGCACTCGTTCCCAATCTCCCAGCAGGCCTCTACTGAGACAACCAATTAACATGCATGCACCATAAGGATATCCTTCACGTAATTATCCAGATCAGTTTTAAAACTGAGAAGTGTTTCATGCATTCTTGATTCTTTTCTTCAAGACAAGTGGATGTGCCTAGTGAAACAATCACAATATTATACAAACCTGGGACAACAATGCTGCTAATTTCCACCCTACTGTTTCCTCCTGGCTGGGGAGGTTTTCTCAATGTCAGCAGCCCATTGTAAGCAACTGCCAGAAAAACAGCTAACTCTCCCCATGAACTGTGCCTGCCAGTATTCTACATTGCCATGCATAGAACTACACAGAGCCTCTCTAAATATCATACCTTTTAAGTGTACACCTATGATGTCCCCTGTTTTAAAATGTATGTATGTGTGAAATGGCTCAGGATTAGTGCTGGGCTGAAACATTTTTGGAGGTGGGGTGAAAAGTCCCAAATACCAACCTTTCAGAGGTAGGTGGGTGGATGAAATCTGAAGATATTTCCCAGCTAGAGAGGGGAGTATTACCTTTTAAATATGAGTGTCTGGGCTGCCCCTGCCCACCAGAGAGGTCTGTCTACCACCAAGTATATTGTTCTTAGAGGGCCAAATGAAACCTTTTTTAAAAATTCTCCCAGGCCTTTTGGATTTGTGTTTTGAAACTCTGCCTTTAATGTGGTCGTATTGCTTTGGGTGTTTGCAATAATTTGTCAATTAGCTTTGCATTTTAAGTTTGTTATGGCTGTCTTGAATTTCATACTGGGAAATGTTCTAGGAATTTTACATTCATTCACTCACTCACTCATTTGCAGGCCTTCCTAGACCGTTTTTCATTAATTTTAAAGGGGGGGGGGAGGGTTAAAGACAACAGCAAACACCACTAAATATCACTCAGGACAAACAAACTCCCAAAAAAACTAATTATTATTTTAAAAAAATAAATAGCAGAGTGAAAATCAATTTATAGTGTGGGACAATAGTCAATTTTCAACTTTCAACTGAAGCCAACATCTTACCTGCCTCCCAAGGCCAGCAAGGAGGAGACTGTGTACACTTTCTCAACTGTGCATGCTCACTGGACTGTTGTTGTTAATTTTATTTGTGTACCACCCTTCATCCGAAGAGCCCAGGGCGATTCAAGGTTTTCTAGACTTACCGGGGGGGGGGGGGGGGGAGGAAGGGCAGAGATCCACATTTCCTTCTGCACAACCTCCTGAGGGCCACATGGTAGTGGCCAGTGGAGCCAGAGACAAACACGGGCGGTGCAGCAAATGAAAAGTTTACCTTTGCACAATAGGCTAGTTTCTACACCCACCTAGCCCTACCTGTCGTCCATAGATGAGCAAGAGGCATTATCAGAGTTCAATGACATATTACAGTCAGGCAAAAACCCTCAAGGTATGATGCAGGACCAGTGAAAAGTATCGCCTGGGAAGAGTTATGAGAGAACTGAAGGCTCTGTGCTTGAGGTTCCCCACTCACGGCATGCAGGCTCTGATTCAGGCCTTCATTTCTGGTCCTTCTTATCTGGCTGGTCCCCTATTTTGGCCAGAGTGTGAGGTGCTGACCAGCGCAAGGGAGGTTCATGACAGAACCTGGTTACAGTCTGGCTCATAGCTGTCAACTTTCAGATTTGAAAATAAGGGATCAGCAGCCTCACCTGTCCCGGGGACAGTTTACAGGATATCTAACAATCTGGGATAGCAGCAGGAAGCAGCGGGAAACGGCACTGAAATAAGGGAATTTCCCACACAAAAAAGGGAAGGTTGACAGCTATGGTCTGGCTACTGTCACACAGCCTTGGAACGATGGTCCTGGATGTGCTGAAAGTTTCAGAGCTCTGATTGCTCTCCTGCCTCTGTGTTGTATCTTGACCTATTCAATTTTGTATGCAGCACCAGGGCATTTTCAGGGCTTATTTCCAGGCAGTTTGGAAATCCTGTCAATGCATTCAGAATCAATTCGGCCTCCGTACAAATGGCAAAAGAAACACCCAACTTTGCTGACGATACAGAGCAGCAGAGGTTGGAAAACTGTTTCCGTTTGTAGGCCAACTTCCAAGGGCCCAGTGTCAGTGTTGAACAGGGCCAGAAGCAAAAGGGGACAGAGCAACAAATTTGACTCTAACTTTTACAAAGTAGGCTGCAATTCCAGCCACACGGAAGTCAGAGGTTTCCACACACACGTGTACACCCCTCCATCCAGACATGGAAGAGATATTACAGTGGTATCTTGGGTTAAGTACTTAATTTGTTCCGGAAGTCCGTTCTTAACCTGAAACTGTTCTTAACCTGAAGCACCACTTTAGCTAATGGGGCCTCCTGCTGCCGCTGTGCCACCGGAGCACGATTTGTGTTCTCATCCTGAAGCAAAGTTCTTAACCTGAAGCACTATTTCTGGGTTAGCAGAGTCTGTAACCTGAAGCGTATGTAACCCGAGGTACCACTGTACAAGGAAACATCCCAGCCGGCCAAAAGCACTCGAGGAGGATATGCAGCAGGGCCTATAAGGGGGTCTGGCCTGAGTAAAAGGCTTAACCTGAGGAGAAATCTAAGAGATGGATACTGAGGCCTGGAAGGCCTCTGGGCCTAAGGTTCCCCATCTCCTTATTAAAAAATTTTAAAAGGGCTATCTGCTATAAAAGAGGATAGGTCCCAACTCACATGCATAACAGACAAGGGGCGGAAAAGTAGAGTACAACAGGTGGCATGATTTGACCCATAACTGAGAATAGGTTTAACTTAAGTTGTGAACACCCTGAAATGTGGCTACATACAAGCAAAAGCACCAGCCTGCTCGCTGATCTTGCTAAAACCTTGGGTCTTTTACCACTGTGGCTCCTGCTTGAAAAGCACAATGAGGAATATTCCAGGGCCTTGGAATGTGCATGCAAATGAGATTCAGAAAAAGCAGGCAGAAATGGATGACAGGCTTCTGCTGCGGTGCCAGCTGAGTCCTGGCAGGTCAGGGATGACACTAGGTTAAGCTACAGCAATTAATGAGAATGGATGGTTGCATACCACCCATTCCAGAAATAGGCTCTCTTGACAAGAGCCTTGCAGGATGTCCACGGTTCTGCTTTTGAGAGAGAGAAAAAGTCTCAATAGCATTAAGACATTAATTCAAGCCCATTGAGGCTCCAATTTAACAGCCCTTCAAAATCTTTCTCCCTCTCAGAAGGAAATCACCCTCTTTCCCATTTTTGTCTCTTGATTGTGTCTGAAAACGATTCCTGATGCAAAGCTTGGTCCAAGGATTATAGGATTTCTATGATGATGTTGGGCATTTAAATGGATTTTCTCCTGGGCTGCTACAAAGTGAAATCAGGCTTCCATTACAAAAAAATAAAAAATAAAAATTCTACAAACTTTTGGGTAGGTTTGGAGAATATTTTCACAGCAAGGGGTAGCTGAACACTCAGAGAAATGGAAAGCTGTTTGCATACAAATCCTTGACTGTGTTAGTACGAATATTCTTAAGGAAATAACCAACCTGGGTTTGTTCTGAGTTGGTTAGACAGCAACACTCTTTTTAAATCATACTGAACTTTTAGACAACAAAAGGAAGATTGAAGTGAGTAGTTTTTTCCTTATAGGAATGAATTAAAACATGGATGTGACAAAAACCTTTGTGTAAATACATATATGCCCTCCACACTTTGGCTAATTCATGTGTAGCGCCAAACTATGGTTTGGAGCCACATGACTGTATATAAGGCTCATATACTTCCTCTCCCAGTGCTTGAATTAGGCGAAGAAGTGTGAAAGGTTAATGAAGATTATGAGTCCCACCTTTGGACACTATTGTCTTCTTAAACTATGCCTTCCTTAAGGACGAATCCAAACTCACTTGCTAGCATTGCTTCCTCTTCTTGCACCTTCCTGCACTTTTTCCTTTGAAGCAAAGCTGTTTGCCATTAGGGCCTCATCTGCACTACACATTTAAAACAGCACCCTACCACCACAATCATGGCTTCAAGAACTGAGAGAAGCGTAGTTTAAGTCTGCTGGGAGTTACAAGGAGGCTTATTTTCCCCTCATGAATCTACAATTTCCAGGGTTCCCTGGGAAGAGGGATTGATGGTTAAAACACTCTGAATTGTAGCTCAGTGGGAATAAGAGGGGTCTCATAACATCTCTCACCACCCTTAACAAACAACAGCTCCCAGGATTCTCTGGGAGAAGCCGTGACTGTTTAAAGTGTATTGGTACTGCATGAAATGCATAGTTCAGATGGGACCTGTATCTTAACTGAGAAAGCCATAGCTTCTCTGCAAACCAGAACTGGTCTACAAATTCTCAGGCAGGTTTTTCTCCTCAGTGCTTCAAGGAGTACTGCCCACATGCCATCCAGATTATATAGTATGCTGCAAACATAGCAGTAGCCAGAGTAACCTGCAGAACAAAGCGGGTATTTGCTAGAACTCCAGCAGTTTAACACTGGCTCAGTTCCAGCAACAAGGAGGACAGAAAGTGATTATTATGCATGTAACCCAATTCAGAATTAGGTTTCAGAAAGAGTGACATGGTTACTGGTTATCACATTCTTTTCAAACAGTTCATATTTAATTTAGCTTTCTCATCATCAGATTCTCAAGGTGATGTGTCCTTGGCTTATAAGGGTCAGGGCTTCTTACTTCTCATTTTGCAATTTGGCTTCATCTGCACCAAGCCAGACAGGTGCCATTCCCTAAAGTATAGGATATAACCCCTGCCCTAACTCCAACAAAGACACAAAAGTAAATTATTGAAGTAGCAATCATCTATAGCTACTCAGTCTAGGTTTAGACAGTTGTGACACAAGTTATTCTATAGCCCCTTACCCACTGGAAGGGTGGGCTCTATTCATTAACTCGAGAAAGAGAAGGAGGGGGGTCAAAGTCTGCAGCACACAATATAAATCAGATGTGGACATGGTATATTAATTTACGGACTCTATTCCCTGTTCCCAGTTTTCTACATGAGTTTTACTTTGCTGGGTTCTCCCCCTCTGGAGTTGCACATCATGCCATGGTGCCATGCCCCTGTTTGCTCTTGTGTGTCCCACTTTGGAAATTAAGTATGAAGTCATAACTCATGTATTACATTGCAGCTTCGTGCAATTTCATTCCAAATACAATCCCTGCATGGTCGTTCCAACACTTCTGAAACACTTCAGCCAAAATTGTAACATCTTCAGCACAACAGAAAAAGAAATAAATAATTCTTCTTCGAAATTATGCGATGAGTTGAGGCTGGAAAAGCAAATCAGAAGGCACAAAGAGACATCCTTGTGGAATCAGTATTTTAATTCCATAAATGGTTACAGTTTGCCAAGACCATGTGTCTAGCGATGGGGCAAGGAGTAACCCTGCATTCCTTCTCCTCTGCAGTAATAAAATGTAAACTCAAGGGTCCCCAAAATCAGCTCCATAGTAGCTTATTCTAGATTATTTAACAAGAGTTAATTAACCCTTTACAGAGCCATGTTTATGAAGGTGATTAAAAATTATTTTCCCCCAGATACAGGCACGTGCAGAAAATAAAAGCTTTTCACATTTAACTCTGGTTTTGGATGAGCTGCAATTATTCTGGTTTGGTGCTGGTTCAGGCCAGTAAGCGTTAAGTACCAGTAACTGGTTTGACACATACAATCAACTGGTACAGTACTGGTTCGCAGGAGGACTATAAGGCACAATATAATTTCCTTTCTCCAAGAGGCACAAGGCAAACCCTTAGCTTTGTCACCTGCTCTTTATTAAGTTTTGTGTTTGCAGCTACTGAATGGGTCCTGGTTTGATTCTTATCTCAGCTTTCCTAGTCTTCCTGTAATCATGTTATTTTGTATTTTCCTGCCCCAATTTTGGGTTAATGGATTAATCTCCATTTTCAAACATATTCACACTTCATTTTATATAATATCATATATGTTCACACTGTACCGTAATGGTCATATGATAGATGGCAAATCTACCCCATGTCACTGTAATGTCAGAGTCACCAACAAATGTGATTGACAGTACACACACACACACACACACACACTCATGGCACCTGTGAAAGGTATCATTAAATATTTCCTCAAAATTCAAAGTGTGTGACAGAATACTTGCTTTTCCCTCCCAATTATTGTCACTAACTGGGCATCTCTTACACACATGCCATTTTGTGTGATGCTACACAGCCACAGCAGCCATTTTGTGACTGGCACTATCTCAAAATTCCAAATGTGCTCACAAACCTAAAATGGTTGTAAAGTTTATGGTATATATTTTCTTGATCCAGACCAGGATTCCATAATGCTCTGGGCTAAGCATAAGGTAACTCACAACAGGACTCACCCTTGCATATTGAGGCAAACTGACAGTTCAGGCTCATTTCCCTGGCAGTCAGTCCCATTAAACACAGAGGGGCTTACTTCCCTATAAGCATGCACAGGATTGCATGTACGAATGCCCATTATTCTAGATTAATTAATGTCCATTATTCTAGATTCATACTATCCAAATTTGCAGTAGATGAATTCCTAAATCTTTGATTTTCTCAAGGAGTCAAAATTATTAGTATTAGTATTATTTAGTATTATTCTATATGTACCCCACCCATCTGACATGGTTGCCCTAGCCACTCTGAGTGGCTTCCAACATATATTAAAGCATAACAAAACATTACACATTAAAAAGCTTCCCTATACAGGGCTCCCTTTGGTCATATTGAACAATTAGAGATCCCTGCTATTATTTAAGGCAACGAAAGCATTTCTGGTTGGAATGACAAGTCTTTTGTCAAACAAAATATATTTATTTCTCTAAGCAAGCAAAATGGTCTCCCTTGCCATGCACTTTCCCCCCTTAACACTCTCCAGCACAGCTGTAGGTCTGCCGGGTTTACATAATGCACCCAAAAGAAAACACTTGGTAAGTACTCTTTCCTCCCAAAGCACACTGCTGAACGTCAGTATGAAATAAAGAACCTAAGGTTTTCAAATGCCAGCCTGCGAGCAAATACAATTCAAGGCATCATCTTCAAATACTGAATGATTTATGCCTTGTTTAGCTTAACGCATTGTAATGTTTGAATAATAGAGTTGGAAGGGACACATTGAAGGTCATCTGGCCCAACCTGCAGCTGATGCACAAAATTGACTTAATTGGTCCATCCTCTACTTTAAGAACTGCAATGAAGAAGAGCCCACGGCCTTCCAAAGTAGTCTGCTCAAGTGTCCAACAGCTCGTGCCATTAGGATCTTCTTCCTAATGCTTAGTCTAATGTTTTTTCCCCTTGTAATTTGAACCCATTGGTTCAAGTTCTACCCTTGAGGGTAACAGAAAACAAATTCACACCACCATCTGCATGGCAGTCCTTCAAATATTTGAAAATGGATGTCATATCACCTCTTAATCATTTCTTCTCCAGGCTAAATATGCAAAGCAGTAATATATTTAGAGCAACAAATCAACACAAAGAACAACAGTTGAACCTTTGGAGTCCTCCAAACTGGCTGGTTAACAAGGACTCTGATGTTATCAGATGAGTGTTTGACTGGAACTATTTTTTGCTTAAGCTTGCTAGTGAACCCAAAATGACCGCACCACATAGTAAACTCAACTTGTTGCCACAATAACAGGAACATACTGCCACATTGACATTTGTCAAACTGAACCTTTACTCTGATACAAGGTTGCTTTGGAAACCCTTTTGGTATTATGTGAGTAACAACAACAACAACATTTTTATTATTTATACCCAGCCCATCTGGCTGGGTTTCCCCAGCCACTTTGGGCGGCTTCCAGCACATATAAAAATAATAAAACGTCAATTGGTTAAGCAGTGGATCCACTGCAAAGCAGATCTCTGCTCAATCTACTACCATAGGATCCAACTTCTAGGGGGCCAGCCCCCCCCCAATTGATAGGCATTGCCATTTAAATTGTGTGCATGCACCACATCATGTGACTGATTATGCAGAGTGGGCCTTACCTGCTCCCCCATATTTCATTCAAGTTGGCACCCCTGTCTACTACTCAGCAAGCCTGCAGTTCATGGAACACCTGCAAAACTTCAGAAAGCAAGCTCAATCATAGGGTAGTAAATTGCAATGTGCCTGCATGGTGAAGCACTCCGATGATCACCCCTCACCAGTCACTCAGTAACTTATACTTCAAAAAGCTCTAGTACAAACCAGCCCTTAGTAGGTGATGGGGTGCACTAATTCAGGTTGCCAGTGTTATTTGGAGGAGTGATGGGAATTATTCAGGAGACAAAAAGAGGAGCAAAATGAATGCTGAGGTTAATGGGGACCAGCATGGAAGAGAGTCCGTTTAGATGATGCAATAAGGACAAAAAAAGGTCATGTCCTCTTTTGCTTTCTCCCCTTGAAATAACAAAAGTTTGTGACTTTAAAAAATAATAATCTTATCCTTACTTGTCTAGTTGCCTGTTTGCCTTTCATTACATGCAGACAACGTAGACAACATCTCAGTGAAAAATTAAGAGCCAAAATCACGCCAGATTCCACATCATCACTGGAGGGAGATAGCAGAATGGGCATCTGATACAGATGGAGTAATGGACAGTACAAATTTGTTCCAACAAAAGTTATCTGAGGTCTTCTTCATTAGTGTCTCCTGCTCCTGAAACATTTTGTAGGACTCCATCATCACCCTTTATGCTGTTTATCTCTGATCATACCATTTGCAATGTAGCTACGATTATTCTATGCAGAACAGACAGCTTTGTTCTTTCCTGTTGCCTATTGGGCCAACCACTGTCATTCAGCTGCTGTTCTCCTACAGCCAAGACCAGCCCTTTATTCTTTCCCATTGCATCTGCCACCAGCAGATATGGATGTATGAGACACATGGGCCATGGTCAGGTGTAAACCTTTCACTGCTTTTCTCCACATCTCTGCTTCCACAATGCTTTGGCTGATGGAAACGTCATATATTGTTCCCAGCAGCTGCCAGAGCTCAAAACACCTTGGGGGCCACTGCACTCAGTTACATAAAAATGGGTGATCATTCATTCTTCGCATGCTGACAGCTCCACAAAACTTGCTTAATGCAGCTCAAAAGAGGAAAGTTTTATATTGCCGGTTTAAGATATTGACAACAGGAGATTACGCCAAGGTAGACCTTGCATATGAACCACATAGAATAATAGTTTCTCAACCTCTGCTTGAAAGGGTGAAGAGAATTAGAGAAATACCCAACTTCTACAGACTGGGGGGGTTGCTATTCACTCCAGACCATATTATGGAGAAACACCTACCGGTAGGTGCTGGGTGAATTTGGCATAAGGAGGTGAATTACATATTGATATCAACATGCCAATTTTCCTTAGTTTTTCACTTTCATGTTTGGAAAACAGCAACCTATGTAGGCTAACAGAGTGATCTGAAGTCGCAGAATTCAGTTCTAACTCAAGCCTAGCACATCTAATTCTGTAAGAAGTCTGGATGTGGGGCTGCCTGGGCTATATGTAAGGCTGCCTCAGCTGACAAAGCAACAAAGCGTATTGTGGTATCTTACTGACAGAGCAACATACCCTGGCATAAATCTCTCATGAAGTACAGTCCCCTTCTTCAGATGCATGGAGTGTTATCCTGTGTTACATGGTGAGGGGGTGGAGAACTGCGAACCATGAGGTCTGAAGGAAATGAAATGCAGAAAGCACAGATGGTGATAATTACGTTATTAGCAATGTTTAGAAATGCACGCATGAAGAACACAAAGCACCTCTTTGCTTTGATGGGAAGCCATGTTTGGCTGCAGATTCCCAATGCAGACACACGCAGCAAAACAGATAAACGTGCACTCTTCAGAGTACATATCCCTCCCCCTTTCCAATATTCATATAGGTGAAATGTTGTGTGTGCGACACAGCCCTTTATATCTGCCAATGCTAGGAAATTCAGATAGAAAAATTCAGATATAGTGCTCTTCAATTACAATGGATTTTTTAAAAGTCTGAGTTGTTCAAATTCATCAACTAACCACATTAATACAAAGTAAGGCAGAACTCACACTGGGCTGAGGGTCAAACATATTTATGAACAATGAAAAAACACACCCTCATTTGGGTTCCTTTCTAATGGCCATGTGTTGCTACCTGTTTCTGAGACTGTTGAAATCTCATATATTATATTGAAGACACAGATTTTTAGCCAGAGCATCCATCCAAGTGTCTTCATGTTTATTTTAATACCTTTCTTATGGCATTTGAGAGCATTTTTGCTGTTCCTGCACTTTGATGAAAGCGAGACAAGTAGAAAAAGATGTGCCACCACCACTCCTTTCCATGTTTTATTTTAAAGCTCTTTCAGACTGTTTTTAAAACTGACTAGCAGGCTGTTGTCAAGACAGGTAAAGGTAGTGACAATTATTATTGGCCAATTGCATTATCACTATCTTCAGTGGGGAGAGGATTTGTATTTCAAATCCCAGAATCCTCCCTTGTTGGTTTTCAGATGGTACAGAAATCTCACAAAAAATTACAACACAGTCAGAAGCCTTTAAGAAATTATCTGGCACAGTAAAGCCAATGTTAAGAACTTTACAGTGCAAGCCTACGTGCATCTACTTAGAAGTAAGCCCCATTTACTTCAGTTAGTCTTACTCCCAGGTAACTAGGCATAGGATTACAGCTTTTAAAGTCCTGCTGGTTTCATTGGGAGGGATTTAAGAGTGTGAACTGAAATCAAAAGAAATTAAAATAGTTTCTCTTTAAATGGATCATGTCCATAGTTAGCAAAATTATTTGGTTTCTGTCAGGATAGGCCAACAAAGCTTTAATAGTTTTAAGTGGGCAAACAAAGAGGGGCTCAACTCAGAATCTTTCCACATATCAGGTTTGGGGAGGTTTGGCCAGGTCATGGCAGATGACTTTCATGATTTGAGTGCAAACAACCAAGCATCTGCAGGTGTGATTCAATCTGAGGATCTGTTAAAAGCCTTTCCTACTGCAGTTTCCTTTCCTGTAGCAAATTCAAGAGACTCTGACCTGAACAGAAGAAGCACAAGAGAGAAGATTCTAATGCATTTCAGGAGAGATTGAATAGAAAGTGTTCAAGGGGGTGACTGAATAAATGGAAGCTTCTCCCACAGCTTCTTCTTGATAAAAATGTTCTTGCTTTCAGGGTACATTAGAGTTTCATGGAGGAAACGCTACCTGGAATTTTGTATTATGCTACTCTGAGTAGCCTGCTTAGAAGATGAAAGCAGAATGATGCGAACTCAATAGTCTCTTCTGGCCTCAGAAGTAGCATTTTGTTCCAGCCACAAAGACAAAGGGTCCATATTGAAGTCCATATTTATGTACTAGCTGCTCCATTACATGCAAACAAAACAAGAAGGGGGGAAGGAGCTTGACTCCATAGATTCTATGGCCTCTAGAAGTTCTTAGACTTAATCCCTGGTCATTGGACACGCTGACTAGGGTTGATGAGAGTTGAGGTCCAATAACATCTGGAGACTCCCATGTTGTCTATGCATGGCATAGAATATAAGCCACTGAGGTTTCATGTGTACCAGAACTACTTCTTCTTTCGTCTTGCCTATGCAGGCTCCCAGCAAATGGGTTGTCTGGCCTCCCACATGTAATTCAGCACTTTCAATCTGCCACCAGAAACTTCATCAGTGTGAGCTGAATGGTGCCTCCCGCAATTCCACATTTTGCTCATAGTAAAAGGGGTTGACCACTCTGCTCACCATGAGCAACAAAACAGCAGGGAGTAACTATGGGCAGAAACTGTAAAGGCTTTGTAATATTTGCAAGGTTGAATGCTGGTATTTGTGGGTTATTTTTCACACACACCCCACGCACATTCAGAGGACAGCTCAGTGTAGAGCATGAGCTTGAGATTATAAAAGCACAAATGATGGTCGCTAGGCCTGCATTTGAAAGCAAGATCTGCAGCCTGATGGGAACATTGGAAGCTGCCTTATGCTGAATCAGGCCACCGGTCCACAGAGCTCAGGTTTATTTATCTGACTGGCAGAGGCTATCCAGGGTTTCAGATAGGGGTTTCTCCCAGCCCTACCTAGAGATGTCATGAATTAAACTTGGAACTTTCTGCATGAATCACATGTTCTCTACCCCTGAGCTACTGCCCTTCCCAGGCATGGATGCCTTTGCTATGAAAAGCCAGAACCAATGTGGGTCAAGCCTTTGAATCTTCGTGGCCCAACAGAAGTAGAAACCCATCAATGACATGCATTGTTCCCTCTTTCCCTTATTCACAAGGTCTGTCCCCCTCTACATATCGGTCTTCTCAGGTTTCCGCTTAATTTGGTTTGCCAGCATTCTTGCCCTGAACTACTGAGCAAGCAAAGAAACCGCAAGCCTGGGGCAGATGGAGAAACAGAACCAGGTCCATCTGTGTTTTCTCGGCACTTAATGAACCGAATGGCAAAAGCGTGCTACTTCCATACAAATACCCCATATAAGCCCAATGGATGCTGGTGCTGCTGCCTTGAATCACACCCGATAAGAAGGGGTGAATTGACCTCATTTGCCCTCTATGCACAGGGCATAACTGCGCCCTCTTTCCATCAGTACATAACAACTGCTATAAGAACTAGCAATGACAAATTAATGCAATTATATCTAATGCTTCTGTCCCGTGGACATTGAAATATCGTTTTCCTGAGCAAAACATGCAGTAACCAAAAATTTAAAAATGCCAGTGCTGAGCACTGGGCAATAGCAGTAGTAACACACATAGAAGATTTAGATAGAGGAAAGCTAGGTGTGTCAGGGACCCCGTGTTTTAAGAGTCTGTTGGCCTTGGATCCCAGAGAGCTGAGTTCAAATCTCTGACCAGCCTTGGGTTGGTAGCCTTGAGAAAGTAACCATCATTCATGACTCGGCTGTCTAAAGCTTTGTCCAGACATGCCCTCTCACTGCATTTCAGTTCTGTTTCCTTTTGCCTCTTACTGACCACTTCCTACTTTTGCTCCTTCTGCTAATCTGCCTTTGTTTCTTCTTCATACTTACTTCCTCGAGGGATGGGGTGGTGGTGGATTTCCCCCCCTTTAGGGAAACTGAATTTCAAGAGTTATATCAGCACACCTATATCACCCCCACCAGTATATTGCACACACCTAGGCAAAATCCTAGTCTGATCCAAAGGAAAACAGCTATGATTTGGTGTTGCCTACCCTGAAAATTTCTAAACCAGGACAATGTGGAAGCATACATAAGCAGAAATACACCTGCACTTATATAAGTAAATCTCTCTCTGAACAGCTTTCACACTAGCCAATCCTGGATCTTCACTTTTTTCCAAAGGGTGGAAATCCTGTTACTGCTAATTCACATGTATAGAGTTTACATTTCAAGAAGTAAAACACTGATTAACCAGTAGGCAAACATCTAATTCTGCACAAAGTGCCTGGCAGCAATAAGCGCTGTGTAATTTTCTCCTAAATCTCCAAGAGTCCCGAGTCTTTTTCAACCCCTGTGGTCCTCACCTGCTCTACATAACCTGAGGCTTAGGGCTCTTCCCTACTATCTGTTCATTCAGCAACCATCCTGATTTGCTTGCACAAAGCTTACACAGTGGTTAGACTATGCCCAGTTTCCATTGGCCATTCATTCTGATTTGTTTATGATGATGTTCTCTAACAATGAGCATTCACCACGATTTGCTTGTGTGGGGTATTTACATGTGTCCCCCATTAATCATTCACTCAACCCACACTTTTCCATGCATCTCCCCCAACATTTTCCATACTGCAAATATTCCAGATTTTTCAGAAGTGGGTTAATTGTGCTAAGGTGACTTTAACTGAGCAAACCTAAAGCTCCAAGATTTGCTTAAATCCCTTCTGCAAAATAGCGGCAGTCAGGAGGCACCCTTAGAGGATCTGGTCTGCCCTCATCCTGTGCAGTGGAACCCACAGCCTGAAGCCTCCACATGCTTTGACCAAATCCCACAGCAATTAAAAATCCATGAAGTGAGCCTCTGAAAGATTAATTCAGGGCAGGGAACATGAACCAGCTCAGAGATGGGAGCACAAGAAAAGTTACAGCTCCAGTGGGTCAATAGCAGGCGCTGATTAATTCAGTGCTTCCTTAATATCTATAACAAGTGGGTGTCAGGAAATCAATAAGACACAATAAGTAAGCGAGGACCACAAAAACCCCCGCTAAGGAGAGAGGAAGCCCAGGAAATGGCAGCAATTACAGGCATTCGTCTTGCTCTTTTCCACCAAAGTCTAGATCAGGGAAAAGCTGAAAGGGAATTCCCCCCCTCCACTGCTGGGACACAGAGCCAGAGAAAATACTCTTAGGAAGAGCTGTCAGGAAAAGTCATTCATTCCAGCTAAACAAACAGCCTCGTGCTCTCCAGACATTATTTCTCCCAGGGTTATAGCTGCTTGGTTAGATTTAATGCTGTGTGGCCCAAGAGGTCCATTATACTAAAAGCTCTGTATGGGTACACCACCAAGGGCTCTTTCAGTTAACCTGCGTCTTAAAAGATATGTGTGCACATTCAGAACAAGGGCATCTTGCATCCGCCTAGCCTACTGCTGGAGTGCTGCCCAACATTTGCCTTTGCTATGACACAATAGGTAGATACACCTTCTCTTTATGCCGTTTGCATAAATTGTAAAGGCATCTTTGGAAGCAGCCAAAACAAACAGTTTCCCAAAGGCTTTAAAACAGAAGTGGGATGTAAAACCTGCCCCCTAGGGGTGTGATCTTTCATTTAATACCCACTGCACTGAGAGGGAAATGCCACTAAAAGGGTTAATATATCATGACCTGGGAAGCGACGTTGTCCGATTTCAGTTTCCCTTTCATCTTTCTACGTCTTTTCTGCTGTAACCAGCAACGACTGATGATGTTAAGAGAAGGATCTCGTTTAAAGTTCACAGCCAGGTCTGTCTTTACAGTGTGGGTGAAACCTACTCTGCAACCTTCCCCAACCAGAATGACCAATTACTAAGGATGATGGGAGTTGTAGTCCAGCAACATCTGGAAGGCCACAAATTTCCCACCACTGCTGTGGGAGCCCTGAATGTCATCCATGACATGCTAGGGTGTCTAAACTTGGTTTTCCTGCTTACTGAAATGCGAAATATTTTGCTGCTATATCTGTCTGATACTTGTTATTTGTGGAATAAAACCATATCCCATAGGATGTATAATCAATGCATCCACATAAGATTACCAACACATAAATATAAGAATTTCATAATATTGCGGTTACGATTTGATAGATAGAAGACGGGGTGAAGCCGAAGGGGAGAAACAACAACAAGGGTTTCATTTTGTTTCGCTCGTATATAATAACACAGACCGATAATAACACAGCCATTGAAAAGGGGAGTTCCAGGGTTTGGGAACGGCTTGCGGGGAAAAGAATTTGAAGGGAAAGGGAGAATTGCCAGAACTGCAAGGGAGAAAGACATTGGTAATAGAGGCTGTGAGTGGCTCACAGGCTGGAGGTGGAGATGGAATGGGGAGAAGGGAGAGGTACTGCCGACTCTACACAAAGCCAGTCGCTGTCCAGGGTGCCTAAAATGCAACAGGCCATCCTTGAAAAAACAACACCTTCCCACAAGATTGGGATAAGCTCCCCAGCTCCTCTTTTTCTCTCTCTATTACCCCCCCCCCCGCCGAATACTGTCATACATGGTGAAGTGGCTTTCCCCACTTTGTTTTCATAAATAAGAAAAGCATGTTTCTGCTTATCGCAAAGATTTCCGCTCCTGCCAAATCCTCCCTTGACCTTAACTGACGACAAATAAAGGACACATCACAGACTTAAGGCATTAGGAGGGAAACCGATATGATCTGAGCAGAGGGAAGCAAGCAAGGAAGTGCTGGGAGGGGAGAACCCAAACAACCCTGCCTGTCAGAGCCCAAATGAGAGGAGGAGGAGGAGGAGAAGAAGAAGAAGAAGAAGAAGAAGAAGAGGAGGAGGAGGAGGAGGAGGAGTTTGGATTTGATATCCCACTTTATCACTACCGGAAGGAGTCTCAAAGCGGCTCACATTCTTCTTTCCTTTCCTCCCCCACAACAAACACTCTGTGAGGTGAGTGAGGCTGAGAGACTTCAAAGAAGTGTGACTAGCCCAGGGTCACCCAGCAGCTGCATGTGGAGGAGTGGGGAAGCGAACTCGGTTCCCCAGATTACGAGACTACCGCTCTTAACCACTACACCATACTACAGCCACGAGCCCATTGTCTGCCTGCCTGCCTGTTTTCTTCCAAGGAGCCCATGCTTCTTGATTCTCTCTCTAACTTCCCCAGAACAAATGGCTGGCCAATTGCTTCTGGGATGCCCACAGCTGGTGGGACACAAGTAGATCATGAAGACAACAGCCTGTTTGCCCACTACCCAGCAATCAGCATCCAGGGGTATGTAGCCCTTGAAACGGGAGGCAACCTTTGGCCATCAGGGCTCACAGCTGTGGATGGATGCATCTTCCCAGAATTTGCTTCTTGCATTTGTATTCTGCCCTTTCTCCAAAGCTTTACAGTTTCACTTCAGCATTACAACATCCCTGCAAAGAGATGAGCTTGGGAGACTGTGGCTTGCCCAAAACTACAGCTTGTGAGGCTCACACATGAATGGGAATTTGAACCTGAGCTCTTCATTCCCCCACTCAGCATGCTGGTCAAGAAGCAAGGAACCTTTTCAGCTTGTTGTTGTTTAGTCGTGTCTGACTCTTCGTGACCCCATGGACCAGAGCACGCCAGGCTCTCCTGTCTTCCACTGCCTCCAGTGATTTGATCAAACTCATGTTTGTAGCTTCGAGAACACTGTCCAACCATCTCGTCCTCTGCCGTCCCCTTCTCCTTGTGCCCTCCATCTTTCCCAACATCAGGGTCTTTTCCAGGGAGTCTTTTCTTCTCATGAGGTGGCCAAAGTATTGGAGCCTCAGCTTCATGATCTGCCCTTCCAGTGAGCACTCAGGGCTGATTTCCTTAAGCATGGATAGGTTTGCTCTTCTTGCAGTCCATGGGACTCTCAAGAGTCTCCTCCAGCACCATAATTCAAAAGCATCAATTCTTCAGTGATCAGCCTTCTTTATGATCCAGCTCTCACTTCCACCTTTCAGCTAAAGGACTACATTCCCTCATGGCGAACCTCCAAGGGGCCACATGCTCTTTAAATTAGAGTAGTCCGATTTCACCATTGCTTCAAACTACTCATTGCTATACTAGTATGTCTGTATTGTTGTTTAAATGACACCTTTTCTTTCTTAATATTGTTGGTTGCCCTTGGAACATCAATCTAAGTAAATTATATGAATTATGCAAACAAAAGAATGAAGCCAATTCCCAAACCTCTTTCAGCCACTGTATCCCACTGGCATTCCTCAAATATATTCTAAGGTAGGTAAAAAGTAGGTAAATGACCCCCTAGATGATTAAGTCCAGTCAAAGGCAGTTTCATCTCGCTTCAGGCTGAGGGTACAGGTGAATACATATCCACCATGTCTCATAAAAATAACAGGAACTGCACCCACAGCCAATTTCCCCCTTCATTTTGTTCAGTTTTGTGTAATTAAATAAATCCAGCTTTGCTCTTTTCTCCCTCCAAAATGAAGCATCTCAGAGGTCACTGGTTCAGTTCCTTTTTATACCAGCCGTGTCTCTGGGGTGCAAAACTGCCTTGCAAATTCTGTCTGTATGAGCAATTGGATCTGAGAGCGGTAATCTTTCCTTTCCATATTTTAAAGAAGCTATTCGGCTCAGTGATATGCAGCCCTGTTCTCACCTGCTTCAATCATTTTTCATGGGTGCAAAAATAAAAAAATGCAGCGTCAAAACTCCCCAGAGCTTTGAAACTCATTACCATGAGGCAACAAACTGTGTGAAATGATTTGTTGGACACATGGTACTTCCTGGTGGAAAAACGTCCATAAAATCGGTGCTAATTGGGAACTGAGATGGCAATCTGAATATGATAGCAGAAAGCCTGAATTAGTTCTACAAGGAAAAGTTTATGATGGGAATAAACAAAACTTCTAAAGGCAGAACATCAGGATTCACACCTCTGCCTTGGTCTCCACTACTCTGAGCAAGTGTCACCAAGGTATGTCTTAGGCTCAAGCAATAGCTGATGGCAAACTCCTGTAACTGCTGACCAAAGCCCTGATGTCTAATTGGCTGGCTGGAAGGTAAGATAAAATCTCCTGGCCTAGGAGCAACTGGAAATTTGTGAGATGGACCATCTGCAGTTGCTGAACTATGGATTCTGCTCGCCATTTGGGAGTCAGTTAGGTGCGCCTTTTTTTCTATACTGATTCTGTTTGCCTGTTCATCATCAAGTCCTGATCCCCTGCAGAGATAGCATCAAATAGAGAAAGTAGGTGTCAAGCGAGGCAGGTAACTGAATGATCAGAAAGAGAAGGGGGAGAGCCTCAATGGTGATGGAGGAAGCAACCTTCAATGGAATGGCTAGTGTTGGAACACCCAGGAAGCAATGCCATGAGACACAGCAATGTCAAGTTTACAGTGGTACCTCGAGTTGCAGACGCTTCAGGTTACAGACACTTCAGGTTACAGACTCTGCTAAACCAGAAATAGTACCTCGGGTTAAGAACTTTGCTTCATGCTGAGAACAGAAATCATGCTGCGGCGGCAGCAGGAGGCCCCATTAGCTAAAGTGGTGCTTCAGGTTAAGAACAGCTTCAGATTAAGAACGGACCTCCAGAACGAATTAAGTTCTTAACCAGAGGTAGCACTGTACAAGATTAATGATCACACAGGAAGGGTTTATTATGATAATGGTACGGTAGAAGCAGCTGGATCTAATCCCAACCTGGATCTTAGACCACACCCACACCATATATTTAAAGTATGTAAATATAAAGGTAAAGGGACCCCTGAACATTAGGTCCAGTCGTGACTGACTCTGGGGTTGCGGCGCTCATCTCGCTTTATTGGCCGAGGGAGCCGGCATACAGCTTCTGGGTCATGTGGCTAGCATGACTAAGCCGCTTCTGGCGAAACCAGAGCAGCGCATGGAAATGCCGTTTACCTTCCCACTGGAGCGGTTCCTATTTATCTACTTGCACTTTGACATGCTTTCCAACTGCTAGGTTGGCAGGAGCAGGGACCGAGCAACGGGAGCTCACCCCGTCGTGGGGATTCGAACCGCCGACCTTCTGATTGGTAACTCCTAGGCTCTGTGGTTTAACCCACAGCGTAGGTCCCCCCAAAGAACCCTGAGAACTGTAGTTTGCTAAGGTTGCTGGGAACTATGAATGGTAGAATTCTGGTAGAGTTGGAAGGGATCCCAAGGGTCCTCTAGTCCCGCCCTCTGCAATGCAGGAATCTCATCTAAAGCATCCATGACAGATGGCCATCCAACCTCTGCTTAAAAACCTCCAAGGAAGGAGAGTTCACAACCTCCCGAGGGAGACTGTGAATGGCAGTGAATGGCAAGTTATAGTTCCCAGGATTCTTTGGAGGAAGCCGTGTGTTTTAAAAGCATGAGCCTTACATATGACCAGGAACAGAGAGATTTATCTCCTCCCACCCTGGTGTTTGTACATGCCAGCAACTGAGATTCACGGTAACGGTATCACAGTAACTGACGTCAGAGGGAGGGCAAGTCAGTGACACCACAGAATGTTGTCCCACAACTTCATGAATACAGAAATATTTAATGCCATTAGGAGAACCTGCCCCCCGCCAGCACCCTTCCACAGGCCCGATGTAGGCTGTCATTACCTACTACTATATGACACACCACAAAACCACAACTTTTAAAAGGACAGCAACTAGACTTGTAACAAAATGCTAGAAGTAATCACAGACACACACACACACAAATGCTCCCAAAGCCAGCTAGAATGTTAAGAAATTATAATTAACCTTTAGAAACAAATCATGGTAATTGAACTTTGAAAAGAAAATGTGCCTGTGAAATTTGTTTCCCAGTCGGTTTAAAAATTTGTAGTGGTTTTATATTCAAGTCGACAACACCTTCAACTGCTACAACTGAAAGAGGACCTTCAGTATTTGCAGGCTTCCAAAACACAATGCCCCCCCCCCAAATGAACGTTGGACTAAGCATGACTGTATATTACTTCCATTAACGAAGGAAGCACGACCCTGAATACCAGCAGCTGGAATCACAAGTGGAAGAGTGCTGTTGTCATCATGCCCTGGTTGGTTACACTGAGAGCAGATTACAAGGTACTTGGTTAGATCCAGCAGGGCTCTTATGTTTCTTTTGAACATAGTGGATCCATTGCATCTTTCATTTCACACCTCCCATGATAGCTCCTTGGAAATTTAGATGATCCCGCGAAAAGCTTTTCTGTAGATGTTCTTTTCTGTTAGCATCTCGAATGATGGTCTTCAGTCATTTCCTGCTATATCAACTCCAAGATGTCAGTCAAAATTGCCACACAGCCATTGAGTGCACGGCTCTGTGTATGCTGACTCTCAGCCTGCAGGCCAGCCACCCATATGAACGCCACACTGCCCACAGGGTTCATCTTTTGACATGAAATGACAACATAATTTATGGAGTGCTTGCTGTTGCCATGTATTGAAAATGGAACCTTATATACCTAGTGGTGGATACTGTGAACTAGGACCAACACATACTGTACAGGGTTTTTGAAGCCATCTTCCCATAGCTATTGTGCACTATAGAGTCTCTATGGTGTAGAGACTAAAGAAATGATGAGCTAAGCTATTTTAAGTATACTATACTGTTGGCTGCTGCTTAATGCACTCCAAAAGGCAGATTTATGAAGTATATTGTTATGTGCTAATTTATGAACTGATTTGTTATGTTATGTGACTTCCTTTTTATCTTATTTTAAGAACATGTTTATTGAAATATTATTTAATATCTTACGTATGCAGGTTGTATGGCCTTACCACAAATTCTTTATTATATGGTTCTCTTAAGTGCAATATTGCGAATAGTTTTTGTTGATTTTTGCATTATTATTATTTCTTGCCAAGGTTGATGTAAAGCGCCTTGAGCGTAATATATATGGAAAGGTAGCATACAAATAAAATTTCTCCATATGGGAACATCCTCTGAGAGAGCTGAACCTACAATACCATTTATTCATATTGCCATTTACTTGTATTGCAAACTGATGAGGTTTTGTCAAATAATGTCACAAAGCTTTGCCCTATGCGATGACGTTGTGGGCACTCATAAACAAGCTGCAACCAGCTGCATTAAATGGGCCAGTGAGAAGGGTGTGAGCAAAGAAAGGGAAAGGGCACTGAGCAATAGCATCAGCTACAGGGATGAAAAGATGCCAGGCATCATCAAGACAATACAGATGTTCAGTGCAGGCAGCCTCCCCCCCTCCTTCCCCATAATATATTCAGCTGCTCTGTTTGGAGCAAACATCAACATTAGAGAATATTCGGCATCCCTGTGATATATGGATTCAATTAACAAAAAACCCTTTCAGTTTATCAAATTGTATTAAGGGCTTTCCATGTTCAGTCAAGCTCCAAAATCCTGGAAAATTACTGCTGATAAAGGCTAATGTGGATATGGTATTCTGTGGTTAGTTCCAGCTTCAGCATGACCTTGGAGTTGGCCAGATGTCGGTGGCAGAAGGGTAGACTCAAGTGCCGGATTTGTCTGCTCACCAGAAAAGACACATGAAGTCTACTCAACTGGAACTATCATGTATCATGTATTTCTGCCTAAACCGGCAACCAATGCCATCCACGTGTGTACAGCCACATAGACCTGCAATACACCTTGCTCTGAGTTCTTGTGAAGGGGGAGGAGAAAAACTGATTTAACAACATTTATTTCCCTAGAACAGAGCCAGCCGTAGTTGGTTGCATATGGCCAAGTTGGGGCCAAGGCATTTTTTTTCCTATTTGCTGCTGCTGCTAGGAGGCTGAGAGGCAGCCCTAGATTCCTTACAATAATATAGAGCATGGCAACTGCAAGATCACAAAGGCAGTTTCACCTCATGCACCTAACAAACTGAGTGGCTGGTTCAGTCAAGCTAGTCCTTTAAGATGGTCAGGCCCACCTGACTGGAAAGAAATCAAGTGCTATGACTTAGGCTGCAAAATATCTGAAAAACCTCCTGCTTCCTCAAAGGCCCTTCTGGGTGTTAAGATCAGTTGAGGGGCCCTCTTGGTAGTTCCACCTCCCTCTGAAATTCAGTGGGGTGGGGGGCACCATAGGAAAGGACATCAGCTGTGGAATTCTCTTACTGAACTCTTTCCCCACAGAGGTGTGTCTGGCTTCTCCACCATACAGCTTTCGATGAACAATGAAAACACACCTCTTTGAAACCTGAGATGTGTGTTTTCAAGGCTCACCCCATTGCTGGGATTGTTGTCTGTTTTTAACACACCTCTTTGAAACCTGAGATGTGTGTTTTCAAGGCTCACCCCATTGCTGGGATTGTTGTCTGTTTTTAGTTTGGGATTTTAAATTGTCGTAACCCACCTGAGACCTGCTGATGAAGGGTGGGTAATTAATTAATTAATAATAATAATAATAATAATAATAATAATAATATAATACCTATGGCCCTAATGTAGGACAGTTTGCTTCAGAATAAGCTGCCAAAGAGAGAGCAGCTAGTTTCTGGGTTTTTTCCAAAAAAATTCACACCTAGTTGCAATGTGCACAAGCAGCTTTTTTTCTGCAGGTAAACACACACAAACACATAGAGGGAGCTATAGACAGAGCAGGGCACGCTGCTCCATTCTCCTCCTTACCTGCAAGTTAGCAGTACGGCTTGCACTGAAACACACACACACAGCCAATGTCTCCAGATACCCATAGGAAGCAACCTTATATCATCAGCTCAGGCTTTTTGTCCACCTAGCCGAGACCAGCGTTGTATACATTGCCTGCAGGCAGTCTCAAGCAGAAAAGGGTCTTCCCAAGCCCTTCTAAACTGGGTGATGCCAGGAATTGCACCCAGGACCATTTCCCATGCAAAGTGCATACTGTTATCACAGAGCTATAATCCCTCCACAGTACCGCACTGCTGTTTTGCTACCTTGTTTTGTGGTTTTAGTTGTATGATCTGCATTTTAAAGGCAAACCATACTTGCTTTAATGGTGGCATTTTGGTAACCTGCCCTGGGAAGGGGCAGACTATGAGTACATAAGAAAGAAAGAAAGAAAGAAAGAAAGAAAGAAAGAAAGAAAGAAAGAAAGAAGCAATGAATGGTGGGAAGGATGAAGCCTGGTGGCATCAGCAATGTGTTTCTCAGCATCAGCAGCATGCTCCATAAACTGTCTGAATTTATTGCTGAGGATTGGAGGAGCTCTGAGCTGTGGAAAGCTTTGGAAGCAAGAGATCAGATGGAAGGAGGCTGAGCGAGTTGGAAAGCGAGAAGAGGAGGAGGAGGAGAAGGGAGGTCATCTGTCTGTGGCAGCGGTGGCAGCAGTGGCTGTACCTACAACCTGAGAGCAATGTGCGCCTATTACCCAGCAAGGGGTTCCTGTTAAGAAGAGTGAGCTCCTGGTTCTTTGGGGAAATGAAAATGCTGACTTGGAAATGCAAAGCAGGATTAATATTTCAGACTCCGCCATGCAACACCAGCAAACAAGACAGCGTCCTGGAGGAGATACCACAGTGTGCACTGCAGTGGCGATATTCGCTTGTTTCATCAGTGTTCACACCAGATGATGACAAAAAACCCCTCAGTGCTTTGCAGATGTTTTAAATGCTTACAACAGCTTGAGCCCTTTGGGGTTGAACAGTGGGGTGTTCATGCATCCCCCCACATTATTTTAGCTACAGGCAGCATGATAAGCATTGCTCTGGGCTTTAAAGCAAGTGTTGTGACATAAAGGTTGTTCTGGGCAGGTGGAGGAACTTAAGAAATCACGTGGGCTGCGGTTTAGCAACGACCCGTTTTCTCATCTGTGGGTTTTTTTTTTCTAAGCCTGCCCCCTGCCCAATTCTTCTTCAACATACTTTGTGCCAGTACAGGCCTGATAATCCCACAAGTTTTTCTCCTCATCCCTGGCAGTAAAAATGTGGCAATAATAAATTATATAGTGAACTTTGGGTGTCCTTTCATGGCACCCAAATTGAGCTCTGAGGCAGCTGCTCCACTCTGCCTAACGGTATCCTAAATACCCTGTTCATCACTTCAAACTCAAAGTCCTCTCTGTACGCCAATCAATTAGTGCTTTTTGTTCTAATTTCAGCTTCTTTTCCCACTTGCCTAAAGATATCTAGATCTCAGGCCCACCCCCAGATTCACCACCCCCTGCGGTCAAAATAAAAATCTTCCTCCTCTCTCTCTCTCTCTCTCTCTCTCTCTCTCTCTCTCTCTCCACTCCCTCACCTTTTCCAAACCTCCTCCTAGAGTGCCTCTATCTTTCAGAAGGTCTCTTTTGTCAATAGAACATGAATGTTTAAAAAGTCTGCAGCGGCACAAAGAGACGTCAGCTGCTGCAATAGCAAAATTAATCCGATAAATCGCAGGAAGTATCGGAAGCTGTAGTTCAAAATGCCCGTGTCAGAAACCCCTCAGAAACCCCTCATTAGTTCCATGTTATTAGTCTTTGTGCCGTTGTCTGCTTAAGCAGCCCTGCTTTGCTGCAGTTATATAACTAGGGGGATCTTTCATGTTCTTTTCCCCTCTGTGCTCACAGCTAAATTACACTCTCTTACATAAGGCACCGCCGGACACATTTGCATTATTTTTTATTGTCATTGTTTATGCGGACATTGATAGGTATTAGCCTGCATGTGTCAAATCTCCCCCCCTTCCAAAGAAAGGAGGGTGGGGAGGAAGAGAAGAAAAGAAAAGGAGTGAGGAAGAAGGAGGAGTGGAAGGGGATGACTGTCTTTTCTTATCCTCACAAAAAATACCATGAATTTTCCAGGGCTTTGTGTATTGTGGCATTCGGCGGCTTTAAGCAGAGCTGACAATGTTAACACCGTCTTATAACACACCCACACATCCCCAAAAAGTTGGACCAGGACAAAGACAAGTGCTGGGGATTGCACCTATTGTTGTTCAGGTATTTTGGCAGGTGACATGGATAATGCAACACCTGCTTGAGCTCTTCCTTGCTGCTGAAAGGGACCCCAAATCAAAGTCGCATCTGCTGCCTGAACACCACTGCTAAGCGTGCTTACTTGGAAGTAAAGGCCCACTGAAAGCAGCAAGATTTGCTTCCAAGTAAACATGTTTAAGATGGACATGGCTGGAGGTATTGTGAGTGGCTAGCTTCTAAGGACCAAACTAGACATGGCAGAAGTCCTCCTCGGTTGTTCAACGGAAGGAAGAGGAGGAGTTTGGATTTGATATCCTGCTTTATCACTACCCGAAGGAGTCTCAAAGCGGCTAACATTCTCCTTTCCCTTCCTCCCCCACAACAAACACTCTGTGAGGTGAGTGGCGCTGAGAGACTTCAGAGAAGTGTGACTGGCCCAAGGTCACCCAGCAGCTGCATGTGGAGGAGCGGGGAAGCGAACCCGGTTCACCAGATTACGAGTCTAACACTCTTAACCACGACACCACACTGGCCTAAACAATGTAGGGGGTTTGTGGGGCGGCACATGCAGTAAACATTGCCTACAGATGTGCCACACTGCCACCTCATAGAAACACGAGAAGCTGCCATATCTCGAGTCACATCATTGGCTCATATAGTTCAGTACTGTCTGCATTGATGGGCAGTGGCTCTTCAGAGTTTAAGGTGGGGTGGGGTCTCTCTTCATATGGGGACTCTCTTCATATGGGGACTGAACCAGGGTCCTCCTGCATGGACTGAGCCATGGCCCTTCTCTCCACCCTCGGCCTTCATGCTTGCAGGGAGATTGTTGCTACGTTCCACAGAAAGTGGTTAGAATACCCCTTCAGACGTTTGTGCTAAATATGCAATGTGTGCAGAAGAACCAGCACACATTGGGATATCAAAGGCAGGTCTCTGAGTATGCCCCCTTCCCACTTTAAACCCTCACACATTCTTTTACACACCTAATGGAGATCTGTGGTCCCCAATGTTTATTTACTTACTTCAAATGCAACCTGGGGTGGGGTGGAGGTGCTGCTGCTAATCTGATTGGACAAGCTGCGTTGGGGGAGGAGATATATATATACCCCCCAATTCTGTGCCCCAATTGAAATTGACCACCACTGGTTGTGATTGGTTCCAATTGTCGCCCACCCCACTGCAAAACAACGGGGGGAAGGGTGATATTGGTCAAGGAAACAGGTTTATCCCTAATGTTAAACATTTTCTGAAATCAAAATAACTGCCCCCGCACAACGGCTTTGAAGAAAAGGAAAAAGACGTCAGATAATTATTAACAGAAGACAGCACTGTTTTGACAACCCTCCTGACAGTCTGCAATAAACATAAAAAGGCTTTGTGTACAGAAAAGTCAACCATTGTATTTGTATTTAGTATTCTTTTATAGGCAATTACATACAAATGCATGTACTGGCTGCTTACTGTGGACTTTATCAGGATGCCCACCCCTTAAAAACAACAACACATGGACCTGGACCTTTGTGACAACTATCAATCAGTCACTAATATCACCTTCAGGGAGATGGTTCTCAAGAAGGGGACATTCTTTCGGTTTCGGACACCCTTGGAATGAACATTTTACCGGCAGCCATTCTAATATATGTCCAGGTTTGGTTTCAGGACGAAAGCAGCCTTGGTTTCAGGACAAAACCAGCCTTGACCTCTTTCAGGAGAGAGGCAGGAGGAATGTGACTCTGCTGATTCTCCTTGATCATTCTGACCCATTAACCATGGTATCCTGATGGATCAATTTTGTGGGTGGGGAGTTCGAGGCACGGTAATACAGTGATTCTGGTCCTACCTACAGGGCACAAAATGGAACTGGGACTCAGACAGTATAGAGGAATGGACAGTTCCCAATGGCTTCATATAGTTGTTAAATAGCACTGGAGAAAAGTGCCCCACTACATAATTACCTGAGCCAGAAGAGGATGTGCAGGCCCTGGACTGGTGCTCGGGTAAGAGTCAATATATTGAGACTGAACCCAGACAAGATGAAGGCCATGAATGTGGGTCTATTGTGCTCTATTGTGTTCTACATGGGCTTGCCTTGTGGCTAGCTTGGAAGCTGTAGCTGGTGCAGAATGATACCATGGCAAGGCTCTTACATGGGGCTGCCTACCATGAGCATTTTATACCACTTTTGAAAGAGCTCCTATAAGCCAATGAACCAAGTTCAAGATGCTTGTACTGACACATTAAGCACTATACAGCTGGAGACCTGAGAAAATGTGCTTCTGTTTCTGTCTCTCTCAAACACCTGCCCATTAAGATCTGTATTAAGATCTATGAGGAGGCCCTCTTAACTGTGTGACTGTTAAATGTATTATTATAAATTATTATAAATACTGGCTGAATAAGGCCTATTCTAGCAATTCTATATTATATGGTGGGGAACCTCTAGGCCCAACAGGGGTCCTAATTTGGCCTGTGAGGCCACTTCCCCCAAGCCGCTACCTGCCGGACACCTGACATCAAGGGTGAGGAAGGCAAGGACACAGCTCCCTGATGTGGATTTGCTGGAACCATTGATCATACGATGGGTGGAGCCTGCAAACCGCTCTGCTTTTGCCCATGCAGTTGGATTTGGGCCTGCCAGCCAGCCAGCCTAGGTGTGGTTAGTTAAGCTCCAGGAGCCTGAATTAATTTCCAGTCTTAGTTACTTCAAGCCCACTTCCCTAAAGCTCCTTCCACAATTCAATTTCTACTGCGCTGTATAATTGGCTGTTGCAGGTTAAAGCTGCTCTGTCTTTTCTAGGATGGCAGGAGAGAGTCCACATTCTGCTGTTCCATTTTCACCTGGGAAAATTGGGTTGACATCTCCTCACACCCACCCTGCTCGGGCTCTTTGCTGTAAACAGCTGCCTGGCAGCATCTGAAGTCTCCCCACCCCCACCGCTGCCATTTCTACAACAGGGACGTTACATCTGGTCTACCAACCAGAGTCTACCAACTCCACCTGGTACGCAGGCTGAGACCCTACCTGCCCGCGGACTGTCTCGCCAGAGTGGTGCATGCTCTGGTTATCTCCCGCTTGGACTACTGCAATGCGCTCTACGTGGGGCTACCTTTGAAGGTGACTCGGAAACTACAACTAATCCAGAATGCAGCAGCCAGATTGGTGACTGGGGGCGGCCGCCGAGACCACATAACACCGGTCTTGAAAGACCTACATTGGCTCCCAGTACGTTTCCGAGCACAATTCAAAGTGTTGGTGCTGACCTTTAAAGCCCTAAACGGCCTCGGCCCAGTATACCTGAAGGAGCGTCTCCACCCCCATCGTTCTGCCCGGACACTGAGGTCCAGCTCCGAGGGCCTCCTGGCAGTTCCCTCATTGCGAGAAGCAAAGCTACAGGGAACCAGGCAGAGGGCCTTCTCGGTAGTGGCGCCCGCCCTGTGGAACGCCCTCCCAGCAGATGTCAAAGCGATAAATAACTACCTGACATTTAGAAAACATCTTAAGGCAGCCCTGTTCAGGGAAGTTTTTAATCTGTGATATTTTACTGTATTTTTTGTTTCTATGGAAGCCGCCCAGAGTGGCTGGGGAAACCCAGCCAGATGGGCGGGGTACAAATAATAAATTATTATTATTATTATTATATCTGGTGGCTATTAATTATTATTATCAACACCACCACCAAAGCCGGCCCTAGCATTAGGCAGAGTGAGACTGTTGCCTCAGGTGGCTGATGCTGGCAGATGGCAGTGTGGTTGCTTTAGGACAGGGCTGTGTGTTCCACATGTCTTGTCCTAGTATCCCTTAAGCTAGTGTGCTGTCGTCAGGTGTGGTGGAGGATGAAATAAGAAAACAATTGCCAGTCCCGTCATCTTCTGTACACAGAAACTGGTCTGCGGGTGGGTGTGCTGTGTGCTGTCTTCTCTTTTGCCTCAGGCAGCAAAATAGTTTGGGCCACCCCCAATTATCACTAATACCAGCAACAGGTGTAGCTTCCCCTTCCTTTGTGGAATTCATGCATTTTGATGAAAAGAAGGTGAAAGGACACACAGTAGGGTTCTTGTCCCCTCGGATGAGCGGGACTCTTCTGCCTTTCCCTAAGAGCCTTCCCATCCCATCCCAAATGATTTGAGAGAAAAGGCATTTTCCTTGCTTCAATCAGGTGTATCTGGTATAAGGAGTGATGGGAAATAAATTCAACACAGTTTGCATTTAAAAGCAAACCTACCTAATTCACAATTTCTGAAATAATACAGGAACACAACCACCCATCAAAGTTTGTGCTTTTCTGAATTTTGCAATGCGGCACTTCAGCCAAGTACTTCTGCTTCCTGGTGATTCTGCTAGAAAGCCCCAAATCTAATCAAACCTCTCACTCAGCAACCAAGAGTTGGAATACCTTCTTCTCTCCCTTTCATCCTTCACAGCCCAACAGCCAGCCTGACAAAGCAGCGCTCACACACCTGAGAGAAGCTGGCAGCAGTGAAGCCTGAGGTTTAATCAGGTGAAGAAATTTCTAAGCAAAGAGAAGGGCAGTCTGCTGGCCCACCTCTCACATGTCAGTCTATTAAACACAAAACACTCTGTTTAATTAATATCAAGGCTTGACATGAGCCAACAGAAGGCAGGAAACGCGGAACACAGACAACAAATCATCCTTGAAAGCAGTGGGAGGAAGCCCCACAGTGGCAGCTGGAGCCTCAACCCAGATCCTGAAATAGGTATTTAAAAAAATCATAAAAGCATCACCACTGACGTCAATTAAAAAAACACCACACACACAGTAGAGGACTGGGTATCTTGCTAGTACTGAAGATGGATTCATTTATTCCTGCTTTCCAATCCTTTGTATCAGCAGTAGGTGGGATGTGAAAATTCCTTTCGGAGGTTTTTGGTGTCTTTGCAAACTACAGCAGCCCTTAGTTTTAGCCTCAAATAACATTACTTGCATCCTCCTTAACATGAAAGCATTTTGCACACACGCACACACACACACACACACACACACACACAATATCTATATCTATCTATATCTATCTATCTATAATCTATCTATCTATCATCTGTCAATCTATCATCTATCAATCTATCTATCATCTATCTAAACATCCACATGAGCAGTCTTGATCCTGCCCACTCATGTGAATAACTGGGATGAATGAACTGGGAGATCATATCATCCACAGCAGTTCTTACGATTGTGTGGCAGCACTTTTTCCCCCAGTGGCCACAGTTGTAATAGTTGCTGCTGGTTACATTTCTGAATCCCCCTCTCTGTGCGTTATTTTTTGTCCACATGAGTATATGGCTGGACTGTGTTGGAACTGCTCAGGTGTTCAAGAGGCATATTGCATGCAAGCTTCGTGATTTCATTCAGTCCTACCACTGGGGCAACCCCGCCCCCGCCCCCAAACACAAGGGTCAATTTCTGGCAAAAAGTAGTGAACAGAAGCCTGAAATATCTGTGTTTCCCAAAATGAAAGCCTTACTGTGTGAAATATCCATGTATTTTAATTAGAAGGGGCCATGCTTGGAGTGAGCAGGATGGAAGGAGATACAAGAGTTCTCTTTTAAGAGACAGAAAACCACCTTGTCATTCAGAAAAATGAAATAAACCTTGACAGTTCTGAGTGCCCCCTCTAGAAGGATAACTGTCCCAAAGAGTCAGCGTTCTGTCAACCTCTTTGCACAACCACCCTTCAGCTGGCATTGGCAATACGTGATAAACTTTACTGTGCACCCTGTTCCAGATGTGATCTGAGCCAGAAAATAAACCAAAAACCAAAAAAACCCTGACTGCAGTGTGGTTTGACACAAAACAACCAAACCCTTACCATCCACACTGGCTGGCGACTCGTGTCTTAGCATCCCACGGTGTCGGCATTGACCCATCACATCTAATTGCCACTATGTTTTCAGACGGCTGCCCTGGCGAGAACGTTTTGCTTGTGGGGAGACAGACGCCACCTCCAACAAGTTCACGCATGCTACTCATGCTGATCGGTGGAAGGATTTTTCCAGGCAAGGAGTCGAGGCACAAAAGGGGAAGTACATCTGGTGTTTGTTGTTCCCTATGTCTCTACACACCAAGCTCTTCTGAAATAACCCATCAATAACAGGAGGGGGCAATTAACTGCACCGTCAGGGTGCCTTTCTCTCAGAGCTTTCAGAATAAAGGAAATAGACTCCCAGGTTGGGGGTAAGAAAGCAGGTTTATTCCAGCCTGAGGAGAAACACCGTAGCTATAAGTGGATTTGCTTTGCAATGCCTTTCATGCACGGAGCGTGCAGATTACACACCATCCTAGTTAGTTAATTAGCATACTGAAAAGGTACAGAGGAAGTCCTGCTGAACATACACAATGTACCAGAAAATAGATACTCAGTGCTTAAGCCTTTTCCTGCCACATCCCCATTTGCCTTCTTTAACCCTGTAGCATTTGGGTTAACATGATATGCTTTATTAAGTCAATAGTCCTTAACTCAATTGAATCTAGAAAATCAGCACCACCAAACGATTAAATGTATATTAATTTCTCATTGCTACTGGCAGCCAATTAATCTGCTGATGAATTGATTTTTTTTTTTTTAAGTTAGACACTTTTATAACATGCCACATGTTGAGGATTAAGTAGACTAAACAACACAG
This sequence comes from Podarcis tiliguerta, assembly GCF_965153285.1. Lineage (NCBI taxonomy): Eukaryota > Metazoa > Chordata > Lepidosauria > Squamata > Lacertidae > Podarcis > Podarcis tiliguerta. Next base: position 90,436,388 of record NC_139535.1, on the reverse strand, counting down.
ACAAACCACGATAGGAAAATAATGAATGTCCAAATCAATCGATGTTTATAGATTTGCACAGGGGACACGACCAATAAAGATTTCATACTGTTTATTCTGTGACCAATGAACCTATTTATTACCTACATTAATTGGAAGAAATAAATATATCAAATCCTAAAAAAAAATACATAGGACTGGGTCAAATCTGCAAAATTAAAAACCCAGATTTTCCAATGCCATCTCGGGCTGGGCGTTTTCCAGGCTCATGTGAAAGATGTCACTGAATGGTAAAATCTCTGTCCAGGCAAGATGAGATTGGGGCCGACCATAGATCTGGTTTATACCCCATTCTAAAAATTGGCATGGTGGGGAAGTACAAATGTGACCCTTTCCATCAATGAAGAAATATATCAATCATCTGTGCAAATGTTTTGACAAGGGGTCAAAAAAGAGTAAGGCCTAGTTCAGAACCACCTAGAGCAAGCCCTGCAAAGGCATGGTGAGGACATGAGAGTCTATGATCTCTGCCATTATTTTCACTCTCTGATATGAAAATAAAATAAATAAAATAAAATAATAATAATAAATTTCTACCCTGCCCATCTGGCTGGGCCTCCCCAGGCATTCTGGGCAGCTTCCAACAGAAGGTTAAAAATACATTAAAACATCAGTCATTAAAAACTTCCTTAAACAGGGTTGCCTTCAGGTGTCTTCTAAAAGTCAAATAGTTGTTTATTTTGTTGACATCTGATGGGAGGGTGTTCCACAGGGCGGGCACCACTACCAAGAAGGCCCTTGGCCTGGTTCCCTGTAACTTCGCTTCTCACAGTGTGGGAACCACCAGAAGGCCCTCAGCACTGGACCAAAGTGTCCGGGTAGAATGATGGGGGTGGAGACGCTCCTTCAGGTATACTTAAATAGCAAATTTAAATATCTTTTCATCCCTACCCCAATAAAATCTGCTTCTTCTAACAATGTCCAGAATATATGACCCAAGCTTGTCTCATGGTGTGGCTGCATTTTGTTCAGAGTCCCTTGGAGGCCACATCTGTCGCATCCTCAGCAGCCCCCCCCCCATGCTGCCTTATTCCCCCTTCACTCACCCCTTATTTCCTGGCGGGGGTAGTGCAATTTTGTGGTTCACCTCAGGTGCCAAAATGTCTTGGGCTGGCCCTGCTGACTGAGATCAATGTACAATTCCATATCTGACTGCAAAGGAAACTCAAGTATACTTAGAAATTAACCAAAATTATCTTTGGGGGGGGGGAGTGTGGCCATTTGCACTTTAATAGCCAATATGATCCCTGCTGAAATGGCTCTCTGTCTCCATCAGCACCGATACCCATCCCATCTCAGGTCCTGCCTCATTTTGTCTCATGCCCTTGCCTTCCCAAGTACTTCACACTTAGCTGCTCTCTGTGCAATAGCTTATTAAAAAAAAAAAAGTGGTCAGGATGTCTCAGCATAGCCTGCAGCTACTAACTCTTTCTAATCCCATGCGATCTAATCAGCTTCCCCCTAATAAAACATGTATGTTCTAATACTAGCTAATAAAGTAAAAAAATAAATAAAAAAAACATCCCCACACAAAGGAAGCTGGAAATAAAGACATCAAGCACAAGACTGATCTATGTTTGTCTTCTTCCTAATTCCATTATTGCTTTGAAATGAGGTCTAGCTATTGCTATCCCTTCATTAGCGAATGCTCCGATTTTCCCTCCGAACCCCTGAGATTGGACTGTAATGAATCCTCTGGCTAGAAAACAGTGTGTGTGTCTCTCTTTCTAACCACAGCAGCAGTGATGCAGATGAGAGGAAGGATTAGGTAAAATCTAGCCATGTTAATATTTGTCTTTTCCCCAAAGCTTCTACTGAGGCAAACATTTCTCCTAAGCAGGCTGAGGCAGGACACACAATCGCTGGAAAAAGCACTCATGTCCTGAGCAACCCATTTAGGCCTCATAATTTTTTTATCACCTTCACTCACAACCAAGTCAAATAATGTTATCAGCCTTTATTAGATTAAAGATTGGAAAGTGTTCCAAGTGGAGCATCTGAAAACCAGTGTTAGAAAACGGGGTTCTGCAGCACCAATTATGCCTGCACCCCACTTCTCAAAGGGCTGAGTAGTTTCAAGGGTTCTGTTCCTTTCCAGTTCAATTTCTTTTGCACATGAAAATGAAGGATGCTTAGTTTTTCACCTGGAAGATTACTGCCTAATATATAAATATATTTACACACACGCACACACACATCTACCAAGACTTCACAACTGGTACCACCCTTGCTTGAAATAAATGCTACTTCTCTTTCCCTTTGTGCCACTCATTGAAAGAGACAGTTGTATTATGGCGGCAACCTTAGGCACATCTGCTAAGGATTCAATCCCATTGAGCTCAGTGGAGGTTACATGCTTAGGATTGCTCTTGGAAGAAAGTCTCCTTGAACAGTAAGAAGAAGAAGAAGAAGAAGAGTTTGGATTTGATATCCCGCTTTATCACTACCCGAAGGAGTCTCAAAGCGGCTAACATTCTCCTTTCCCTTCCTTCCTGACAACAAACACTCTGTGAGGTGAGTGGGGCTGAGAGACTTCAGAGAAGTGTGACTGGCCCAAGGTCACCCAGCAGCTGCATGTGGAGGAGCGGAGATGCGAACCTGGTTCACCAGATTACGAGACTACCGCTCTTAACCACTACACCACACTGGCTGTCAATAATACTGACTTCCAAATGAACAGCCACAGAATTGGGTTCCAGGTCTGCCAGCCTAATCATTCTTACTTGGAAGCAAGTTTCACTGAAATCAGTGGTCCGGCTTCAAGGTAAATCTGCTTAGAATATAGAGGGACGCCTTGTGAAAATATACATAGGAGCAAAGGAAGCTGCCTTACATGGAATCCATCAAGCTCAGTACTGTCTACACTGACTGACAGCAACTCTCCAGAGTCTCTCCCAGCCCCACTAGAGATGTAGGGGATTGAACCCGCGACCTTCGACATGCAAGGAAGATGGTCTACTACTGAGAAATGGCTGTTCCCCTGGTGATGTATACCCATAATGATGCTTTGGAAATGACCCATTTACAAATGCTCCTCACGGTGCATTTTGGGTTAGCGTATATCTGGGTTGCTTCAGATGCTTAGAGAGAATGTACAGGAAGAGATGAGCTGGTTCCCACTTTGCTCCTCGCCACATCAAACAAAGCACTGAGTTAACGATACTAGTCTCATGTAGAGAACTGCAAGCTGGAACAGAGTTTGAAAGGCGGCTGCTGTACAACGGACTGCATGGCATGGTCTCTGCAGCTACTTATCCTTGTGGATCACAAATCCTTGCAGAATCAATTTGTTCCCTGCCATTTTTAGACAAGGTTAGCAGGTTTTTGGTTTGTTTGTTTTTTGCTGTAGTAGCCTATGGCTAAGTGCAATAAAAAGTTATTTGGCTTGTGGATTCAGTGGGCAGTCGTCCTCAAAACAGCCTAAAGAATGGTTGCTTCTGTTTCTCTCAAATCAAGTGACTTATGAATGGCACCAACCAAATCTAGATAATTGTCTAAGAGATCCGCCATTCTTATCCTTGTTAATGTTATTCAAGTGTTCTGTAAACAAAACGTGCATTATGTGCTCGGTATGGTGAGCACAAATTTTCAGGGCGGTAGTCGATCAATTTTTACTCAGAGTAGACCCATTGAAATTAATGGACCTAACTTATGCTGCATGCATACTAACCTCTTTCTAGCACACACACACAAAAAAGGATTTTAAATCTGGAATCATTTGTGCCCATCCTCAATAGGATGCTTTCGATCTAGATTGATACTAAATCCTGCCACCTACAAGGGTGGGTACGATTACTTGATGCGTATTTGAAAACTCTCTTATTGATCAGGTTATCCACACCTTTCCCTCCCTGCACATGCTCCAGATGAATGAATAAGGACAGGGTGATTGGGCTCTTGGTATACGCCCACCTACAACTTCATTGGTCAGGTGAGGATGCGCACCACCCACCCACCATTGCTGGAACTGCCTTCAACTGTTTCTAAATGAACACACAGTGGGGTAATGTAGAATTCATCTGCCATGAGCTTTTACTTTCAGAAAGAAACCAGTTTCTCAAGAAGTGCTCTTCAGGGGCAAGCAAGCAAACAAATACGGTAAATAAATAAATAAATGTACGACATAAATAGATTGTGTGTAGACTATGTAGAAAAAACTTTGGGGGAGTTTGCCTGTGCAAAACCAGCTGCTCAAATGCACACCCAAGATTGGCAAACTTATCACAGCATGCAAGGCCTCAAACCAAGGTATTTCCCATCCATCCTTCCCAGAGGCATGCCCAATAATAAGGGCATTCCTTATTTTCGGTGAGGAAATAAAAATAATAAAATATATTTACCTGGGCTGTTTGTAGCCTGCCTTCCACAGCCTTGCATCAAAATCCCAAAGAGTATCTGTTCCCCTTTTTGCTCTCTCCTGAGCTAATTCCTCTGGCATTTTACCCACATGGCTACCCTCACAATTCCTCTGGGTTTGTCTTTGCCAAACTGGAGGTCCCTTTAGCCTCCACAGAACATCCCGATCCTACCCCTGAACTGACACACTTCCTCTTGGCTGTAAAGAGCTGCTTGAACTCTATTGCTCATGCTCTGGGGACTACGGACTCTGCCAGCAAATACATTAGTGAGAACACAGCAGCCGAGAGGGAATGAGATCGGCTTTATATTATCTTGCCAGGACGCCTTTCTCTTGCCTTCACTCTCTGCAGCTGTAAATAAGGAGGACTGAGCTGGATTAATGGTTACCGGCCAGATCAAGGGTTCATTCCTATGAACTAATTGATTTCCCCCTGGTCTTTCCTCCCACCTGATCTCTGGTGAGTGATGTGTCTTGATGAACAGGTCCTGTAATGCAGGCACCTGCCATGTCCTGCACTGTTCTCATAATGACTACCAAGATGTGTAAGAGCTAAACCACAGGGCACCTGGCTTAATCCCATCACTAGAGACAGGAGATGCACAATCACCACACTCCTCCCAAATTGGAGTCCATTTCCTGAAATAATTGGTCCTGTGGAATTACCTATCCAGCCTTGCGATTCTTCGGCCTTTGTGAAAAAGCCTATAGGCCACCCTCCCTCTACTAATTTCTCTTTATATACCCATTCTGCGTACAATTTCCACAACTTAACAATTTTTGCATGCTTTTTTGCCTAATGTCCACATCTTTACAAGCACTTCTCCCTAATATGATGCATTTAAGCACATTTTATATTGTGTTTTTATTCACACTTTTGTTGCATTTTGTACACACTGCTTGGCTTAGCGTTGCGAAATTCAGAGAAGTGTGAACTTTGAAGAACGGCTGCATTTCGACATTAGTCTGGGAGGTGCAGGTCTGGTCAGCTCCTTTCAGAACTTGCAAAGAATGAATCCCTCAAGTGTCCCTCATCCACACTGGAAACTTTAGTATGCTACTAAAGCATACTACTGCAATGTGCTCTATGTGGGGCTACCTTTGAAGGTGACCCGGAAACTACAACTAATCCAGAATGCGGCAGCTAGACTGGTGACTGGGAGCGGCCGCCGAGACCACATAACACCGGTCTTGAAAGACCTACACTGGCTCCCAGTACGTTTCCGGGCACAATTCAAAGTGTTGGTGCTGACCTTTAAAGCCCTAAATGGCCTCGGCCCAGTATATCTGAAGGAGCGTCTCTACCTCCATTGTTCTGCCCGGACACTGAGGTCCAGCGCCGAGGGCCTTCTGGCAGTTCCCTCACTACGAGAAGCCAAGTTGCAGGCAACCAGGCAGAGGGCCTTCTCAGTATTGGCGTCTGCCCTGTGGAACGCCCTCCCATCAGATGTCAAAGAGAAAAATAACTACCAAACTTTTAGAAGACATCTGAAGGTAGCCCTGTTTAGGGAAGCTTTAAATGTTTTATAGGTTATTGTATTTTAGTGTTTTTGTTGGAAGCCGCCCAGAGTGGCTGGGGAAACCCAGCCAGATGGGCGGGGTATAAATAATAAATTATTATTCTTATTCTTATTGTGCTTATAGCCATGTTTTAGCAAACAACCAAAACAAAGGGCACTGGAGAGAAGGAAGCATTTATTCCATGGGTTGTTTCCCCTCTCCCCAAGCATTGTTTCTGGATGCACAGTGCCGCATGTAAACATCTTTCAGTTCCCATCTCTGCATCAGCTCTGAGCACGCCACCATGTGACCAATGGCTCTCTCAGCATGGATGCGAAAAGACAGAAAGAGAAGGAAAGAAGTTGACGGCCTACATGGGCTTCCAGAAGAGTGTATTTATACCTCTGTCTACTAGCACAGAAGGCCTCAAGGTGAGCTTGCCTTCCCCTTAAGGTTTTTCATGAGGACATACCCTCCAACATTTCTCTGAAGAAAATAGGGATGTCCTATTCCACAATAATTATTTTATTATTTATACCCCAGCCATCTGACTGGGTTGCCACAGCCACTCCGGGTGGCTTCCAACATATATAAAAACATAATAAAACATTAAACATTTTTTAAAAAACCTTCCCTAAACAGGGATGCCTTCAGACGGCTCAGGGGTCGGATAACTCTGTACCAGGCATGTCCAGCTCCCAAGAGATTGCGATCTACTCCAGCTATAAAAAAAAAAACTGGCAGTGATTGGATTGTTGTTGAACTTTTTCTGGGTAGGAAAACCCAAAGTTGTTGAGCTTTTTTGAGGGAGCATTCGCCAAAGTTGCAGAGCTCTTTTGTTTTTGAACCAGTTGATCAGGATCATGCGATCAACTAGGATCGACCAGGGATGCCCCGCAATCGACCAGAAGATCACGATCAACCGGTTGAACATGCCTGCTCTATACCTTCCAACATTTTCCCAATGAAAATAGGGACATCCCAAGGAATAGTGGGATATGCCAAGTTCAAATCAGAAACCGGGACAGCTTCTGTAAATCTGGGACTGTCCCTGGAAATAGGGACACTTGAAGAGTCTGGAAGGGGAAAGTCTAGAGGAAAATATAAGCAGGCCATTTCGGCTACGGCTCTAGCACTTCTGGAATTGTCTCCCAAAGCAGGCCTGTTAATGGGCCAGTCTGCAGTGGAAAGGCTTCTTCATTTATTTAGAACAACCCTTAGGAATGGGAGTATTTTAAATCAGTAGCAATTCAGTAGCTTTCGTTTATATGTGCCTTTTGGATTTAATTTCTGTGCTGTATCTGACTGAATATTTTGTTAGCTGCCTTGGGCACAAATGTGGAATGGCAGGGAGGTTGAAACTGAATGAATGAATGGACTTTTAGACTCGATTTCACGCAGCATCCTCACGATAAATACACATTTGCCCATGCTGTATATCTGGCACATAACTCAACATTTAAAAAATCTGAACCTTCGCTTCTGTTCTTAAGCCAACACAATTACTGAAACATTACAAATGCCAATTAAAATGTCCCCAAATAGTGAACAGGCTCTCAAGTTCTCCAAAATTCTTCTTCAGGCTGGAAACTTGCCCAAAAAGGTAGGTGGGGGGGGGGGGACAGGCATGGTTTGGCATAATGGAAAAACTCCAAGCTGCAGTTTGTAACAACCCTCCAACATTTCTCTGATGAAAATAGGGACGTCCCATTCCATAATGATAATTTTACCATTTATACCCCATACATCTTCCTGGGTTGCCCCAGCCACTCTGTGCAGCTGTAGCTTTGCTTGTCGCAGTGAGGGAACCACCAGAAGGCCTTTGGCACTGGACCTCAACGTCCGGGCAGAATGATGGGGGTGGAGACGCTCCTTCAGGTATACTGGGCTGAGGCCGTTTAGGGCTTTAAAGGTCAGCACCAACACTTTGAATTGCGCACTTTGAAATATGCAAGTCTACATACTTTGCTTATATTTCTATGAGCATGGAACCTTCGTTTCTGGCATGCAAACAGTCCTGCTAGCAGCCTTGAATGGAAGGAGGCGCTTGCTGAGAGTAACGTCAACGGACCATTTCTGCTTTGGGTCTGACACGAGGGAGCAAGCAGGCCACTTTCCCACCGAAACCGGGCTCTGGGTAAGAGGTTTTCTCTGTTCCTTGGACGGGGGAGGACAAACAATCAACCACCATGGCTCTGTCTTATCTCAGCTGGAAGCTGGACTTGGCACCACATGTTTCCCAGCACTATACAAGTTCCTTGGCATAAGGAGGCCATTTTCTGCAGAGCACAAATATATGACATTCATGACCAAGAGAGAAAAGGGCAATACACCCCCACCTAGATGCAATCGCCTCTGAATGGAGGTAACAGCTGCAGGTTCTAAGAGGTTTTTCGTATAATTTTCATAAACACTGATGTATACACAGCCATTTGCTCTCCCTGTGTACAAATATTGACTAAGTATCAGTGTCACAGTGGCTGATGCCCGATGGCTCTTCCAGCCAGAGTTGGACTTGGCACACACTGCATCAGTTCCTGCAATGTGTGCTGTGCCCTAAGCCCAGATTATGTCTCTAGAGCAGAGCATCACACAGAGCTACACTCTTGGATGTCCTAACCTTGGGGATCGTATCATTTTATCATGCACAGTAAATATCGCTTACAGCTTTTCTGTGCCTTTCTTAAGCATGCATTGTTAACAAACATTTTTATTGGCGCTGCAAATTATGACTCTCCATTTGCGTGGACAGCCGGAGTCCCCAGATCCCGAGCGCCCCCCCCCCCCGTCATGTGGAATAACGACTCAAGACAACGTGCTAGGGGATTAAATTGGCCACAACGTTATTAAATTTCAAATGTGGGTAGACCTTGGCTCAGGCATTGGGGGTTCTCTCTCCCCAGTCCCCAGCCGGGGACCTAGGGAGCTTCAGGGTTATCCAGTGTGTGTGGGGGGGGGGGGGTGGGCCGGCTCTGGAGAACATATGTTCAAGCAGAGATAGCCGCCCCCGTTATGCCGCTGCCACAGGGGAGAGCAATGATGACCTTTCGGCGTACGGTCAAAGCCTCCCTTCAGAAACCCCTTTAATGGGGAACCCTGATATCGCCGCCGCAAAGAGGAAGATGGACTAAAGGATTCCACCCAAGGCCTGATACCGCCAAAGTTGTGACGTTTTGCTATGGGAAAGGCGAAACCTGCCAATGCAGGAAAATTCCTTTCCGGCCCTTTAACAGCGACCTTAACATAGCAGCACCCGCATACCTGTGAAGAAAAGTTAACCTGCAAAACCTATGAAGAAAAGTTAACCTGCAAAAGAAGACATTAACTGAGGGTGGGTAGGGTGGGAGAAGCTCTGGAGCCAAGTGAGGATTCCCAGGTAAGATCCTCCCTCTATTGTGTGGGCAGGTAATCCCTCCCCTACCTGGCCTGGTCTCCTTGGCAACGCTTCCCCCAGGTGGGATTGGACAACTGACTGAGGTAGGTGGAGACCTTCCGGTATCCCACCTGAGGGAAGGCAAAGCCAAGCCTATGCTGATGGGGCCGCTCCAGACCTAGGGCTGCGCGTGTCCACGCAAAGGGCGCCCCCCGTTTTAAGCGGGGAGTGGTCATTATGACTGGAAGTCTTATAAAAAAAAGAAAGAAGTCATTTGCTTTGAAACCATTGGCTTCTGTTTTATAACACATGTATAAATATCACCCAAGTAGAAATGTGGCCCATTTTAAACTGAACCAACTTGGTTTGTTTGTTTTTCTATTAAGTTCTTCATCAGCACCAGGCAATTTTAAAGTTGCTTATACATGTCAAAGAATTAACATTGGTGCATTTACAAGATGCTGTTTAATTAGGCTGAGTTCTAATGTTTTTATCCCATTGCCCACTCTCCCCACAAGGAGCTCAGGATACTTCTGTTTCATCTCCCATAACAAACTTGTGAGGTAGGTCAGGGTTGAGAAATGGCAACTGGCCAAAGTCACCCATGAAGTTTCACAGCTGGACGGGAATTTGAACCTGGGCTTCCACAGTTCTCATCTGATATTCTAATCACTACTCCATAGCACAGGTATGGGGGAGGCTTTGGCCCTCAGATATTGCCGAACTACAACTCCCATAATCCCTAGCCACTGGCCATGCTTGCTGGGGCTGATGGGAGTTTTAGTGTCACTCATGTGCAGCTTCAAGGCTTCCTCCAGGCATCTGGACTGTGAGAAGGGGATGCTGGAATAGATGGACCAGTGGCATGATCCAGTAGGGCTGGATCTTCTTAGGTCATCAACATCTGAAGGGCCAAAGGTTTCCCACTGCTGCAATAGCAGGAGGTAGGAATTCCTTCCATATATGTGGTTATTTATCAAGGGCAGCTATATTTCTAGACAAATTGCTCATTTAACATATAGTGACAATTTTCATAAAATGCGGGTGAGCTGGTTTAGGGAGTGATATTAAGTTTATTTGCCTCAGGATGTTCTCCTCAAAAGCCTCTGCAACTTCTCTTTTATTATTTATTTGTTAACTGTGTATCCTTCCTCCCCACCAAATGGTGCTCAAATTTCCAAGGCCAATGTTCTCCAGCCATTATGAGGGTGTACAAATATTCACCAAGCAGATGATATTTGTCATCGGCATTTGACATTGAAAGATTTGGTAGCAGCAGTCAACAGATTTGGCAGTATCTCACAGTTGGCACACAACAGCAGTCAGCATTTGTCAATATCCGACAGCTGATCTGCAACATAATTTAGTAAAATTTAGTTTACGTTAATGTAATTCCTTCAACCTGTCTGAAGAGGGGAATTTTGATGTAAACATTCTCCCCACAATTTAACACTGAATTTCAGCTTCAGATTTGGACATTGATACCTGCTCTATCTTTTATTTAAAAATTTGAGTATTCCAAAATCTTGCAAAGTTGTTTCAATACCATACAAATTACCTGCTTTTGTGGAGGGAAAAAGGGGTGTGTGCAATTGTTCTATGTTGATAATTTTCCTGGAGTTCTGCATATTGCCTAGATTCCGAAGTGCTATACAAAGTGATGCAATCATCCCCAGGGTGTTACCTTATGAGATGCTGCACTCCAGCTAAATAAACTGGGGTCAGAACAAAGCACACCAAGGCAAAGAACAGATCCATCATTTGCCAAGTCAAAAAGCAATTGCAAAAAAAAAAAAAAAAAGCTCTTAAAATACATGGCTTTCTTTGCAGTTTAATTGTAGCTCTATCTAAATATGGGCCTGTTATGCTTGTAAGATTCTTCCCTCTGCCTCCTCCTGAAATATTTTCTCTATGAGGAAAGGTTGAATGTCCACTGGAAGTCAAGATGACTTTCTCCAGCTGGAGAGTAGCCGTAACAAGTGCAGAACTGCAGAGAATCGAAGGAGGGGAACAGAAAGAGGAAGAATACTTTTGTCTCTATACCATGCTTTTCTTGGTCTCCTGTTTCCCCAAGCTCCTGTTCTTCTGCCTCTCTCTGCTGCCCTGTGATTCTTGCTTCTTGCCTATGCTTCTTTGTTGCTTGGTGTTTGAATGGAGCTGGCCACCTGGGAACAAGTTGCCTTTTACCAAGTCAGTCCATTGGTCCACCTCACTCAGTACTGCCTACATTGACCGGCACCAGTTTCTACAGGGTTTCAGGCAAAGTTCTATCCCACCCCTTCCTGGAGATTCCCGGGATTAAACCTGGGACTTTCTGCATGAGAGGCAGATATTCTACCACTGAGCTACAGCTGTTCCCAGAGCTAGCAGTGTGCAGTACTTCTTCGCTTGTGAAGTGAAGGACATGAGGCAGGAGTTGATAATGCAGGTGAGCTGCGCACAGGTGAGCTGCAAGCAAGCTGCCGGCCAGCTCTGTGGAGGCTCCTTTTCTTGACACAATATGCAAGCCCAGGCAGATACATTTTGGGCTGTGACCTTTACACAGTGGTACAAAGTTATTTTGGCACCTGTTTCCACCGCGGCATTTTCCCCTTGCACAGTGTATGACTAAGGAGACAAAGGTCTCAGAGACAAAGGTCACAGACAGGACACCGCAGACTACTGAGACCGCAAAAGGTTAGACAGAGGGCAAGATGTTCAGACAGCTGTGGTTTTATCTGTGAGGGGGAGTGTGCCCCACACCCCAAGGTCACACGTGCAGGTAGCTGAGGCTGCCTGTGGACGGGGAGTGTGCTCTGCACCCAGCAATCATTCCTACAGCTTGAGCATCACAGTCACTTGGCCAAACTTAGGCTTGCAATAGTTTTCAGTGTTTGAGGGCAGCGGGGAAAGGGGGCTGGCCCAAGTCACTTTGCCACCTAAGGCTGAGCAGCAAATGGCATCTCCCATCCCCAAGTCAAGGTGCACAGCACCCAAAGCCAACCATGTTATTTTGCCACCTGAAGCAGAAAACCTCACGAGCGCCTCTCCGTGACACATTGGTAACAAGTTATGTAATGAATTCGCATCCCAAAAAGAAACCAAAAACTGTTTATGTATGCAACAACGGCAGCAAGGACTCTTTTAGCCCCAAAATGGAAGCAACAGGAAATATCAACAATAGAAGAGTGGCAGATGAAGATGATGGAATATGTAGAACTGGCGAGGCTGACTGGGAAAATCCGAAACCAGCATGACCAAGGTTTTCAAAAAGACTGGAGTAAATTTGTACAATATTTGAAGGACAATTGTAAACAACTACCAACACTAGCAGGGTTGATTATGTTAATGATTATTACCTTTTTATTTTTATTTAAAAATTTCTGATAACTGGAATGAACGAAACATAAATTGGAAGAAGTACAAATGCTATGATATAGTAATAAAATATGGAAACCATGAGGCGGGAGGGAGGGAAGTCAATAAGCTCATAATGAGCAAAAGTTAAGTTAATAACAAGGATGTATTCAAATAAATTTAAATGGAAATTTAAAATAATAATAATAATAATAATAATAATAATAATAATAATAATTCACTGCCTTTTGATTATACCTGAGGTGGCTGCCTCATTCTGTCCAACACTAGGACCGGCCATGGAAGCAGAGGTCAACACATAGGCTGAGGATATATGATGTTTGATATGCTGAAATAAATGAAGCAAAGCTTCTTTTTTTGGGGGGGGGGAATCAACTCCCTAACCAAGACCTTTCAGACTTCTCTCACCTAAGCAAAAGAGAGAGAGCGAGGGGAGGGAAAGAATTATTACAAACGGCTGAAGAAGTGGCCCCTGCCAGATGGAGAGCAAAGGGCAGGAGAGTTAGAGCTCTCCGCTCCACAAGGGATTCAGACTGAGGAGTTGTGCACTGATAAAATGCTCAGTCACTGTTTGTCATCAGGACGCATGAGTGGTTGTGTACACATCTGTAATATGCACAGGGAGGAGAAAACAAGGCTTTCCAGTTGCACGCTAACCTGCTCTCCCGTCATTCATTTCTAACTACATTTTTTAGCATTGCACATCACCGCTAGTGCCTTTTTAAATGTGTCGCTGATTTCCATAAAGAGTTGTTCCACCCCCACTTCCCTCCCTCCCTTCAGGTGCTCGCTTCACAGAATGAGAGAGTCCACCTGAAAATGATGGGTGGCGGCGGTGGGGAGAGAAGCGGCTTTTGAAGTTCAAAGAAAATTCGGAAATAATTTGCCTTTCATTAGCTTTTCTTTCCAGATACTTCTGAACTTAGGTCAGGCTGTGACTGGTAGCAGCACTGTCAAAATTGTCACAGAGCAGCTTACGTTTCCTCAAGAGATCTGGCCCTGATTTGCAGAACTGCAGTGCCAAAAACATCCAGGAATCTCTCTCTCTCTCTCTCTCTCTCTCTCTCTCTCTCTCTCTCTCTCTCTGTGTGTGTGTGTGTATGCAAATCCCAAAGCTTATAAGGCAACCTTTTAAAATGCATAATTTTATTCCACATATTTAATTTTAGAGACTGGTGCAGGGCTAGTGTCAGAAGATGATATGGCTGGGTCCTTGCTGAGGACCACAGCAGGGGCCCCCAGTCCCTCCTGTGGCTCTTCTTCCTTGCTGCTGCCACCGCCTATTCACTTGCTTTCTCTCTCTAAGCAGGCAAGCAGCGGTGAGGATGAGGAGGAGGAGGACAAGCAGCAGCAGCGGTGGCAGCTTCCAACCACTTGCTTTGCCCTCTCCTTCTGGCTAATGGGACAAATTGATCCCAGGAGGCTGGCAAGTAAATGGACAGGTGTGTCAGTGCTAAGGAGGAAGTAGAAGGGTGCAAGAGAGGCACTGTTGCTGGGATTTAAACACATTTTCTAGGTTGCTGCCCCAAATACTCAGAATTCATTACAGTGGTACCTTGGTTCTCAAACACCTTGGTACTCAAACAACTTGGAAACCAAACACTGCAAACCGGGAAGTCTTCCAGTTTGCTAATCTTTTTCGGAAGCTGAATGTGCTCCGTTTTGAGTGTTACGCTTCCAATTTGAGTGTTATGCTTCCAATTTGAGTGTTACGTTGAGGTCGGCCTGTTTTTGCTATTTATTGTGAGTTTTTGTTTTTGCGGCTCTTTTTGTTGTGTTTTTAATAATAATAATAATAATTTTTATTTATACCCCGCCCTCCCCAGCCAAGGCCGGGCTGTGTGGAACCCAGTTCAGCTACCGACTGATTGATTGTGTGACAGTAGTACATTGTTTATTGATTTCATTTCATGGATCAATGGTCTCGTTAGATAGTAAAATTCATGTTAAATTGCTGTTTTAGGGGTTGTTTTAAAAGTCTGGAATGGATTAATCCATTTTGTATTGCATTCTATGGGAAAGGGTGCCTTGGTTTTAGAATGCTTTGGTTTTGGAACGGACTTCCGGAACGGATTAAGTTTGAGAACCGAGGTACCTCTGTACTTTAGTCCCAAACTCATGTGTAAGCCTCAAAAACTCCAGGGTTTTCCCGCTCTCTTTCTCTGTCTCACACACATAGTTGGGATTTTTTTGCTGCTCTTGTGGCCTGGGTGCACTTCAGGATAATACTAGGGTGTGTAGCTGAGCTGCTTGATTAAAAGCAAACTAGAAATGTAGGTTCTAGTCCTCATTGTCACATTGAATATTTGCATTGCACGTTGCAGCTGAAAGTGGGTGGGATGGGGCGGGGTACCTAGGTAAGGCTTTTTGGTCTTTAGTCCTCTTGTAGAAAATTAATGCAAACCTTAGCTGAGCACCCATCACGAAATGTATGCATAAAAATGCCTATTTTTTCCCACTGAAGCACATTATGCAGATTTGATACATTCACCTCCATTTAAGTTCTTTTGCATATTTTTCTTCAAAAGCTGCTCTGCCCCCACCGAGGATTTAATATATGGCCTGCATTGAGGTGATACGGCGTCTAGAGCACTGGGGCTATTCTGTGTACCTGAAACCTGGTGTTTGTGACTACGCCAGCCATGAAACAGCTGCACCAACTCCAGCCTTTCTTCAAACATCCACCTCAGCAGTTGAAATTTATGGTGCAAAGTTGTCAATTACATTGCAACTGGCAATGTTATGCGTGTACTTCATAAGGATTACAGTTCTCCTGCATACAATTAAGACCAGGGAAGTTTTGATTTTCACACTTTATATTTTTTTAAGTGACAGACTCGGACCCCATGATTGCGGAGAAGAGTTTGGAAACCAGATTATTTCAGGATTTTAAAGATCACACATAAACTTTTCCTCCTTTAATGCTCTCATGTTTAAGACTTAATCCAGTTTAGCAATTTCGCTAAGTATTTTTTAAAAACAACAACAACAACATAATGCTATTTGAGAGTAAATTGGAGACGATCTGAACACATTAAAAAAAACCCACCTAGGAACTAATAGAAATACAGAGCAAGAGTCCCTGTTCCACATAGGATATAATTATCAGCTCAGAAAATTCAGTTAGCCAGCCTCCCTTCTTGCCCTCCTGAGCCTTTAAGTCACTCTCGGCTTGCAAACATCAGCAGGCCCAGTAACAGATGTGATCTGGGTCAGTCCCCTTTCGCATAACCCTCAAAACTCCTCTTTAGTCAAAGCGCTTGGGAAAGGCAGAGCTTCAGTCACACGGGTGGGGGCAGGGAACCAAATCAAAACATGGCTCTGTGTGTGTGAGCATGTGTGTGCACAGGCCTTGCAGGAAGCTTGCCCTCCATGCAGAACTGCCTCCTGGTTAACTCTTCAGTGGCCATTTTGCATCTCATCCAAGAGCCAAGGAGAGGAGGAATCTGACTGGTGCAGTGGTACCTCAAGTTAAGTACTTAATTCGTTCCGGAGGTCCGTTCTTAACCTGAAACTGTTCTTAACCGGAAGCACCACTTTAGCTAATGGGGCCTCCTGCTGCTGCCGCGCCACCGGAGCACGATTTCTGTTCTCATCCTGAACCAAAGTTCTTAACCTGAGGCACTATTTCTGGGTTAGCGGAATCTGTAACCTGAAGCGTATGTAACCTGAAGCATATGTAACCTGAGGTACCACTGTATATACGTGCCACTAAGTGGGTTGCCTGTTTTTTTATGCTCACAGCTCACCATATTCTGTTACGCTACTACTTGTGCTGCCAACTTTGGTTTTCACAGTGTTGGGGTTGACCCTGGAGCCAACTGAACCAAAACAGGGAGGAGTCCCCCCCCCCCCACCGTGCAAAAGGACCTAGGGTACCTCTGAACATATGCAAAATACATTTTCTTTCATAAGGGATACAGCTTCTTTTTTCTTCTTCTTTTTTTGGAAAGTGACTTAAGGATAGAATACTTCTGAGCATATACAGAGCGCCCCCAAGAGATCCCTTGAGAACATACAAAGAGCACTGCTGAGATCAAAGGCCCATCTAGTCCAGCATTCAGTTCTCACCGTGGCCAACCAGATGCCAGTGGGAGACATGAGTGCGACAACATGCTCTCTACTTAGGATTCCCAGCATCTATTTAGAGACACATTGCCTCCCCCCGCTGCAAAGAGATTTAGGCGCGCACAGGTGGACACACCTTTGCATTATACTGAGGACACACTGCAAATCCCCACCCTTGGCTTTCTCACCTCCTAATTTGACAAGATGCCAGGAGGATAATATTCTGGCAAGGCCAGTAAAACTCTGATAACCTTGGCAGCCCATGCATGCTTAACTCCCACTAAACAATTATTTTCTGTTATTTCCCCTGTGTTGTGGAATGCCCCCTCCATCTCCCATACACGAAATAGCAACCATCAGTTTTCCCTCCCCACCCCCTGGTTTTCTCTTATCCATAATACTGGACTCCAATTTATGTGTTTCAGTCCCCTGAATGCCTGTTTTATCTGCTTTTATATTGCTGTTTTAATGATACTTTTTTAAAAATGCAAACCCCATAGGATATTTTTTAAATATTTAGTGCTTTATGAATGCTTTTAAATAATAAAAAATAAGGACACTGTAACCCAGCAATCGACCTGCCACCTGAAAGCAGTAGTATCCTGAAAATGTCTTTTATGTGTGTGTGTTTGATGGGGAATCGTAAATTTGTGAGAAAAGAAATTGCATTGGAGAATTATTGGAGAACATTTCAGAGAAATTCTAAAGGGTTTGGGGAGGGGTGTTTTGAACTTCCGTTCTGTAAATAATTTGCCCTGGTCTGCACTTGGTCACATGATAATTATGTTCTGGGAGCACAAAATTCCTTTTTAAATGAATTGTTTGTATCCTGTTTTCAGAAAATTCATTTTTTAATTAATTGCTTGTACCTCATTTTCAGAAAACAGGGTACAAACAATTCATTGAAAAAGGAATTTTGCCCCCCTCCCCTCCATAACATAATCATCGTGTGACAGAGACGAAGTTCTGCCAGCAGAAATGGGTGCAAGGCTATATTTTTAGCATCTACGTGGCGGACAAGCGGATTGTGATTCAAAAAAACACAGTAGCAATTTTGGCCTACAAAGGGAGTACAAAAACACAGCCCAAACACCAAGGAACAGGTATATGTGCGATGATGGGCATTTCTTCCTTGGCATGCCCCTCTTGCTTAACCCCTCCCAACCCATCCCGCTTGCTTTCAGGCTTGCTGCAATTCCTTCTGCATGCTATCCCGTGGCCAGACAGATGCTGTAATAAATCACCGCAGTCAACACTTGGGTAGTACAGTGGTACCTCGGGTTAAGAACTTAATTCGTTCTGGAGGTCCGTTCTAAACCTGAAACTGTTCTTAACCTGAAGCACAACTTTAGCTAATGGGGCCTCCCGCTGCCGCCACGTGGTTTTTGTTCTCATCCTGAGGTAAAGTTCTTAACCCGAGGTACTATTTCTGGGTTAGCGGAGTCTGTAACCTGAAGCATCTGTAACTTGAAGCATCTGTAATCCGAGGTACCACTGTACTGTGCCCAAGGACTTCAGAAACATATGCTGACGCAAACAAAGGAAAACGCATGTGCTACCGAGCAAAGCAAGCGAGCCACAGAGTATGTGCGCCAGAATCCCAGTGGGATCACTGCACCCCCATAGGACTGTAGGGCACCATTCAAAGCATGCTTCCTCATCAAGCATATGGCAGAGAGGATATTCAATTGAGTCTTCCCCTCCACCCTGGTCTCCCTGTGCCCCAGAAAACTTGCCCGCTCTTCCCCATAGAGAGATATTTCATTTTCCTAAATGTAAACAACTCTTCAGGCCGGCATCCCTAAATGTATGACTTATGTGCCTCTTATGCTTGAACAAAGGGTGGCGGCGGGGGGGGGGGAATACAGTGCAGCAGGGAAATTCCCTCTCCCCCTGTATACTATCAAATTCTGCAGCCCATTCCAGATTATTGTTTATTATACAGGGAATGCAAAACCCTCCCTTATTCAGCTCTTGTGGGGGATCTGCATACCGTTCTCCCAGCTAGCACATCCATTGCAGAGGGATTCAAACGGCCCCACTCCAAACCAGGCTACAGCTTCTCTTTGCAGCCGGGGGGGGGGGGGAATATGCAATTTCGTACACGTGCATTAATAGTTCCTGAAATTGCTATGAGTATACTGTTGGCTCGAGGGCAGAATCTATTGAACACCAAGTTTTTTGCTTGTGACATAGCGTAGCAAGCTGCTTTGCATTCCTCCCCTCCACCTTTCTTCTGCTATCACCATTTTAACCTTTTCTGAAAAGCCAGCTGGGGATGTTTCGTTTGTTTTCACATGAAGCTGAGCATGCCTGCCGCCCCACTCCAGGGAGGACGCTGATCACTGGCTGTGCAAATATGAAAACCCTTTGCCACCCGTGCCATTTTGAGATTTCTAGTCGCTAATCTCAAGCAGCAAAGTTTCCCCTTCCTGCGAGAACATTGTCTCGCCATTTAAGAGTTGTTCTCGTCTGTCGCACTGAAGTTCTTTTAAAAGCGGGGCTGGGAAGTAAGGGGCATGGGGATAAATGCAGAAGAATACAGAATAGCAAGGTTGCTCCATTCCCAACATGTTGGATTTCCTTTCCTTTGCAAAAAAAGGAGGAGGCGGAGGCGGAGATAATATATCTCAAGAATGGACACAAGCATCTCTCCAGCACATCCATTCTATTGGGTTGTGAGAGTTAATAGCAGGTGATTCCTCCTCCCTGCAGGTTGTCCTTCTGGCACCAAGGTAACCTAACCCATCCATTGGCCACTGATTCAATATTGCAACGCTAATCCTAGTTGGGCTACTAATGCCTGTATTGCCTTTGATGTCAAAAGAGATTACTGCAGAAGGGTTTGGGTTAGGGCTTCTCTGTACTTTTACCATATTTTAACATATTCACTTACACTTCATTTAAGAAATTCAAAATTCATCTGAGAACAGGTGGCAGTCTGGCTGCTCAGGGCAAGGCAGAAGAAGAAGAAGAAGAGTTTGGATTTGATATCCCGCCTTTCACTCCCTTTAAGGAGTCTCAAAGCGGCTAACATTCTCCTTTCCCTTCCTCCCCCACAACAAACACTCTGTGGGGTGAGTGGGGCTGAGAGACTTCAAAGAAGTGTGACTGGCCAAAGGTCACCCAGCAGCTGCAGGTGGAGGAGCGGAGACACGAACCCCGTTCCCCAGATTAGGAGTCTACCGCTCTTAACCACTACACCACACTGGCTCTCAGTGTGGCAAATGTGTGAACAGGTCCTGTGATTTAAGACAGGCTATTCCCTCTTCCCCCACCCTTTCATTTTTACAGTGGTCTTCCATTTGAGGGTCTGAGCCAATGCCCACCTGCTTAGCTTCAGCAATGCAACAGTCTCAGGTGTTCTCGGTTCCCATTTTCATCAAAGTTTTAACGTTCTGAAATGAAGGGGTGGAAGCCTCCATGTGAGCTGAACTCTCAAACTGGCACACAGAGGGTGACCCTTGAATAAATCAACCATTCATCTCACCACTTAAACGAGTACTTCTTAAACTTTTATTGCCCTTAAGCAATATTGTTATGCTCATCCCATCAAGTGTGCGGCAGCAGCAGCAAGGTTGGACCTGCACAGGGGTGCTGATGGAGCCAATCTTGTGGGATGTAACATAAGCAGTCAAGTACAACACTTCCTGTTTGCCCAGAGTGGACACGCAGGAGGTGTTACTCCACAGCTAGGAGGACTTCCTGTCACACCTGGTCTGGAGCTTCCTCCCCCTGAGTATTACCAGGTAGGTGGGCGTGACCTTGGGAGACACCATAAAAGGGGCTGGTCATGCAGCCACCTCCCTTCCTCTTCCTCTTCCTCTTGATGCTATGCTCTCTTGATACTGATGTATTTTGCTGTCTGCTGGGTCTCAGCCACCAGGACATGGGCTCATTCCCATATGGCATGGGTAGGCAAACTAAGGCCCGGGGGCCGGACCTGGCCCAATCGCCTTCTAAATCCGGCTCACAGATGCTCTGGGAATCAGCATGTTTTTACATGAGTAGAATGTGTCCTTTTATTTAAAATGCATCTCTGGGTTATTTGTGGGGCATAGGAATCCATTCTCCCCCCCTTCAAAATATAGTCTGGCCCCCCCCACAAGGTCTGAGGGATAGTGGACCGGCCCCCTACTGAAAAGGTTTGCTGACCCCTGCCATATGGGATGAACTCAAACCCTCTTCTGTAACTCTAAGCTAAAGCCTGCCTTCAGGGATCCAACTGTGAACTGAATGTGAGTAAACTTCTCGTTACTTTTAAAATAAGCTTCTTTATTATTTTTAGGAGGGATAAAAGGGGACTTACTAGGAACAAAACCCAATCTGAACAAAGCCAGACTGGATTGCTTAAGCAAAGAGATTCAAACAAATCTACCAACTAGCTTCCTCCTATATATTGGGGAATCCACTATGCTGCTGACTCACAAGCGTGAGTTAGGAAAGATACCATCAAATCAATATATCCTCTCCTAGTATCTACAACATTCTCACATAACTGGTGCTCCTGTTGGTACACCCACAGAGCCCCTACCCTGCTGTTCCCCCACATCTTGCTACCTGGTCCAAGTCTGGTTTCAAGAGAAAGAATGAAAAGAAGGGAGAGCAGCAGGGGCCTTGAAGCTGCCTGTCAGTAGTTTAGCAGCGCCTGGTCAGCAAGAAGCAGACACTCTGGCCACCTTAGTCAGAGTCGTCCTCACTATGGCGAGGTGCATTGCATTTCTACAGTGGTACTCAGGTTACGGGGACGCGGGTGGCGCTGTTGGTTAAAGCCTCAGCGCCTAGGGCTTGCCGATCGAAAGGTCGGCGGTTCGAATCCCCGCGGCGGGGTGCGCTCCCGTTGTTCAGTCCCAGCGCCTGCCAACCTAGCAGTTCGAAAGCACTCTCGGGTGCAAGTAGATAAATAGGGACCGCTTACTAGCGGGAAGGTAAACGGCGTTTCCGTGTGCGGCTCTGGCTCGCCAGAGCAGCGATGTCACACTGGCCACGTGACCCGGAAGTGTCTCCGGACAGCACTGGCCCCCGGCCTCTTGAGTGAGATGGGCGCACAACCCTAGAGTCTGTCAAGACTGGCCCGTACGGGCAGGGGTACCTTTACCTTTTTACCTCAGGTTACAGACGCTTCAGGTTACATATGCTTCAGGTTACAGACTCTGCTAACTCAGAAATATTACCTCGGGTTAAGAACTTTGCTTCAGAATGAGAACAGAAATTGTGCTCCGGCGGCGCGGCAGCAGCAGGAGGCCCCATTAGCTAAAGTGGTGCTTCAGGTTAAGAACAGTTTCAGGTTAAGAACGGACCTCCAGAACTACTTAAGTACTTAACCTGAGGTACCACTGTATTTAAATTATAGTCATTGTTTAGAAATGTACACCTACATACAGAAATCGATGCTCTCTTTTCGGGCAACGCACAAGTGGGTGCCTTAATCTCCCTTGCTCATTTTATCCATCTGCCAACTCTTCTTTACATCATCCCTCCTTCTCAGAGACAGACGGTTTAAGCCCTCTCTTCACTTAGATCTGCCTGTGGGGTGTCTGGATGGAGAGAGCTGCATTCTCCAGCTTCGTTTTGTAACTGCAAAGTCCAGTGCATGAAAAGGCAGTTTCATTTAGACTCTCCTCCTCCCTGCTGCCACGACCTCCTCGCTTGCTCCTCCCACAGGATGCAATGAAGCTTTGAAGGGACCTCAGAGCACAAAACAGTTTATCAATCAACTCCAGATGTACGTTCTCTCCAGCTATTGGAGGGGCGGGGAAAGATGATGGGGGTAGCCAGTCTGGCACAAGGCTGGATGCTTATGGGAATCCCGTTTAGACTCTGGCAGGAGAACAGACAGTGAAAGCAATGATCTAAACAGCAGAATGGAGTTCCCTCTGCTCCCTCGCCTCCATCAGCACATACGTGCCAAAATGCAGCTTTTGCAACAAAGGGACACCCTCAACAGGACTGAGGAAAATGCAAATTCAACAAATTTCCCTGGTTTTCCAGGACATGTACAAATAATTAACACACACTAACTTAGGCTCCACAATCCTGATTGCAGAATGTGCATCTTTTGCAAGCAGAATCATTTCACATGCATCCCCCAACCCCAGCAGCACATATACAAGCTCAGATTTCCGCTGCTTTATAGTTTGGGGGTTTTTTTGGGGGGGGGGAGGCGGGGCAGACTGTTTTTCTGATGATGGGAAATGATATGATGGATTCATGGCCTGGACGACAATTGCACACTAAAGTGCCGCAGTCTGGGATGCTAGTTTACTCAACTTACATCTGTAAAATGATAATCACATAGCAGCTGCTGGGGATGCACCTTTAAACCTCTTTGGTTTGCAATAGTACAGCTATTTGCCCAGGAGTAGTCCCCGTTCAAGTCAATGGTATTTACTTCTGAGCAGACATTTATAGGATTGCAATTTAATGAATAGGGACGTGGGTGGCACTGTGGGTTAAACCACAGAGCCTAGGACTTGCCGATCAGAAGGTCAGCGGTTCGAATCCCTGTAATGGGGTGAGCTCCCGTTCTTTAGTCCCCTGCTCCTGCCAACCTAGCAGTTCGAAAGCACCTCAAAGTGCAAGTAGATAAATAGGTACCGCCCCAGCGGGAAGGTAAACGGCGTTTCCGTGTGCTGATCTGGTTTGCCAGAAGTGGCTTAGTCATGCTGGCCACATGACCCGGAAACTGTCTGTGGACAAACGCCAGCTCCCTCGGCCAATAAAGCGAGATGAGTGCTGCAACCCCAGAGTCGGCCACAACCTAATGGTCAGGGGTCCCTTTACCTTTAATTTAATGAATGTTGCAGGCCCCTCAGTAGAACATGGCATAAGCTGGCAGCCCCAGATGAAAGAGGAGGAGGAGAAAAAAGAAGCGGATGGGGCTCCGGAAGATGATCACCCAGGGATGGAGGGGAGAGATCCTGACCTTCTGCCTCCAGGTGGCAGAAAAGAGGAAGCAGATCTGCCAGCACCTCCAGCAAAGCATGAAACCTCATTAGGGAGGACTTTGACCAGCCAGAGGGTGGATGAATAGGAGAAGGGGGTGTTGGCGCTGGAGGTAGAAGGGCAAGACACAGTCTTGTCACCAAGAACAGCCCAGACAAAGTGTGTGTAGCAGATTCAAAGTGCAAGAAGAGTTCCAGGAGTGAGCTTTCCTTTAAAAGCTTGGTGGGAGGGGTGTGCCAGCTGTTGAGACGTCTTCATAGCCTCCATTTGGCTATGAACCTCCTGTACCTTGGAATATTGACTTTTGGACCTTGTGCTTGCTGTTGAGCCTGTTCTGCCTTTACCCTGGAGACAGATCTTTTCCTTAATCTCAAGTAAGAGTCGTTGCCGTAGTGTTTTGAGACAGAAGCCTAACAGCAAAGTACTTGTGGACAGTAAGGCAGTTGTGGCAAAATTGATGGATCCCTTCTGAACATGAGTGACACTGGGCACTCCCTGTGTTACTCACCATGGGAGATACCAGCTGCTCCCTCCTACAAACACGCTACTGCAAGCAATAATAAATATGCCGTGGAATCTCAGGGTGCTTCTTCCAGATGGCAGCTCCTCAAGGCAATGGTAGCACCAGAATAGAAAGTGGAACAGGAAGTATCAAGGAGAGATATGGTCAAAAGCATGTGTGTTTCTTGCTACTGCTGCTAGCATTGCACCAAAGATGCTGTGCTGCCCATGCTGGTCCCGATCCTGCTAGCTTGTTTGGATCACAACTGATCTGTGCACGGATCATCAGTACAGGATTCAGGTATGTGCATGTGCTGCAAGGAGTATGCATTGTCTGCAAATGTGCTCAGAATGTATTCACACCAGTGCTTAAAACACTTTAACTCCCACTGTGTTTACATGTGTGATGAGCTTTTTAAATTAAAAAAACAGAAAAAGATACAAGCTGCTTTCCTTTAGACTAACATCTAAGGCTTCTGGGTGCTAAATTAGTAGAGAACGAGAGAGGGCTGTGAAGTCAAATCACTCAAGATTAAATAATTGTACAGAATCAGAAGAAAAAAGTTGCACAGCCTTCCTGCCACCCATCCCCAGCTTCTGTCTTTAAATAGTGAACACAAGGCCTATAGGCTGGCTGAAATGATCCTTAACTGCAGAACACTGAATATTTGGAGTGGGGAGAGAATAGAATTAGGCAATCGGTATGAGCTGGTTAAAGGGGTGGGGGGTGGGGAAGCATTCTACGTAGGGGAAAAAATATTTAGACATTCTTCAGAAATAAACCACGAAACCCAGAAACACTTATTTTTAACCTGGCTGGTGCAGTGTAAATACAGAACGGAAGAGGGGCTGCCCTCCAAAACCAGGGATTATGGGTTCATGCTCCAGCTCGGGCAACCTTTTTATTTTTAAAAAATTAGCAAATTGGAGATTATCCAGGAAAAGGTTTGACCCACAAAATATGCATGCAGCAAATGTTCTGCGACAAGTGAGCACTGGCAGCAGAGCAAACGAGATCAAAGAAAAGGAAGTGTATTTTGTTGGGAAAGGGAGGAAGGAGCAAGTAATGAGAATTTGGACGGAAGAGTAACAAAGGAGAAGGGGGGGTGGGACTGGCATGGTAAGTCAGTGTACACTTTCACTCCTGGTCTGACGTCAATCCTGGCCCTTCCTTGGAGTGGTGGATGATGAGTTTGGTGGGGGTTCCCTCCCCCCCCAACACCACCAAAAAATGGCAGAGAAATATACGTGTAGCAGCTGGGGAAATGGCAGCTGAAAGTCTTGCCTGAACAACATAGGAAGGCAGGTCCTATAAGTGGCAGAAGCTTACAGATCTTACTGCATTTTCTACTGTTTAATCTTTCTGCATCCCAATGCCCCATGACATTTCTTAAAGTCTCTAAAAGAGGGAATAATAAACGGGGAGCAATAAAGAATGGAACAGTCTGCAAAATGAAAGGAAAGGAAAGGGTGTTTCTCTGTTCCCATCAGCACTGCCTATCAATAATAATAATAACAACAACAATTTTATTATTTATACCCCGCCCATCTGGGTTTCCCCAGCCACTCTGGGAGGCTTACAACAGATCTAAAAACATAATAAAAACATCAATTCTTAAAAGCTTCCCTAAAGAGGGCTGCCTTCAGGTGTCTTCTAAAAGTCAGATAGTTGTTTATTTCCTTGGCACCTGAAGGGAGGGCATTCCACAGGGAGGGCGCCACTACCGAGAAGGCCCTCTGCAGTTCCACCTCATTCTTTTGAATCCCCGTCGGGAATACAAAGCCTGATACCGTCAGCAGGAAGTCACCTCCAAAGCCTTGAGATTACCAGCGATGAGGAAAATGTGAACAACTTTGGATTCAGGCAGAGCAGCATCGCTCAGATGTCGCCCCCCCTCCCCCAGGTGCACCCCCATCCCTTGAAAATGTCAGATGAGGTTCACCAGCCTTGAAAGAAACGGCGGATTTCACAGCGGATACTTCAGGCTACACACTGAAGAGCATTTTGAAGACTTCAAGGCACTCCTTATCCATCTCACTTTAGTCCTGGGGATTATGGGAACTGAATTCTCTGTGACTGATACAATAGTTTGCCAGAGGGGGTCACAGAAGCTCACAATTATTAGTTTGGCCATCCGTGCTGCAGATTCTGCCCTCCCCTTCAAACGTACAAAGAGGCACTAATACAATAGCACAGCACAAGTGATTATATGGGCACAGAGAAGAGGTTATTGGAGCCCCTCTTTGGTTTGCAGGGGCATTGTGGGATTGGCTGTCAAAACATTCCAAGCTCTTCCTGCTCTCAGCATGTCTGTTTATTGCAGACCGCTGCACTTTAATTAATTACAGGGGGCATAATGTGGATCCTGGTTCTTAAAAGAGTTAGACATTACTGTTCCTCCAGGCAAGGATCTCAGTAATTATTGTGTCAGGCAGGGTACTACTGGTAAGGAGGGAAACTGCAGGCTAATACAGTAGGTGAGCCAGGGACATTGCATAAGACAAGGGAAGCAATTAAAGGGGCAACATTCCCCACGTCAACACGACAGAGAGCCGTTTTGCTGTTGCATATCTGTGTACATCAGAAATGGAAGCAAAGGAAAGCCATCTCTGGAAGGTGGGCAAGGAAACTGGAAACGGGGAGAAACCACGCACGGCATGGGTAAGCTTCTCAGGCAGGAGTTAGGCGAACCTGGTGGGCCTCAAAGTACAGTGGGATATTTTGTGCCGTCCAGCAGGGATGGGCAACCTGCAGCCCTCCATATGTTGATGGCATGGCCAGGGTTAATGGGAGTTGTAGTTCAGCAACAGGTGAGAGACCACAGGCCCCCCACCTTCACTGTGCAGCTGCCTTGCATCATTGTGTAGCACCTGAAGCCAATACTCCTTCCCCTGGAATTTTGTCCAAAGGGACCTGTGTAGAACATCTAACAAGTTCTAGCATAGCCTAAGCCATTCAGAATGAAGCTCTTTGGTTCCAGGAGACTTTACAACAGAGGGAGAGAGTAGTATAGCAGGCATCTGCTGGGCTGATTCCCCCTCCCCCCGTTCACCCTTTCGCTGGAACCAGATTACTAAGCCCCTCTGCCTCTTATTCATCTGCAGATGGTGCAGATTTGACCATCACACATCTGTTTATGCTTTTGCAGTGCATTAGAGCCCAGGGAGCAAAGCAGAGAGAAAAAAAGGGCAATGTGGAGACTAAGGCTAGGAGGATAAAAAAAGGGGGGAGAAGGATGAGAAGAGAACGGTAGAGTGATGTCCCATATGGCATTAACCAAATGAAACCAATTACTAAACTTCTAACACAGTTGTGGGGAGCTTTTGGCTCTCCAGATGTTGTGGAACTACAGCTCCCATCATTGCAAGGGCTGATGGGAGTTGTAGTTCAGCAACATCTGCAGGGCCAAAGGTTCTCCGCATCTGTTCTAAGAAATCTCTGTTCTCTGGAAAGGCAATAAATGGCCAGGATGGCTAAAGATCAGGGATAATAGAAGGTTTACTCCAGGCGAGCTGAAGGTCTGCCACACCTGCTATATACTTCCTTAAAAAGTTCTAGGAATTGCCTACTGTCAAAGAGATAGAACAGAACCCTCTTGAGCTGTTAAGACTGTCCTTGGGAGCTTTCTGGAAGATTGATGCTGCTGCTGTTGCCCTTTTCCGTGGAAAAGAGCACTTTTAAAGGGCAAACCACAGCCCAATGCTTGGAATTTGCTGTTCCCCTTTCTTTAATTGTATTCCTTTGTTCATCCTCATTCCGCATCAACGCATCATCACCAATGTCAGTATTCCAACTTAAGTGGAAGAGTCAGTTTTCTTTCCATACCCCACAAGGCCATTAGTATATAAATAACCTACAGATGACTACAGTCAGGTGGACCCAAGTCTGGAATACCAACTTATCTCAAAGAACATGGCTGTCACTTTTGTGCTGTTGCTGCCCAGCACTGCCGCTTTTTCGTCTTAGGAAAGAGGTTTAAGTCAACCAGCTCGATTCATCATTCCTGACTAAGGTCCACCAGGGGATCTTTACACTGAGCGCTGCTGGCATCTGTGGAAGAGTTTCAAATTCTGTCACACTGACAAGGAAGTCAAGTCACCCAGGATTCGGAAACAAACAAAAAAAAAAAACCCGATGTCACTTCTATCTGCAATTCGGACTGATATCTAGCTATTTGGAATGCTGGCAAGATTCAGAGCTGAGTGGTTGGGGCTGTAGCTCAGCAGTATAGGATCTGCTTTGGATTTACAAAGTTCCAGGTACAATCACCAGAATTTCCAGGTAGAGCTGGGAGTGCCCTTTGTCTGAAACCCTAGAGAGCCACCGTCAGCCAGTATGGACAATCCTGAGCAGGATGGACCAGTGGTCTCAGTATAAGGCAGCTTCCAATGATCCAACTTTCGCTGGCCAGGTTTAATTCAAACCTCCTTTGGGGAAGGTTCTCAGGCAGGGTGGAAGGAGACTGGGCATCTTCTCCTTCCATTATGTCATCAAACTAATGGTAGCAGCCATCTGCCCCTGTGAAGCTAGATGGATGGAAAGAACATGTTCTCTTTTAATATTTAACTACTTCAAGCCATTGGGATCACCCTAAACCAATGTTCCATGAGTGTAAGTGTTTTGGCTTGCCCAGTGGAACAAACTCCCCTCTGCTCCTCCCATGCACTGTTCTGGAGGGTTCTACAGATCCCCCCAAACCTATTTGGTTGGGGGTATGCAGAGAGAGAAGAGGCGGGGGGGGGAGCCCCTTTGCACTAGCAGGAGTTCTTGAACTGGGTCCCAGTTCCACAACTACTTAGTTGAATCCAGCCCATCATATTCAAGAATCCTACATAATTTCCATAATTTGTGTTGTTTGCGGAAAGGGTTAATCTTTAGAAGAATGCCAGAAAGTACTAATACCTGAAGGAGAACAATAACAACAAGAAAAAGCACCTGAGCAGCTGAGAGCCAGTATGGTGTAGTGGTTAAGAGCGGTAGACTCGTAATCTGGTGAACCAGGTTCGATTCCCCGCTCCTCCACATGCAGCTGCTGGGTGACCTTGGGCCAGTCACACTTCTCTGAAGTCTCTCAGCCCCACTCACCTCACAGAGTGTTTGTTGTGGGGGAGGAAGGGAAAGGAGAATGCTAGCCGTTTTGAGACTCCTTAGGGTAGTGATAAAGCGAGATATCAAATCCAAACTCCTCTTCCTCTAGGAATCACAGCTCTGCTCTGCTGTCTCCAAGCCCAACTGTGAAAGGCTCAGACTCTTGCAACCAACTATTTGGGGATAATCTATGAGCCAAGGAAGTATTCATGAAGTGAAATTAACTAGTGAATAAATTCGCATAGATTTGAGAAAGCCGTAAGCTCCTTGTGGACAATTTACGGGGAGAGAAAGAGGTGACATTTGTCAAGTTAATAAATCAGCCAGATAAATTATGCTTTTATGAATTATTCACTTGGCTCAACAGTTGCAAGGAAGAGAGAAGCATGCAGAGTGAAGTGCACTGAGGAGACTTTTTTCAAGGCGCTTCAAATGGGCTTGGCTGGCAGGAGGAGGCTTGGAAATCAATTGAGCATTTGATTCAGACAGTTCCAGGAGGAGCTCTGCTCACCCAAATAATTATGGGTTTGGTCAGCTCTAATAGAGAAGACAAAGGCTGGAGGAAAGATGGTGTCTTGAGACTTATTCAGCAGAGCTAATGCACGGCATGGGACGCGGGTGGCGCTGTGGGTTAAACCACAGAGCCTAGGACTTGCCAATCAGAAGGTTGGCGGTTTGAATCCCTGCGACGGGGTGAGCTCCCGTTGCTCGGTCCCTGCTCCTGCCAACCTAGCAGTTTGACAGCATGTCAAAGTGCAAGTAGATAAATAGGTACCGCTCCGGGGGGAAGGTAAATGGCGCTTCCGTGTGCTGCTCTGGTTCGCCAGAAGCGGCTTAGTCATGCTGGCCACATGACCCAGAAGCTGTACATCGGCTCCCTTGGCCAATAAAGCGAGATGAGTGCCGCAACCCCAGAGTCGGCCACGACTGGACCTAATGGTCAGGGGTCCCTTTACCTTTACCTTACTGCATGGCATAGCCAGATGCATGAGTGGCAAACTCCTGTGGAAGTCCAAAGACATGGGGCACTGACAAATACCTGTAGGTCAAGGGGTGGGGCAATTTTTAGTGGGAAAGTGACAGGAAGAAACAACTTGGGGGAAGAGTATGGTGGGGAGGTGGGGGCTGCAAGTGAAAGAAAGATTGAGGTCCACTTAAAAAGAGCACCCACACTCCGTTTTGCAGATGCATGGCAATGGCCGACTTTACAAGATACGGGTCTGCCACTGTAGAGTCACGAGCGCATATCCGCTAGGCTGTGCCACATTTTCATTGATTTTCTTGTTTTGAGACTGAGGCTTACAGATGCACACATAGTTTTCCATCAAGCAAGCTGCCTATTTTATCCACGAACCCTGGGGTTACTCCAAAATCAGAATCTCTGGATCTGCGTTTCTCAGAGGCTATCTGCAGCTACAACGGCTGCACACAGAAAACCTGCCGTATATAGCAAACTGCTTGATGTTGTAAGAAGAGGGCCTGCTAAAATCAAACAAATAAATAAATACATGCCCTAAGGTTATTGACCAGAACCCTGTGGAAGAAGTGCAGCTGTGAAGATCAAGCATAAAACAGAATTATAATTTTTTTCTTTTGTAGTGGAAAGAAGGGCAGTGGCTTTCATAGGTAGCGTTGAAAGGCTGCTGCATTTTGTTCATGCCTTTGTTTCTCCCACCTCACCCTGGGCAATCTACGCTCTCCATTCTCGTGCTACACCCACCCCACCACCCCCAATCTGCATTTCACAGGGCTGTGCTGCGTGTGATCTGGGATAAACACATCTTCTCAGCTCAGCTACTTGATTTCGCAATTACAAAAAGCAATGGGTTCCAGGTATAAAGCCCCAGAGGTGATATCAGTGTGTGGGTGTGGCAGGGAGGCAAGCATAAAGCCTTTTGTACAGCTTGGGCGAAATCAATGCATCAGTTAAAATCACACAATTATGATGAACGCTACGGGTGGTCGAAATAAAAAAAATAAAAAATTGTCCAGTAGCACCTTAGAGACCAACTAAGTTTGTTCTGGGTATAAGCTTTCATGTGCATGCACACTTCTTCAGATCCACTGAAGCAGAAATCACCAGACCCTTACCCTTATATATAGTGGGAGGGTGGGGAATTTCTCAGAAGGGTAGTAGGAGATGGGTGATTGGTTCAATGGGTGTGGTGAACCTGTTGACAACTATGGGTAGTGCTCAACTAAGCTTTACTAAAGAGTAGAATGGTTGAAAATAATGGGTCTAACTAAGTAAATTGTGGGCCTAACTAACTAACCCTTTAATTTCAATGGGTCTGCATGGAGTGAAACTTAGCTGAATACCAAACTCGTTTGTTTTCAGACAGCAAGAAGAAAAAGTTTCACTTGCTTAAACTCATGATCTGTCAGCAGATGGGAGTTGCTCCAGATCTGACTTGTTGTCCTCCAGGTGGCATGGAGAACATGGCCAATCATCTGGGGTGATGGAAGCTGTACATTAAGCATGTCCAAAGTCTGTTTTGGGGGCCTAATCCCCAAAAATCCTAATTTGAGGACTCAACAACTTCAATCCTAAAAAAGTTCAACCACCTTGCTCGGCCCTTACGCATGTTCACTTCATCAAATATGTCCCTCTTTGAAAAAAGTTTGGGTACCCCTGCTGTACATAGTCCAAAACATCTGGACGGTACCTAGTTTGGAAAAGGCTGCTTCACTCCATATGCAATTTGGTATGAAGAAATGCAGGACGTCAACAGGGAAGGAAAAGGCTGCCACATCTTGATCCTCCTCAACATCTTGAAATATCTGGCTGAGTATGGCCAGAAAGCTCTAGTGTTATCCTCTCCAGGAACAGCTTTGACTCTTTCTCCAACACACCATGGCCCTTCAGAGCACAGTGGATTTCTCTTGCTTTCAATGTCATTGAAAACTCTACAGTGCTCATTATTTTTGTCGTCTTGATGGGGCAAATCTAGCTCCAGCCCTGTGGCTATGAGACAACAGGGACATAGCCAGGAATTTGTTCAAAAAGGGATGATAAATTGAGCAAGCAAGCATCAGATTCTATAGTCCTGATATGACAAAGTGCCCTGTTTGAGATTGAATATGTGTTCATTTAAAAAAGGGGTTTTAGATTTGTTTTGGCTATATTCAAAATTCCCTGGGGCGTGTGACATATAAGGTTGTAGCATGGTGAATGTTCTGTGCTAGGACTCTACAGCATTTTGCATTTTTGAAGTCCATTGGACACAGAATTTTAAATGGTGCTTCTGCATGGGCTTGAGGTGCTACTGTCTTCACTGGCAATTGTCTTATCTTCTCCCAGTTTAGGGTCCATGGGGAAGCTGGGTTGATGCTGGGATTTGGTAACAGGACAGAGGCCACATCCCAGACATCAGGGTCATGGCAAGGCAAGGCCAGCAGTACAGCCAAATCTGGTAGGCACTGCCAGATCCACAGCAGGGCAGCACCCTGGAGAGCTCACAGCAGCCAGTGCTAGCTGGGATTCACTTGTGGTTTCTGATGCTTTAGGAGCACTGGCTAGCTCAGAGGTCAGCAAACTGTTTCCCACAGACCTTGTGGGGAGCAGAACTATATTTTGAAGGGGAAAAATGAGTGAATTCCTATGCCCCACAAATAACCCAGAGATGCATTTTAAATAAAATGGCACATTCTACTCATGTAAAAACACACAGATTCCTGGACCGTCCACGGGCCAGACTGAGAAGGCGATTGGGCCAGATCTGGCCCCCGGGCCTTAATTTGCCTACCCATGGGCTAGCTTGAACAGCCTTATTAGACCCACCCCCTCTGCTTTTTAAGAGTTCTATTTTGTAACTACTAGTTCCTACAGAGTGCCCTCTAAGCTAGAAGAGTCCAGAAAGGCTACACCGTCTGGTCTGAATAGTCTGTGGGTGGGTAATAGCTCCCCAAGTTATGTTTTCTCTTCTTCTGAGCCAGGAAGAGGATTGTGGCAAGAGAACTCACCAGCAATTCCTTGACCCCAGATCCTTCCATAATGTTTACTGAGATGTAAATCACATTTAGCAAAGAACCCTTACAATGTTACTTAAAAACTTCCTCTTTGCCGCTTCTTCCTCTAATTGCTTGTTATCCAGCATGCCACGGCATTGGTGACCAATACCCTCACTTAGGCAGTTCCTGCTTTCATTACCATCTTACCCTTTTTGGGTTTTTGTTTTTGCCCATCAGCAAACAATTAGAGGCAGAAGTTGCATTGAAGAAGTTTCTAATTTAAGGCACAATAGCCTTTATGAGCCTATGTAACATTTCGCTAGTCCACACAAGGGAAGCTGGTGCTATAGTACCATTTTAAGTGGGGGAAATGGAATACAAATCAGGCCTGAAAAGAAAAGAAAGAGACAGGAGGATAATGTAGAAAACAAGAGAATGCAACAGCTGGTAATGACATCACCTGAATACTCCATTAAAAATGGAGTGTAATAGCAGGTGGCAATTCCAGACTAAGGCTGCAATTCTATTCCTATTTACCTGCCAGCGTATCCCATGGATTTCAATACAGCTTACTTCTCAGTAGACAAGGTTAGGACATCAGCCTAAATGACTAGCGTGCAAGCAACCTGGATTGCAAAAAGTTGTTTTTAATAAAGCCTGTGCAGTTTGCATGGAGAAGATGCAATTAGGAATGCTGGAATAGGGGGATAATATGATGCGATGCTGAGCAATTGCCTAACCTAATGCAAGAGGGAATCCAATGAGAACACCCCAAATGTAGCCAACATGTCACCCAGAAAGAAAGCTGATTGGTGTGGCAAACACATTTGCTCTTAGTTCCCTGTTCTTAGTTCCTCCTGTCTCTCTCTCCCCAGTCCTTGACTTGACGCAATCTCAGACTGGTATTTTAAAAAAAAATTAAATAGATGTCACTCCCCGTCAGAGATTTCCTTCGCACTGATGTGACCTCTGAGTCCCTGGAGACAAGCGGATGTCTCAGAGATCCATTCTCAGGGTTATAAAAACCAGCAGCCCAATATAAACAAGCACTTTCCTCTTGCAGGAAAATGTCAGAGCAGCAGACACTGGGAACCCAGCTATGGGGAGCAGAGGGCAGGGAATAATAGGAGCAGAGATATATCCCACCCCAGACCCCACTTTCCCACATTAACACAGTGGGAAAGGATGAGCAGGAGAAAACTCAAGGCTATGGCTGACATCCTGTATCTATACCAGAATAACATGGCTCCAGCAGCCCTTAGATTTGCTTTGTTTTAATCTTGCCATCCTACTGTATGATGAGTCGCTGATCACATCACATTGCCTAGGCTGTATAACATTAACACCAAAACTCTTTTGCAAAGCTGAGCCTGCAACTTAAAATGGGGGGAAAGCAGAGCAGCCCGACTCATTGCTACCCTGTTTCACACTCACTCCAAATTTCTAGCAGTGCCTTGGCTGGGGTGGGATAGTATTTTTCTCCTAATATGTTGGACCCGGTATCATTCCTATGATGGCACTGAAAAAGCAGCTTGAACTGGAAATATGGAAGTGCTTAAAGAGCTACAGATTTTCCCCATTCCATGAAAAAGTCCAGTAGTTGATTTTATTTCTGCATCATTGCATGGT
The DNA here is from genome assembly GCF_965153285.1 of Podarcis tiliguerta. Taxonomy (NCBI): domain Eukaryota; kingdom Metazoa; phylum Chordata; class Lepidosauria; order Squamata; family Lacertidae; genus Podarcis; species Podarcis tiliguerta. The sequence continues at coordinate 90,401,579 of NC_139535.1, read as the reverse complement.
GGTGCGTCTGCCACTGGGGACTGCCTAGCTGGCACTCACCCCCTGGCAGGGCCTTTTCAGTGGTGATTCCCCAGTTGCAGAATGCCCCTCCCAACTAAGCTGCACCTGTCTCCATTTTATTAACTTCCCTGAAGAATCTGAAAACATTCCTGTTTACGCAGCCATTTGGTGGTAGAACAGATTTGTTCATGGCAACCCCAAGAACAATGAATATATTTTTTAACTGTAACTGCTTTTAGTATGTTTTTAAATATAACTGGTTTCAGAATGCTTTAACTATTTCATAACACTTTGTTTTGTTTTTAAATTATGGATCTGCTTCCCACCCTTAGTTTCTTTGTAGGGAAGGGTGGGATGTTAATAAATAAATTAATAATAATAGTAATAATAGTAATAATAATTTATACCCTGCCAATCTGCCTGGGCTTCCCCAGCCACTCTGGGCGGCTTCCAACAAAATATTAAAATACAGTAATGCATCAAACATTAAAAGCTTCCCTAAACAGGGCTGCCTTCAGATGTCTTCTAAAAGTCTGGTAGTAGTTGTTCTCTCTGACATCTGGTGGGAGGGCGTTCCACAGGGTAGGTGTCACTACCGAGAAGGCCCTCTGCCTGGTTCCCTGTAACTTTGCTTCTCGCAGTGAGGGAACCACCTTGCTCCTTCTGTCTTGATGGCTATTCTGTGTTCTAAATTCTATAGGCTGAGCAGTGGGGAAATTCTGAATATGGGCAACTGTAGTGCAGTGGGTGGGTGGCCTTCCTTTCCCTTCTGTCCATCTGTGAACCCACATTTTGCCCTCCATAACAGAAACCAAAAAACCCTCCACAGAACCACCAGCTTCAACCTTACAAAATACAAGCAGCCAGATTATACTGGATTCTCTCTCTTTGTGTGTGTGTGTTTAAATGAAAAACGCAAGTTCCCCAGTACTTTAAAAAAATCTAGGTTTTTTTTAAAAATAAAATGAAATCCAGGTTCCTTTAAAAATCCATAAAAAGGAGCACATGAAAAAGTTAAGTCTCTAGGTTAGCAATCTGAGGAGTTTGCAACAAATGTGAGGTGGGCTCAGCGGCATTTTAGCTGCGATACAGCCGTGGCAAAACTCTTCCTGTCTAGTCCCTGAGCAGGTCCTTTGAGTACAAAACCACCATGAAATCTGCTGCAATAAGGAAAGTAGTTTACACAGGAAGATGTCACATATTTCTGCATAAACTACTTTACTTACAGAAGCTACTTTCATGGTTGAGAAAGGGAGAGAAAAGGATAGTCCTCTGAGCTTTCCTGTTACCGTAAGAAATGATGACTCTATAAATCTGCATAGCTGTGATAGCTCAGCACAGACTTAAGCGGGTTGGAGAAGAATCAGGTGGCTGCTTGCCATCCAGTGTGTCTGTTTTATTGACTTGTTCATTTCCCCCCGCCCATCCCATCTCTAACCCATGGGCCTCAAATTTTGCTGTTTTTTTTCTAAATGTTCATTCTTCTGAACATTAAAAACATTAAGAAGAGCCCTGGTGGGTCAGGCACATGGCCCATCGAGTCCAATATCCTGTTGTCACAGTGGCCAACTAGAAGTCCATGGGAAACCCACAAGCACGACATGAGTTCTGACCCCAAGGGGTTCACAATCTAAATAAATCAAATAGCTGTATTTTTAGGGGGGGGGGGGAAGCCAAATTAAAGAGTGGCACCCTGATCAAGAGCACACTGTAACATTCCGTTGCAGATCCCACTAATTTTCCTATTTCTTTTCCTTGCATGCCACTGTAACCTTGAGACCACTCAGGTCAACAGGAGTTCTGCCTTTATTTCAGAGCAACTGCTCCAGGCTTAAATAAACGAATCCATCCATGTAAGTTTATGTCTTGCCTTGTAGATTCTCTGACATATAATTAGCTGAACAAATGGAATGACGTGAGCTTTATTTTTTATTTTAAAAAAAGAAAGCATCTTCATTTTAATTCAATTATCTGAAATCTGTCTGTATTACTGCACTCCTCAAATGATGCAAATTGTTCTAATTAGAGCATTCTAAGGATATAAACACTCGGATTTTACCCATTAATTTGAAAAGCCTTATTAAATTTCTGCTCCGACAACAGTGGGGTATTTATTTCAAGCAGAGGCCCAAATCTACATAAGTGTTTACTTGAGAGTAGGCACGAAATAGACCCATAAGACTGCAGGAGGAGATCATGCCACATTATTTTGGAAATGCATTGTGCCCTGTGGCACTGAAGCTCTGCCACAAGCAGCCCTTGTTACAGGGAGAAGGAAGGGAAAGGGGTTGGGAGAGAGAGAAATGGGAAGGAAAGACACAAGGCCAGGGTGGGATACAGTCACTGCCACAACTCCCCCACCTTCCCCTCCAATATTGTGTGTGACAGACACAAGAACTGAGCCAACATTTTGAGAGCTTGAAGGTATTTATATCAAAATTTGCATGTTCAGTGAGAGAGACCCTTTCATTAAAAAAATACCTAATGAAATCAAAAGTGTTCTGGTTTTTTTGGACAAGCCTCAGCAGTGGCGTAGCGTGGGTTGTCAGCACCCGGGGCAAGGCAAGTAATTTGTGCCCCCTAACCCGGGGCAAGGCAAGTAATTTGCACCCCCCCTGCACTGTCCCTCCCCCAGATAGTCCCTTGCTCTCTCTCCGCACCGCACCGCACGCCTGGCACCCTCCCCTCCACAGTGGGCGGCGACCCGGCGGCTTGGATTGGATTCACAGAGCCAGCACTGCAGTGAGAGAGAGTGAGTGAGCCAGGTAGGGGCAGAGAGCTGCGAGTGCGAGCGCCCCCCCCCCAGATGTTGCACCCGATGCGGCCGCCCCCCCTGCACCCCCCACGCTACGCCACTGAGCCTCAGACACTGACTGTAGAGTTATGAGACTCCAGAGAATCTCCTAGCTCTGGGTCTAGCCAACTGGTCACAAAGCAGAGAAGAGAAGCTCCCAGACGTTGAGAGGAAGGGAACTGTGCAGTCCCTCAGCAAATATGACCAGGTCACATGAACAAAACCTTTGCATGATTGGATGCCGTCCTGGAATGCCTAACTCAGGGGTAGCCAACATTGTTGTTGTTGTTGTTGTTGCTGCTGCTGCTGCTGCTGCAATTTATTGCCCATCCTTCATCCTATGTGTCTGGGGTGGGTTTCAACAATTAAAATGCAACATTAATACTAAAACACAAAATTTCACAGTACAGTGGTACCTTGGGTTACAGACGCTTCAGGTTACAGACTCTGCTAACCCAGAAATAGTACCTGGGTTAAGAACTTTGCTTCAGGGTGAGAACAGAAATCGTGCTCCGGCGGCGCGGTGGCAGTGGGAGGCCCCATTAGCTAAAGTGGTACCTCAGATTAAGAACAGTTTCAGGTTAAGAATGGACCTCCCAAACGATTTACGTTCTTAACCTGAGGTACCACTGTATTAGAAACCGCTTAAAACAACTCCCAATTACAGAAATATGGTGGGTCCTAAAAATATACATCTCAAGTGTGAAAAGTCAGGGGAAAGAGGTGTATCTTCCCAATTAACCAAAAGCTATACCTATGAAGGTGCCCAAAGCACCTCTGTGAGAAGCAAGTTCCACAATTTAGCGGCTGCCACAAAAACCCCTATCCAGGGCCACCCCCACCCCCAACTTCTGAGGGCAGCGGAGCAACCAAGAGGGCACCCTCTGCCATTCTTAAAGCTTGAGATGGTCTGTAGTGAATAAGGGAGCCTTTCAGGTATTTGGGTCCTAAGTCATTTAATGTGAGCATCCTGAATTGGGTGTAGTTTGGAAATGAACTCGCAACAAGTGCAGCAGTTTTAGAACAGGGTTATACGAGCTCTGAAGGGAAACCCCACCAGCAATCTGGCTGCAGCATTTTGGGCCAAGTTTCTGAGTCATCTTCAAGGGCAACTCCACATAGAGGACATTGCAGTAATCTAATCTGGAAGTTACCAGATCATGGAGTACAGTGGCCAGGTCATCTCTGTCCAACCAGGGCCATAGCTGGCAAACCAGCCAGAGCTGGGGGAAAAAAGCAATCTCTCTCTCTCTCTCTCTCTCTCTCTCTCTCTCTCTCTCTGTGTGTGTGTGTGTGTGTGTGTCGAAAGGGACTTGGAGCAGGACCTCTGATGTAAATTTCAGGTGTGCGGTAGAAAGCCAAGAATTCTGCATTTCAGTTTCCTGCCTCAAAGCTGGGATTCCTATACAACTTTTCCAGTTTCTTTTAAAAACTCTCCAATGATGATTCCACCATAACAAATTTTGGCTGCTCCAGTAGGGAGACACAAGAGAAATGCCAGCCAGGTTGTTTTTTGGGGTGTGTGTGTGTGCTGAAAAGCAACTAAATGAATCCTATATATTTCCCAAAATGAGCCATGGGTATAGGCTTCTTGCATTCTCTCTTACTGGGATTATTTCATGTCTATTCCAAACAGCTGTGCAGAGGCTATGCACCTGATCGTGTGCCTCCCAATTTGCATACGTACCCAGTCTTATTTACATTTGTGCAGATTTTTAAAAACAGCCATCTACAGCAAAGCTTGCACGCTACTGACTTGCTTAACATAAGAACAGCTGTATCTCCTCTCACCCATCAAGTATCACAGGAATATCCCTGTAGCAGGAGCATCCTTCAGTGTCACAGTTCAGCAAGCCGTCTCTGCGTCAGTTGCTAAGATGACAAAGCTCTCTGACCTACGCTGGGCTCTCCTTAGACCTTCTGGAATAACATGGCACCTTTCCATCATGACACATTAACAACAGCAAGGTATTTCCCAGCCACTTATAGCCTGGATGAAAACATTACATCAGCCAGGCCTTCCCACAGAGCCAGCTGAGGCCCGGGGATTAGGAAGGGGTGGTCCCTGCCTCTCACTAGGAGCCTGTGACGTGCTTTGTAACTGAACTGATTGCATCCTGTCTCCCAGTGTAACTGGGCATGGCCCTCAGAGCAAAGAGCACCTCTCTCAATTAACAACAGGTTTCCATACTAAATGCCAAGGGGCGCACCTACACAGAAGGAGTGCCAGCCAGGGTGCCGCAGGAACAGGACTACTGCGGTAAGAAGCTTTGCTCTTTACAAACGGTGCTTCTTGTGGCAGTTATCAAAACCCGACACCAGTGTTTAACATTTGCTAACTCCCAGATTGTCGGCCCAGGGCACCTGCAGAGTGTCAGCCTGCACTGCAAGGGCTACACAGGCCACTGTGGCACTTGTTTGCACATGACTTAGACGTGCAGGAGTGAAAGCACATCTACCAGGGTAGAGAGTTAATGAGTCCCAGGTGGCATTCCTGCTGTTCCACCTCCTTGGGGACTTACCAGCCTTTGCAGCACAGCTACACGGGCCCAAAATAGGAAAGGAGAGCTCCCTGGATATTTGCACAAAGCAGAGGTAGACATCAGCAGAGAAGAAATGTGAAAGGGAAGAAAGAGCAGGTAGACCACCCTGGTCCCTGTGCAAATAATGAGACCTCTTGTTCTTAAAAGGCTTTGTGCTTGAGAAACGTGGTTAGCAAGATAGCTAAGATTCTAATGCTACAGAGATTTCGAAGAGCAGGGATGATCCTGTTGAAACAGTCTAAGAAACGGGAACATGGAAATGTGATCATCTTTCATGGGCCAATTCCATGTGGGCCAAGGAATCAGAGGGAAAAGCACACACCAGATTTGCACGGATTTGTAGCCAGGTTGGCATATTGCAGTTAGATGAAACAACAGGAGCCAATGTGGTGCCATGAACAAAGTGTTTGACAAGGTTGCATACACAACATATAATGAAAGCACATCTTTCCCCGCAAAGACTTCAGGGAACTGTACTATGTTAAAGGGTGCTAGGAAGTGCAGCTTTGTGAGGGATAAACTGCAGTTGTGTGGCATTTCTGTTTAAATCACAGCAATCATTTCTAAGTTTGCATCTCTACATATAAATGCAAATTTCATGCAAACTGGTAATATTTTTTGCTCTCTCTTTTTTTGTGTGACACCCTAACTACAGCCTCCTAACCCAGAACCCACCTTGGCTCTGATCCAGACCTGACTGGATGGTTCAGCCCACTTCCGATGCAGCAAGCAACGAAGGAATTTTAAAAATCCAAGTTATTGTCATTTCCGTAATTGTTTTCCATTACCAAAGCAATTGTTTGATGGTGGTTTAAAAGTGACACTGCCAAAGGGCACACGTTGACCATGCTCCTTCCTGCATTTTTCTCCCATCCCAACTAGCAGAGTATCATTATCCAGGAAACAAAACTAAATATCAAGCAGACATTTACTTTTCAGCCTTCTTTGCCACTCTGGGTGTTTATAGGCCAGAAGCTTCTAAATATATGAGATACATGCACATGTATGTATAAAATTCATCTGGTGAGTAGCTTCCACCTGTTCTGAAATATCCTCCATCAGTTCCCCTTCTGAACTCCACCACTGTAGCTTTCAGTATCTATTGGGTGCGTATATAGAAATGCAGCTTTTCATGTGCTGCTGTTGCCTTGCTTTCCAAAACAGTATAGGCACCAGAACAGGACTACTCCCCTGAGAGCAAAAGGGTAAAGTAAAGCAAACCTTTAGCCTTGGCAAGTCGGTGCACAGGGAGGAAGCAGGCCAATCAGCTGTCTTTGTCTCAGCGACATAATTTGTTTGGAGCTGGATTCTGTTAGCATTTGGCCTCTCAGGAGCCACATCCCCAGCGGTTCCTGAGAGTCTCAGGGGACACGTCATCCTGTAGATTCTATACCCCCAAGGGAATTGTATCCCCCAGACAGTGAGGTGGGTTTGCAGAGTTCTGAAGGCATCATTTGAAAAGGAGACTGGCGCTCATGAAACGGAAACAGATCAAGCAAACTAAAACTCAGTAGACACGATCACCCCCTAAGCATCTTCTCCCACATGAAAACACAGGTCATTACTGAGTCTGTTCTATGGCAGCAACGAGACAACGTTGCTCTGCTACCAACACATCCTCAGCAGTGCTGTTTTTCTAGAAAAAGAGGTGCCGGAACTCACCATAAACGCCTCCCTTGTTCTCTTATGATTACAATGGCGCCCACCTGAGAGGTGCTGGAACTGAGGATCCTCAGGGTATAATCCACTGGCACTTTCATAAGTGGTTTGGCACCAGCTCCTTCTATGCCCACAAGGAGGTAGTCACAACCCCTCATCCATCTTGATCTACTGGTGCCTCTTTCTCCAGCCAGAGTCTGCAACAAACCTCTTAAGCACTACTCCTCAGTGCCCTACAGCTAACCTGCAATCCATCCCTTGAGTGAATCCACCTCTGCTTCCCAAAGGCTCTTGATCTAAGAGCAGCCCTGATGGATGAGGCCAAGGTCTCTCCAATCCAGTGTCCTCACAGTGGTCAAGTGGTTGCCCCAAAGGGAAGACTGGAAGCAGGACCAGAGCAGAACAGCATTCTCACCAGCCTTGAGCCTCCGCAACTGGCATTGAGAAGCATACTGCCTCCCTCCGAGAGTGGAGACAGAACATAACCATCATGGCCAGATAGTCTTGTCCTCCATAACTTTGTCCTATGCTGCATTCAAACATGGGGTTTGTTGCATTAGCTTTACTGTTTTTAATACTAGTGTTCTCTCCTGATTTCTAACGTTCCTTTTGCACTGTGATACCTGTTGTGTGAAGGGACGCGGGTGGCAATGTGGGTTAAACCACAGAGCCTAGAAGGTCGGCGGTTCGAATCCCCGCAATGGGGTGAGCTCCCGTTGCTCAGTCCTTGCTCCTGCCAACCTAGCAGTCAAAGTGCAAGTAGATAAATAGGTACCACTCTGGCGGGAAGGTAAAGGCATTTCCGTGTGCTGCTCTGGTTCGCCAGAAGCGGCTTAGTCATGCTGGCCACATGACCTGGAAGCTGTACGCCAGCTCCCTCAGCCAATAAAGCGAGATGAGCGCTGCAACCCCAGAGTCAGTCACCTTTACCTGTTGTGTGATAAAACTGTGGCTTTATTATCAATATAGTATCATGTCACACAAAATTTAAAACAACAGGAAAAGAACTGTATGCCACGATTAGAAGCCCAAATTTCTCCATGTTAAACTCTTGCAATTTTCCAAGTTTACAGGGCTGCAAATGGATTTTTTCCCTCTAGAAGCAATTAATATGGAAATGAGCATTGAGCTCCCACTAGATTGCACTAGATTTATTCCTGCATCGTAGGGGGTTGGGCTAGATGATCCTCAGGATCCCTTCCAACTCTACAATTTTATGATTCCAGAACTGCCTTTTTTATCACCTGAAAGATCACATAAAACACAAAAATGGTCAGGTACGGAAACACCAGGAAAAATGGAATAAAAATGCCATCTGAATGCAGCCCAAATCTTCACACACAATTTTCGCTCGGCAGAATCTCATAACAATAACAACAAGCAAGGAACCGTAAGTTACCTTAATTCATTTTCAAATATAGATAATCAATTGTACTACAGCATGCACCACATTTTAAATTGTTTCCATAACTTACACATTTCAAATTGCACCAAAAAAATTTAATGGTGATACTGAATCTTCTCTTACATGCACACACACACACACACACACACACACACACACACACAATCTCCAGTGTTCAATGAACTTATTGTATGATTGTTGGCCCTCTCTGACCCTAACAAAAATGTGTTGAAGGGAGCATAGTTATGTCTCAAATCTTTAATTTTCTACTGCTATTTCTTGTCAAAGTTGTTCCCAAATCCTAAAGCGCTTTGAGCCCTGCCCTTAAAGGTTGTCAGTCAATACATGGTCTTCCAGAAATTGCCTCACAATGTAAGTTTTCTTTTAAGGGCCCAACTTAAACTCGTCAGCTGCCAAGAACCTGCCTCAACAACCCCCACCCCAACTACACCTGAAGCCCCCAATCCTGTCTTCTGCCCTCCACAGGTGTGGTGTAGTGAAATCAATGACAGAGTGGGCCGACTTGGGCTTGCATTCTGCCTCACTGGGTGACCATGGGCTAGAGACTGGCCTCCTCCTGATCTATCTCACAGGGTGGTTGTGAGGGAGGAAATGGCGAAGAACTTAGGGGAGAGCCATAGCTCAGCGATGAAACATCTGCTTTGCATGTAGGAGTTCCCAGGTTTAACCCAACTTCTCCAGCTAGAGCTAGGGGAAACACCCTGCATGAAACTCGTGAGAGCCATTGCCAGTCAGCCTAGAGCACTGAGCGAGATGGACCAGGGGTCTAACTCAGTATAAAGCTGTTTTGTGTGTTCCCTGTATGCTACCCTCGTTTCCTTGGATGCACGACGGGATCTGAACATGCCATGATGCCTACTTCCCTTTCTAGATGCCTATTGTTGTTGTTTAGTCGTGTCCGACTCTTTGTGACCCCATGGACCAGAGCACGCCAGGCACTCCTGTCTTCCATTGCCTTCCGCAGTTTGGTCAAGCTCATGCTGGTAGCTTCGAGAACACTGTCCAACCATCTCGTCCTCTGTCATCCCCTTCTGCTTGTGTCCTCAATCTTTCCCAACATCAGGGTCTTTTCCAGGGAGTCTTCTCTTCTCATGAGGTGGCCAAAGTATTGGAGCCTCAGCTTCAGGATCTGTCCTTCCAGTGAGCACTCAGGGCTGATTTCCTTCAGAATGGATAGGTTTGATCTTCTTGCAGTCCATGGGACTCTCAAGAGTCTCCTCCAGCACCATAATTCAAAAGCATCAATTCATCGGTGATCAGCCTTCTTTATGGTCCAGCTCTCACTTCCATACATCACTACTGGGAAAACCATAGCTTTAACAATACGGACCTTTGTTGGCAAGGTGATGTCTCTGCTTTTTAAGATGCTGTCTAGGTTTGTCATTGCTTTTCTCCTAAGAAGCAGGCGTCTTTTAATTTCGTGACTGCTGTCACCATCTGTAGTGATCATGGATCCCAAGAAAGTAAAATCTCTCACTGCCTCCATTTCTTCCCCTTCTATTTGCCGGGATGTGATGGGACCAGTGGCCACAATCTTCGTTTTTTTGATGTTACTCTAGCTTTAAAGTCTTATGTTCATCCCTCTAGATCTGCTTCCTCAGCATCCTCTTCTGTGTCCACCCAGAATTATTTCCCCAACATCCTCAACCCTGAACTTCAGTTCCCCCCAGGTTCCCCCGTCCCACCTCTGCTTCTGTTCTAATACTGGCTATGATCGAGCAAAACTGAGAAACAAAAACCAAACCACTGCCAGCTGTACCAAATTGTGCAATGCCTTAAATGTCATTGTGGCTTTCTCCTCTCTCTCTTTTCTTTTTGTTCCAACCTTGGGAAGCAAAGCCTTGTGTGAGTTCCCCTCCCTCTGCGTGCCTCCCCCAAGTGCTCATGCATCCTCTCCCCTCCCTTAGCCACAGCAACCCAAATGGCGAGAGAGGAGGCGGCTCTGCCAAATCTATCTCTCCCCCCCCCACACACTCCCTGCTCCAATCCCCCTGCAGAAGCCAAGGGCTCTTGCTGAAGTCAGAGAAAGACGACTCCCTCTTTTATTGTATCTGCAGCAAGGCCAAGGTCTCTTGTGTTTCCCAGCATGTTTCTGACACCCCAGATGTGCCGGCCATACAGTCTTTTAAGCGTCGAATCAAAGGAGAGCTTGGGCCAATGGGACCCTGCCTGCCTTGTTATGTTCTTCTGTTTCAGGAAGAAGAAAAACAAAGTTGTCCTTCCTTTCTAATGCCTTCCTCCCCCTGCTCCCAAAAAAATTTGGCATCTTCCCCACCTACCCTTCCCAGCTTCTCCCTCTATTGCCTTTTACAGCACTCCAAAATAAATATTTCAGGCTTTTTTCTTCCTTGCCAGGCAGCAATTTCTCAATAATTCTGCACCAGTTTTAATAGGCAGTGAGCAGCAGCTCAGGTATTTTCCTGTCCAACAGCTTGGAACCAGCAATTCTAGGCCTATAAATGGCTCCATCCTGATCCTATTGGCTCCTGTGAATGCTCGATCAGGCCCAGCATGCCTGTGTGATGAGGAGCAGAGCTGGCCTTGCGTACAAAGCAAACACATTACTCTTGGAGAGAAGAACAGCCTGGTCCCCTTGACCCTGACCTTCTTACCTCACATACCCAGCCATTCAACAGCAGAGAGAACCCACGTGCCTAATTTTGTTGTTGCTGTTTGGGATACGGAGAGCGGTTCTCTGCATAGGCCTGGGAGGCAAGAGATCCTAGCTTTGCTCTGCTAGCAGATTTAAATAAGATCTGTACAGTATTCTCGTTCCCTTCTTATCACATGAAAGAGCCTCGCTTCCCTCCTTCAACATGATATTTGAAATATACTTAGAGTCGAGAGTGGACTTCATGCTCTTTATTCAGCTCATAGTGGTGAGGAGGAATGGAAGATCCCCCAGAATGTCTGCTTTATATACATTATTTATACAATGGGCCCCACGTGATTGGCTAATTCCGGGATTCTCCTGTAGGCTAATCAGGTTGCGGATTCACTTCCACCTGGAGCTGGATTGGGTGGCTCCTGTGGACCAATCAGACTGCTGCATTCTGGATCCTATTGTTCTAGGTCCAATCAGACTGCTGCATTCTGAATCCTATTGTTCTAGGACCAATCAGATTGGTCCTAGAACAATAGGATTCAGAATGCAACAATCGGACGGCTTCATTTTGGATCCTATTCAACTCAGTACATAACAATATTAATAGGATATAACTGTATATTGAGTGGGGACCCCAGAGTCAGTCTCTTGGTCACGCTACCACATGGCCAACAAATTGTCACAGAACTGAGGACCCCTTAATAGGTTAAGGGGTGGGGCAGAGGCACACAATTAAGGGCAAAACTTGTTCAGCCTTCCTCCTTGCAGCGTCAGGAATCGGTTAGTATTTTATGTTAAAGATGGAGATCTGGTAGCAAGAAGAGCCACTTGATAAAGGGACAGAGCCTGCGCCTGGAAGGTTGGGTTCAGGCAGCTATTTCCAATGTGTAAAATGCTAATAACCATGGCCAACCTTGCGGAAGCTTTGTGAGGTCAAACGCAATGAAACTGATAAAATGCTTTGCAAATTAAAAGAGTAGCAATAGAGGGCAAATAACAGCCATAGGTTGCCATCTGCAACAAGAACCCAGAATATGTTTCATCTTACAAATGTGAGCAATCAAGGTCCCAAGGATGTTGCTATTCTGGGGCTGATTATATTTGCTCAGAATCTGGCAGCTGGCACAAAACCTGATGATTCCACAATCCTGCCAGTAGCCACAGAAGGTCAGGCGTTAGGACCTGGCAGGATGGTGCCCCAGGTCTTTTGGAATGGTGCTCTGAGTCACCAGTCTTCAATATCTTCTGCCATTTACATCCTCACCACCCTTGCCCAAACTCACGAACTCACCTTACACAAGGTAAACACAGATACCACAGAACCATGTACATTAGCACAATTCCCTTAAGGTTGTGCAATACATTCTTGAGGCTGCATATAAGGTTTCTGTTTATGGAATTCGCTTTTCCTTGTAGGTGACTTTTTTTGCTGCCAAATTCACAGTGACCCGATTTTGTTGATTTTTCTAACAGTGCCTAAACCAAGCCTATTACATCTGTAATCAATAAACGTTGTGGCCTTGTTTGATCCCAAAACCAATATATTGTGTCTTGACTGGTTCTTGTCCTAAATTGGGGGGGGGGGGGGGCGGGAGACGGGACATCAAGGGGTGTCTGCACCTGGGCATGAAATTGTAGGGCCCACAAGTTCCCCACCTCTGTTCCCTCACGTATTTGAAAACTAAAAAGAAATGGCAAAGAGTTCCCTTGCCCTTTTACATTCCGGAGCAAGTCTCCCAGTCGTCACCCTCAGAGACAGCTTGCGCAACGACTTTAAAGCAGGAGTCTGGAAACACAAATTCAGGATACAAATATAAATGGACTAAACCAAAAACATGTAGATTTACGACCAACAGCTTCATGGCCCATTACAATAATTTATTACAGATCTCTCTCAGTCACTGCTCACGCTCAGCTTGGCCCACATTTTCCAAATCAAGGGAGAGCCCCGAGACACTCCAAGGCCTGTTCAATCCAGCACTAGACACAGAGCCAACGATTCTGGGGTGAACAACGTTGGCTCCCCTCTTTCAGTGAGAGGCTTGTGCTCTTTCAGGTAGGAAGCGCAAGCCACACATTCTTCTCTTGAGTAATTTAGGGCTTAAATGCAAACTCCGTGACTTCAACAAGCCAGCTCCACACTGCCTGCCCCCCCCAATCCTCCCCGCTTGGCTTGACATTCAGCTGGACGGAGAGTTCTTGAGAGCTTGCTCCCTATTTTGTGACTTTTTAATTGGGCCTAATAAAGGCTGTATCCGATTGTGGATTTTGAATTCATTCTTCCGCCATCTGAAACAGCTCACCAATACCCTCCCTTCCACCCAACTGCATAGGGTATACCGTAGTACCTCAGCTTAAGAACTTAATTCGTTCTGGAGGTCCGTTCTTAACATGAAACTGTTCTTAACCTGAGGTACCACTTTAGCTAATGGGGCCTCCCGCTGCTGCCGTGCTGCCGCCACACGATTTCTGTTCTCATCCTGAGGTAAAGTTCTTAACCCAAGGTACTACTTCTGGGTTAGCAGAGTCTGTAACCTGAAGCGTCTGTAACCCGAGGTACCACTATATACAGAATACAGATGATAACTTTGGAGCGGTGGAAGGTAGGGAAGGTTCTGGAACTACCATTGTCCATAGTACTTATGTTCATGTTAGTTATCGGTTGTGGTCTCCATTCTGTCTGCAAGCCTTATATTCCATGTTAATCCAATCTGAGGGTATATTCAATGGTATAACTGACACTGTAATAATGAATGTGCAGATTAACATGAGTCTCTATAAAGAAGCATGCTAACATGTGTGTGTGTGTGTGTGTGTGTGTGTGTGTACACAAATGCTTCCCAGGAGGAAATGCAAAGTACCCTAGGCAGGAGAGGGGGGAACTGTGGGTGGTCTGCGGTCTGAGAAGAGCTGTGGTAAAATGTGGTTAAAGGCAGCCTTCCTGGGGCCATTTCTACTTTCCGCTTTGTCGGCTCAGAACATGCCGTCTTCTCCCACCCACTTTATTGGGACTGAACTTACTATGCCGCACTGGACAGGGGAGGGCCATAGCTCAGGGCCAGAGCAGATGACTTGTATGCAAAAGTCCCATGCTCAAATCCCGCCCCCCAGAATCTCTAGGAAGGCCTGGAAAAGACCCCTCCATGGAATCTGGAAGGGCCAATGCAAGTTGCCGCAAAGTGGCCGGTGCTGACAATGGTTGGCCAATCATCTGACGCAGTCTAAGTTCCTAAGAGTGCTGGACTTTACAAAGCACTGCACAATCCTATGACCCTTGTGAGCACAGCCATCAGGAGTCTCGTACTCCCAGCAGGGTCACCCAAGGTGGTAAGGTCAAAGGGGAGCAGCTAGACAAAGAATGACCCAAAATGGCCTCAGCGGCAGAACAGGCGGAAGATAACAAGCAGTATGTTACAATGGCTGTGAAGGCGGATGAAGGCTGCAGCAGATAAGAATCTACTGGTCGTTGTGAATACTCATGGCATTGGAATACAGCCTTACTGCGAAGACTGTGCGTTGGTCAGCGTGCACTGATCTACACACATAAAACAAAGTCACACACAGGTTTCTTCCAAAAACCCATCTCAAAACCATGTTTATGGAGGACAATCTTACTCGGCTATGAGTGGTTGCCAAAGAAGAAAACAGGCATCTGAGAGGGTGGCTTCCAAAATGTATTTGCTTCTTGAAATACAGGCTGTGTGGTTTTCTCGTGGATGCTAACGTGCCTTCAGTCAACTAAGAATTAGGGAGGGTTTTTTAGGAACTACCGGAGCAAGGGGTGATCTTGCAATACATTAGAAAAGCAGAACACCAGGTGCCCTGCTCTCTTTGAAGATTAGAGTTCCACACAAAAGAACAACTCTGCTGGTGTAATATAGTGGCTAAGAATTTGAGCCATGAATCGCGAAGTTCCCAGTGTGAATCTCACCTCTGTCGTGAACTCCCTGGGTGGCCTTAAGCTAACCACTCTCATTTAGAGTCAGCCATCGCATCTGAACTATGGGAGATGATTAACACTGACTCAGTTTGCAGCGCTGTTTGACAGCATTGTGACAAGATACAGTGGTACCCCTGGTTGCGAACGGGATCCATTCTGGAGGCCCGTTCACAACCTGAAAAGAGCAACCTGAAGTGCCGTATCTGCACAGGTGTGTGGCGCGATTTGGCACTTGTGCGCATGCGCAGGTGGCAAAACTCAGAAGTAACCCTTTCCAGGACTTCCGGAAAAGGACTACCTGAAAAGACGTAACCTGAAGTGTCCGTAACATGAGATATGACTGTACTGCATATGAAATTTTATGAAAGCACTATACAAATAAGGTTGCTATTGACAGAGCACAATAGTTTTATTCCCAGGGTCCTGGGTTCGAGTCTCATGTTGGGCAAAAGATTCCTGCATTGCAGGGGGTTGGACTACCGGTAGATGAGGACCTTTGTGGTTCTTTCCAACTCCATGATTCTATGAAAACACATATTCTGTATACCTTCTTTACATAAGACACATCCATATATGCACACGTTTGCACACCAAAAAATGCTCTGCCAATTCTGGAGCAGTGTGATAATCCGACTGGGAGTCGCCTTTTGATTCACAAGCAAGTTTGAGACTGTCAGATCAGTTTGATCCGCTGCAGAAAGCAGGCCAAATCGATTCCTTTCTCCCTTTCCCTAAACTGTAAATTACTCAAGCGGGATAACTTTTCCTGAATTCCTGGCTGTGGACTGCTGCCCTGTTAAACGTACATTAGCAACTAGTAGGAAACTAGTAAGAAAAATGGCAAAGTTCAGCAGAGATGTGTGTCAAAAATACGGAGAGAGAACCAGCTAGGCAGTGACCCTTTTGCCCCTGTAAATACAGCAACACAAAGGAGTCTGCAGCCACTTTATCTGGGTAGCAGCCTCTGTCTGAAAGATGATTCTTTGGGGGAAACACTTCCTGGATTAATTGGAGGAGAAAGGCAGGACAGAAACGAGAGAAGGAAATAGCCTTGTTAGAGGTTATGCAACCGCCTCTTAATCAACCAAGGCTGCTCTCCCAAAGCACGGAGGACACAGCCGGCTCATGGTTTGGAAGACTTGTGCTCTTGGCCCTGGCTTGCCAAGCTCAGATTGCAGGAGGCTTGATCAAGGCTGGGACTCCAAGCGTCTGAACAATGGAGAGCGTGCAATGTAATTTAAAGTGACAGTGTTTATGTTCAGTTCTCTGCAAACATGTGTCACGGCCCCAGCAGCCCACGTGATGCTCTTTGCCGCGTCCCAGAGGAGATAACAGCCACCCTTCCATGTCAGCACAGGGAATGATTTCTCTGCTCCAGTCAGGGAGGAAGACCTAGGCAACTGGCCACACTGGGAACTTCTAAGATCCACCCTTGGCTGCCGCCCCCCCCCCCCCAATTTGGTAACGATTCATTGGAAACTTGCAGGCAGGGCTTTTTTCGCCCAGCCGGAACTCAGTTCTGGCACCTCTCATGTGGGCACTATTGCCATTATAAGAGAACGAAGGAGGTGTTCATGGTGATTCCCGGCACCACCTCTTTTTCTAGAAAAACAGCACCGGTTGTAGGAATTAAATATGAGCTATGTTCAGAAGCAGCCATATAGCATTTAAGAAGAGCGACCCATCTGGTAGTGGGGGTGGGGAACCTGTGGTTCTCCAGATGTTGCTGGACTACAATTCCCATCATCTCTGACCACAAGCCATGCTGGCTGTGGCTGATGGGAGTTCATCAAAAATTGGAAGATGCCAGGCTGCCCAGCCCTGATGTAGGTTGCAGTATCTAAGCACACTGCAGGAGAAACATACTTCTAACCTTCCCTCTTAGAAAGTCCTGAGCTCTGGGCTAAATCGACCGCCTTCCTGGAAGATCGCGTCAATCAAGACTGTTGTACTTCATTGTTCCTCCTATAATTAACCGGAGGGTGCATGTAGCTATGAGCTTCAGTTTGTTTAAATGGTGCAGCCAGGCCTTCAAGAAGCTTCCTTTTAAGGTCCAGAAGTCTTTTAACTCAGTTGTTTATACTTTGCATTTCAGCAAACTGATCTTGATCGATCCATAGGAGGCTGGATGGAGCAGATGGTGTTGAAGGCAATGCCTGAGCCTTGGCAGAGCTTGCGCAGTTTCCAGTCATTGGTGTCTGTGACGAGTAGCATATCTCACCCAAAGTGGTATGCAAGGAATCACAGGCACCCCGACCAGAAGCTTGGGTGGCTGGGGCAACCCAGTCAGATGGGCAGGGTATTGATGATATTATTATTATTATTATTATTATTATTATTAGGTGTCCCTATTTTCATCGGAGAAATGTTGGAGGGTATGGAAGTGCCACCCTACTCTGCTGCTACAACTGCCCCCCTGTGTCACCACTCCCTGCAGAGAAGTGGCAAGCTATCAGCAAAAAACTGATGCCGGCTCAACCTGCCTTGCTTGTTGGACTCCTTCTCCCATCAGCCCCAGCCAGCAGGTTCAATGGCCAAAGAGGGCACCCCATTGGGGAAGGGGAAGCTAGAAACTTTCATTATGACAACTAAATTGACTCCCTTCCTAGTAGAGTCACATGGTTTAAATTGCCTCATCCTAAAGCCATCAGAGGTGGGTTAATCCCAGCAGGCTGATTGATAAAGCACTTAGCAAAAGCTTTCTTCAGAGCTATCTGGGGAACAGGGAACTATTGCATGTGCTGTGGAGAGTGGCGTGTGGTGAATCTCCTGAAAAACTGGAGCAAAATTGTCTCTCTCCGTCATAATATTCTTCTGACTCATTGAGTGTTTGGTCTTTGGCTAACCTTCTTGACTAAAACCCCTGAGATTTGTGGGTTCAGTTCCTTGCCGAGCAACGTGCTTCAGTGGTCATTTCAATTATTCTCAGAGCTTGATCCTCAGAGCCATCTGAAACTGAGGTCATGACACTGTTCCACTTACACAAGTGCCCCAAGGAACAGTGGCTCTGGAGCATCACTTCCCCAGTTCATCGCATGGAATGGTTATGGCTTGCTCTTTCCACTCTCTTTTTCTGAATAGGCAGCAGCCTCCTAAACACTTTGGTCCCTCAAGATCTGGTGTGGACCACTGAGAATTTGAATGCTGGGATGCAGAATGGCAGCAGCTTATGCCTTCATTCCATCTATTCTGTAGAGCAAACAAACAGCGGGACGAATACTATCATTTTGCAGTATCAAAATGACTTTGGGGCACGTTCCTTCACAGCAGCCCTGAGAGCAAAGGTCTGCAGCTGGAAGACTTGGCACTTAACCTCTACCTCCTACTGGAGTCTCGGGGTTTTCCAGCTTCCCGTTTGGTGCTCTTCATAGAAGAAACACCATCTAAACATTTTACAGTGGGTCGCAACCAGACTAAATAAGTTTCAGTTAGCTCCCATAGGAATCTAGAGGACTTTAAGGGCTCATCTACATTTTGCTTGTCACACACCTGGAAAACACGGTCCCTGTTCCTCTCTCTGGGAAAGCCTGCTTTTTGCTGCTGAATTGGAGCAAATGTCAACATTTGCTCTGATTCAGCGGTAAAGAGCAGGTTTTCCTGGGGGGAAACAGCAGGAGTGTGGATGAGCCCTTAGTCATAACTAACTTTTCACATAGATTTTGGTTTCACTTAAGTGCAGACTTAAGTCTGCATCCAACTCTGCGTCTTAAGGACACAGTGCCCTTGATTTTGTCCCTTTGGTGATACGAATTAATATTGTCAACACGAAATGATCCCTTCAACAGGACAGTGCTTGACGCTACTGAAAGCGGTAATAAACTTGACAGAGCTGATGACCTTTGTGTCCTTAGAATCTCCCCATAGTATTTTAAATGCAAACCAACTTAATGCTCCCCCACTAGCTTCAGTCTCCCTCCCTCCCATACACACTTCCCTGAAAGAGCAATAAAGGGAAAATATTAAACTTCCAATGATGGGCATCTAGGAAATCACAGGCTTAACAAAACCTTAATAAAGTTTGCAAAATCCCAAGGAAATAAAAGTTGCTCAACTCAGATCAGAACAAAGAAGAAGAGCTTTTAAGGTCAAAATAAAATACTGCGGTGGTACACTTTTCTGCCCAGAAAACCATAATTTGGAAAACAGGGTAATCCAACCTATTTTGTTAGTTAATGTTCCAAATATTACTGCTATGGTACCATTGGCAGTGGTGGACATACATTTGGGGGGCCCTGAAGCTTGAACTGTCATGGGGAGGGGGCTCTTTGCAAGCCGCAACAAGGTCTGGGTAACCACTGTTACTTCAGTGGGGCTGCTCCATGACAGATCACCACACCTTTACAACTTCTGTGCTACTAAGTGTCAAACTATGGGATTATTGAAATGCATACAATTTTTCAAAATGAATTAGAGTCGTGTGACACAAATCAGGTCTACTAGACTCCAACATTTTAAGCAGTGTGGGCTAAAGTTGCTTTCTGGAGCCCCTCTGGGATTAAGGTAAAGGTAAAGGTACCCCTGCCCGTACGGGCCAGTCTTGACAGACTCTAGGGTTGTGCGCCCATCTGACTCTATAGGCCGGGGGCCAGCGCTGTCCGAAGACACTTCCAGGTCACGTGGCCAGCGTGACGAAGCTGCTCTGGCGAGCCAGAGCCGCACACGGAAACGCTGTTTACCTTCCCGCTAGTAAGCGGTCCCTATTTATCTACTTGCACCTGGGAGTGCTTTTGAACTGCTAGGTTGGCAGGCGCTGGGACTGAACAACGGGAGCGCACCCCGCCGTGGGGATTCGAACCGCCGACCTTTCGATCAGCAAGCCCTAGGCGCTGAGGCTTTAACCCACAGCGCTACCCGCGTCCCCCCTCTGGGATTAGAGGCTCTGAAATTTAAGCTTCATTAGTGTCATAGGAGTTCCGCCCCTGACCATTGGCATCAGGTCAACAGAGTGGATCTGCTTAACGAGGTAAGATACATAACTTCGACTGGATGCCCTGGCTGGATTGGGTAGGACTTTCTGATAAACGGTACAGCTCTGTTCATTTTATGGAACTCCTGCTCCACAAGCAGCTGAACCCTTGCCAAGGCAAGCTGCCCATGAGGATTTTCCCCTCCCCTTTGGCTCTTATTATTATTATTATCATTATTATTAGCATGCTGCTGGTTGAACGGAGTCCTGGGATTTTCAGGCCGTTGCCAAAAATGTGCTCAAAACTGAGTGCTGACTTCATTAGGTCAGAAAGGGAAGGGGAAGGGGGTGGGGGGGAGGCAAGACGGATTTCTTCCACTTTTCACCAAAGAGTCTGGAATAAAAATTCTTTCCCCAGCTTGAATCTGTTAAGGGAAGCTAGCAGGGTGTTCTCCCCGTAAAGCAGTCCAACGGAAGCAAAACAGACTCCATGGCTTCCCTGGACTCCCTGAACACACCCACACATTCTGCACGGAGAAGCTTATTAAACACACTCCACCCACCGCCCATCCACCGGGACCTCGTTTCCACCAACACTTACTTAGCTGTTTTCCCGCCACATAAGGTTACCCCCAAAATTATCTTACCTAGCGGAAACATGACGCTGGAGATAAACAACAGGGTTTACCCCACACGTGTGTGTGTGTGTGTGTGTGTGTGTGTGTGTGTGTGTGTTGTACATGAACGTCAGACACTCTTCCCACTTTCACCTCCCATAAACAGGTTTTGTTTTGGTTCCAAAAGTTTGCTAAATCAGAGATGGCATTAGGAGTAAACACACACACACACACACACACACACACACACACACACAGCTGCTCTGAACCACATCCAACTTAGTCTAGTTGGAATAGGCAGCAGTGTCTGTCTCAACCTGAAGTAACCATACGTCATGGTTAAAGTGCACCCTGATGGTGTTTAATCCATGTAAAACATGACCTACAAAAAAAGCCCTATATGGTTTAGGCCCATGCTATCTGAAGGACCATACTGTATTCTCTCCTATGAACCTGCCCAGGCCCTGAGTTCTTCAGGAAATGCCCTTCTCTCATTCCTGGCACCCTCACAGGCATGCTGCGTGGGGATGTGGGACGGGGCCTTCTTGGTGGCTGCTCCCAGACTTTGGAACTCCCTTCCTAGAGTAGCCAGATTGGTCCCCTCCTTGTCCTCCCACCAGCAGGTGAAGACTGTTTTATTCCGACAGGCCTTTAGGAACTGACTGTTTTTAAGGAAAGGGCTAGTGCTATGATTGTTTTTAGTGTTTTCCTTATCTGTACTTTTAATATATTTGTTTTTTAATATATTCTTTTGATTTTATTAGTGTTTAATTCATTTTAAATTATTGTCTTTTCTATGTTTTTAGCTTTTTCTATTCCACCTGCATTGTGCATTTTTATATGTAAGCTCTGATCCACGATAAAGGTGGAAAATAAAATAATAATACTGTAATAAAGCATATAACAGGATCTTCCAAAATAAAACCTTATTGGACTAGTGTATCATCCAAGGTAGCAAAAGACAACCTAAACCTTCTGGGCAGAATTCACAGGAATGATGATTTCTGCTAATAAACTGGGGGTGGGACAACCCATCTCTTGAAAGCTGCATGTAAACACAGTACTGTATAAGAGATTCTAAATGTGGAATTCTAAGCTTATTTCTTGGCGGGCAGAGTTGAGAGAGAAAGAGAGACAGTTCCTGGGAAACACATAAAGATTCACAATGCAGCCAATATTCTTAGTAAACAGCCATTAATTCAAGCAGCAATCTCTACTGATTGATAGGTGTCACCATGATTCACACATCCCTATTAATAATAACCTGGTTAAGGCAGCAAGAAGCAACGGCCTACGTGTGCTTACAGGCTATCCTGGGTCTTTCAGTCTTTTTACTTTCATTTTGCCACACATCATCTGCAAGTAAAATACAATGCTTTCTGCAGAGTCAGTCAAGTTCACACAGTCACCACCAGAAACCAAGCCATGCACATTGCATGTGGGAACCAGTGAGAAAACTGGGGCTTGTGACAATGCACTCTGTGCCTTGGCTTCCCGGTCACAAAGCAATAAGGAGCTGTCGAAACAGATTAATTCTTGCAAGTTGTTGCTAAATTAACTGGGAACCGACTCACTTCTTCCTTTTTGTCACTTAATGGGGCTGATCAAATGTGCCTTTTACACCAAGTCCTATCATTGATGCCATTAGGTCTAACAAAGCCTGCAAATGAGAGAAAGCAAAGAGCTCTCCTTCGGCAGCACTGAGACGGGTGCAATTCGGAAAACAGAAAAGACATGTCGCAAGTGGCTATGAAACCCACATCCTGGTGTAAGAGAAGGACCAGCACTTTATCTACAGCAAGGTATCTGCTCTCAGAAAGAACACACACACACAAGAACATCTCCTTATAAAAATCATATTATTCCCACACTTTGCCAGTGGAGTGGGTAGACAAAAATATTGCTTGATTTTGTGGGATTTAGTGCTGGATTTCTGGAATTGCTGGAATTGGGATTTGCAGAACCTTCTGGTGATTCTATCAAGCCCCCTTGTTGCCCTAGACTTCACTAATCAGGAGTGGAGGCCCTACCATACTATGCGTGGATTGGCTCTGTCATGTGCACAGAAGGTTGTAGTAAATGTGCTATAACTCCAGGCAGACTCTAGAATCAAGGCAGAGTCCAGCATCAATACTAGAAACGCAGCAGAAGTTATGCACCGAATCCTTTCTGCAGAACTCAGTCGTCAAACAACCATCTTTAGAAACCACAACCCACCTCCACCCTTATTCTTATATGTCTTATACTTTAGCATGTGCCACCACTAAGGTAAAGGTACCCCTGCCCGTACGGGCCAGTCTTGCCAGACTCTAGGGTTGTGCGCCCATCTCACTCAAAGAGGCCAAGGGCCAGCGCTGTCCAAAGACACTTCCGGGTCACATGGCCAGTGTGACATCGCTGCTCTGGCGAGCCAGAGCCGCACACAGAAACGCCGTTTACCGTCCCACTAGTAAGCGGTCCCTATTTATCTACTTGCACCCAGGGGTGCTTTCGAACTGCTAGGTTGGCAGGCGCTGGGACCGAACAGCGGGAGCGCACCCCGCCGCAGGGATTCGAACCGCCGACCTTTCGATCGGCAAGCCCTAGGCACTGAGGCTTTAACCCACAGTGCCACCCGCGTCCCTTATGTGCCACCACTAGTGGTACTCAAATCACAGGTAAAGCTTGCAGAGGTAAAGCTCACTCCAATAAACTCTGAAATCCAATGCAATTCTACACATACTTACTACTGGGTGTTGACCCAACTGAATTCAGCAAGACTTCTGAACAAAGTTCTGCTCAATAACCTATTAAACATTAAAAGCTTCCCTAAACAGGGCTGCCTTCAGACGTCTTCTAAAAGTCTGGTAGTTGTTCTCTTTGACATGTGATGGGAGGGCGTTCCACAGGGTAGGTGCCACTACCAAGAAGGCCCTCTGCCTGGTTCCCTGTAACTTGGCTTCTCACAGTGAGGGAACTGCCAGAAGGCCCTCGGCACTGGACCTCAGTGTCCGGGCAGAACGATGGGGATGGAGAAAAATGTGTTTTTGGCTAGGCCTGCAGTTGCACCTGATGAACTGGAATACCCCCAGGGCCCAAACACCCCAGCAGGGCTCAGTCGTGCTTTGCCTTGGCTCACCCCCACCCTGTCCCTTGTCCATTACCAGCTGATACTCTTGTTCCAGCTTGACTTTGCTTTTACCCCCCTCCCCGAACTAATAGAATGTTTTCCTTGTAAAGCAGATCAAAATATCTCTCCCTGCATGTTTGCTTCCCAGCTGGCTGGTGGGTAAGGCAACCTTTAAAGGGGAGGCTGATGGTTCCTCCACCCGCTCATGCTTAGTGATGCTCCAGCAGGTGCTCAGCTGCCCAATACTTTACAGCCCACTGGCATTTTTATGGTTTTACATACACATTACTACTGGGTGCCTGAAGACAGTGGCTGAATTTCAATCGGGTGTCGTGGGTATATAAGAAAAACACAACTTCAATTACACAAGGTGTCATGAGCTGGAAGGATGAAAGGGAGGAGGAAGAGGATCCCAGAGAGGGGTGTAACTGGGACTGGGACACACCGGGACAAGCAGGGGGTGAGGAAGGAGGTACTCACAGGAGAATGGAAGATGGGGGGTCAATGCACAGGATTCCATCAGCAGAACCAGAGGAGCCCCTGTCTCCACAAGCAGGGCAGGCTCTGGGGCATCTGGAGCAACAGGCATGGTGCTCTAGGAGGCTGAAGCAGGCAAGGGCACAGAGCTCATCTCCTTAGTTGGCCAGGTGAGGGTGATTCATCAGCTGAAGGAGGCTTGGAACAGGTGAGGGTCATGTGCCTCATCAAGCCCAGATGCTGCAATCAACATGCAAAGTACAGAAGGGAAGTAGAGTGGAGGTGCTGTGTCTGCTCAACTGCCCTTGTTGATGAACCTTGACTTGGACACCCCTGGACATCTATGAGTTAGTGCTTTGGGTTAGACTCTGGACTGTATCCTGACTGCTGAATTTCAGACTTGGCTACTTGGATTGACCCTGAACTGTGTTTCCTGACCATTGGACTTTGCTTATGTGGGTTGACCCTTGAACTTCGGATTTGACATACCGATTTGCTGCCCTGTAGGCCATTGGTTCAGGATACAAGGGCACTGTGGCATAAAATAAGAGTTCCGTGAAATGGAATGTGTGGGTGGATGAGCATGGGTGTTGATAATGCTGTTGTGGAGACTAATTGATTATGAAGCCAAGATCTCGGTTTAATCCCTTAAATAGGGTGTTGTTGTTTTTTTAATATAGTAGTTATGATTTTCCATTCCCAGACTCATTCTTTTGCAACCTTTATAATTCAGGTTACTGTTTGGGGACAAAGGCTGAGATTAAGGAGAGTCACACAGTAGGATAAAATGTCACCCGTAAATGAATATGGCTGCAGCCGGGGGTGGGCTTTACACACATCAACATTATTCCCTTCATTGGTTTTTGTGCAATAGCAGTTTTCAAGAAAACCAAGGTAAATGTTGCTTGCACACAACATTGGCAGCTGGCAATTTAAATAATTCTTGCATCAGACTTTCCAGACTGCTTCATAAACCCTGGAAATTTAAAGTGCAATCTGGGGATTCTGCAGGAGTTGCCACTGAAAGTTGCCTTCAAATTCAGGGGTACGCACACCCCTCTCGGTTGTGCTCGATGTGCCTTTGGGCTCAATAATTTTCTAAGAATTAATTTAGTGGTCTCACAGCTATTTTGGTGTCATTCTATTTAATAACAGCAAGATATGTGTGTCTATGCACACATGCTTGTGCAGGACTATGCCTCCCTGAGAGCTTGTCTAAGCAGTACAAGGGGACCACAGAGGCTACTATAGTTGTCAGCTGACTGCACAACCCAATTCCTGCTCACCTATGCCCATGAAGCCCTGTTCTCAAAGCTGGTCTACCAGTCTGACCAACTTGTAGCTCTGAGCTACAGTAGTAGGCTCACTGCCATATTCTCTGCAACTCTACACTCTGTCCAGTCCTGTCCCTTGACCCTGGGATACTGATCTGCTTGCTCTGGCCTCCACCTTGACTGATTGGACAATGGCCTTGTTTGGCAACTTAGAGCAGACTGCTACTGTGGCCTGATGCTGGTAGCAATGGGTAAACTTTATGACCTGCTCTCACTGATGCAATAAGTCAAGCTGTCTTTGGGCAGATGATAGTGCTTATCTTCATGACATGGAAAGTTTAATTTGCTCATTTAATGTTTCGTTGGCTAATTTCAGGCACACACCTGGCTGTTTTCTGCTGTTATTTGGCAACCATAATTTGTGGGGGTTAAAAAACCTTTTTTTATATAGAGAGAGTGTCGATAATCATTTTGACAGAGGTTCCCTGTACCTGAACATTTGTGGTTGGGGTGACAAACTCTTTCTGAATTGTAGGTTTTAGCCCTGATACATATAGCAAATAAAATAATCGATGGAGGTTCTGCAAAGGAGATGGTTGCTCCTTGCTTAAAAACAGCATTTGAGGGAGGAAATTATCATTATTCTTTTGGTACCCTTTGCGATATTTACTACATGTTTACTACATGATCATTGTATTCAGAAAGAAAGGGGGGAAAGAAAAAAACCCCAGGCTACTGCATTGGATTTGTCTTTAAGTTGCTTCTCCAGTTTAGAAAAGAGAAGAAAAAGCATGCAGACTCTAAGCAGGTCTCATATAATATGCTCTTTAAAAATATATTAAGTTTGGTGTTACTGGATAAGTGGTGAAAAGGAAACAATGTTCTGGGCCTGTGAAGTACAGCTGTTGGAAAGCATGTAGTTTGCTGATAATCATATTACCCATGGTGATGTGTGTATTTATGTTGCACTGAATGTTGAAATTTGATGAATATTTACATTCACATGCAAAGATAAACAATCCCAGGGAAATTCTGTTAATGTCTGAAAGCTCAGAGGTATATATAGCAAATGTTGACAAGCCACACAGAAGGGGCTGTTAAGATATCTATTTTTCACCATTCATCTGGGATCGTTTGAATGCCAACACTCCCCATTGACAAGGCTGCCTCACACAAACAGCTTGCCACAATCTGGGAGCTGCTGTGAAAATTTAGAGTGGCCATGATGCCTCCAGTGTCCATGCGCACTGACAGCCTAAATCAGGGGAACACCATTTTTCAGTATCTGAGAGAGTGAGTCACTGAGCATCAGGAAGGAACTGAAATAAAAAATTTCCTTCCAGTAGCACCTTAGAGACCAACTAAGTTTGTTACTGGTGTGAACTTTCATGTGCATGCACACTTCTTCAGTATCTGCACACGAAAGCTCACACCAATAACTAAGTTTGTTGGTCTCTAAGGTGCTACTGGAATGAATTTTTTTTTATTTTGTTTGGACTATGACAGACCAACACGGCTACCTACCTGTAACTAGAAGGAAGGAACTGGTTATCTGAATCAGTCTGCAATGGGGGAGATAACAAGGGAATCCAAGCAGAGCAACTGTCTCTCTGCCAAGATGCAGGGATGTAAGGCCATCAGTGGATATATGGGGCTGATTCTGAGCCATTCAACAAGCCAAATGAATTAACTGCGCATTGGCACAGCTGATACAAAGCACGCCTAGTAACCTTATGCTTAACCAGTGCTGCTCAGCAGGTGTAAGCATGGGCATTGGTTTGGTTTACATGATGTTTTAGCTAATGATCATTTAGAGTATTGGGCATAATTATGCCAGTTTACACTCCAATAATTCATTCTTCCCTTTGATGCAATAAGGTGATAAACATCAGGAGGAGGACAAGATTCCTGTACTTCGCATCACACGAGGAGGAGCTTTTAGCAGGCACACCTTGTCAATCAGGGGGTAAAACCAAAAGATTGTTCCCCACTGAGATTTTCTTTCCGGGCTTCTGTTAAAAATGCACGCCCTGCTTCCTTTTGCATGTGGCCATACTGCGCATTAAGTCGCTTTGCAACATACCCCAAAAGGACTTGAAGGACTAAAAATTCGACAAATGTGTTTCAGAATTGAAAAGCAAATGATCCCCAGGTCAAAGTGCATTAGGTGCTCCAGAACTGAACACTAGGAGGCTCCAAGTGGGGAGGGGGCTTGCTTACTTTGTTCTGCCAGTTTTGAAGAAAATTGGTCTCCCCTACGTTATTCCTATGTCTGTATAATAAGAGTTTCCTTCAAATCCAGTTCCTCTGCATTAATCCAAATATATTTTTCTTAGGATCTGTTGCCCTTGTGATAAACTTCATAGATGCCTGGAGGGCAAAGTCTCTCTTTCCTTTTTCTGTCAAACTACACTTGGAGAAGCCAAGGTCCTCCTGCTCATCACAGCCCAATGTGCCAAATGAAGAGGAAAACTTCCCAAAGCCTTGGAGGCAGGTGCTCAGGAGAGCATAAAATCTCTTATAATATTTCGTAAGCCGCCGCCATGAGCAACTCTCGCT
The DNA here is from genome assembly GCF_965153285.1 of Podarcis tiliguerta. Classification (NCBI taxonomy): domain Eukaryota; kingdom Metazoa; phylum Chordata; class Lepidosauria; order Squamata; family Lacertidae; genus Podarcis; species Podarcis tiliguerta. The sequence continues at coordinate 90,373,670 of NC_139535.1, read as the reverse complement.
CAAATCCTATATGCGTCCTGCCAAATTTTTTAAAAACAAAGCAAAACAACCTGTCATGGTTGCAAGAAGGCAAAAGTGAATATCTTCATAACCACCATTTCCACTGTCCCATGACATACCTAATAGCCTGCCACGTAAGTCTTGTTATATGAAAGAAACAGACCCACAACAAAGCAGATACCTTAGGAGGAAGGAAGTCCTTGCAGGATGCAGGGGGAGAAATTGCCTCCACACTGACTCTGTATCCATGAGGAATAGTGTGTTACTCTCTGGTTTTTTTAAAAAAGAAAAAAAGAAACGGGAGCTGAATAGGATAACTTGCTTGTCTTGGCCAATTGTCTCCAGAAGCTACATGGCTATTTCAGTCATGCATTTCCCCCCATTGATAAGGTGATTCTCATCTCCTTCATTTCTCTGATTGTATATAAGGATGAATGGAAATTCTGCTGTGTAGCGTTGTTGGAAGGAAAGGGACAGAGAAACCATGGCAACAGGGGTGAGGGCAACTGCTGCAGGAATGATGCCGAGGGAGAGTGGCAGGGGAGACGGAGTTAGTTTTGGGGTACTGCCAAGTCCTGACCTGAGAAAAAGTGGAGTTTGAATTCTACCAGAGTTTGTGGGCAACTAAAGCACTGAGCTATATAGCAGCTGGTTCTCAGCTGTTAGGCCCAGGGTGCCTGCCCAGTGTGGGGTGGGGGGTGGGTGGGGAAGGTGTTAATGGTAACTTCGCAACATCACTGAGGCAATGATAGAGCCCATATAGCCACGTGAAAATGGTTCCACGTGTGGCTAAGGTCATACTGTGTGCATATTCTGTCACCAGCATGCCATGTCAAGCAAGTGTTCAGGTCGACCTGAACACTGAACATCTGTATAATTCATTATAAAAGTTATTCTCAGAACAAACAATGGCAGGGATTTTTTTTTTTAAGCATCAATACGAAAAAACCCTAATGAGCAGGTTTCCATGGGGAGATGAGGTACATGTTGCTATGTGATGTTCGTCTGTTACCATGGTTACCGAAGGTTTGTGTCACCGTGCAGCACTGATTAGTTGCCATAGCTGTTAAAAACCCCCTTGTCCCCTTAAAATCATTCAAGGATGTCAGATGCCACTTGCTTACAGCCTTTCCAGCTAAGGGGATGCACTTTACTTGGCTATATATCAAGGAGACTAAAGGGTTACCTGGGAGACAGGTAAGAACCATGTGACGCAATTACCATGGCTACTGGAGGCCCTGGGTGATACAGGTTTCCACAGCATACAGTTTAGACCTGTGAAGTCACATGATTTCCCCCCACGTTGCTATGGCAACTGTCAGGACTTGAATGCCAGCTGAGCTGACAGAAAGTGAGTGCTGAAGTCAGAGAATTTCAGAAGGATTCCAAACAGGTATCGCTGACCTCCCTGTGCCCCCTTTCTAAAACGGAAATCGCTAAACAGTACGTAGTCTGGAGACTCTGCAGCAAAGAATCATGTGGCCTAGCAGCAAGAAGAATTGCAGATGCCAGCAGGTCTTTTCCCCATTTCTAATTTGTGTGATAAGGACTTCCATTTCTGGAGATTAATGGGAGCACAGCCCCCAAGTACCTTAACTGCCGAGGCTGGAGGGGAAGCAAGAAGGAGCCGGAGACACCATAAGGCAGCACATCTGAATGAGGTCAGCTTTTTGGTTGAACTTGTAAACTCCGAGCCATGTCTGCTCTGCAAATTGCAAAGTGCTCCCCCGCTTTTGGAGAGGAGGTAGCTCTGCTCCTGGCAAATGGCTCCCTTCTTCTTGTTCAGCAGAATAAAACCATGTTAGCAAAAAATGGCTCGTGAGCAAGTCTCGGTTCCTTAGCCTGAAGCCTAAGACCTTGCTTGGCTCAATATTATTTGGGATGCGTTCCCCACCATCTTGTTCACAATTCTGCTGCCGAACTATGCTAATTATGTGTTCTACTTATAGCCCAAATTTTTTACTCCAGAGGAATGCTTATATCAGACATACGCACACAGATTTAATTTGCATGGCTGCCCCCCTAGGTCTGTATCAGATAGTTTGTTGGGTGGTGTCTTTTTTGTTTTTGTTTTAAAAAGCATCCCTACAGTTACTTTTGGCCTTTTGGGTAGGAAACCCAAAGGGTAAACGCCACACAGGATAGGCAGTGGCGTCACACATAAGACACATACATTTTTAATACACAGGGAAACATGTCAGCTGGAGATGGCACTGTCAGAAAAGTTTGCAGAATGCAAGTTTCAGCTTGATTGATGTCATTTCACAGAGCATGAAATCTACTAGGAGAGATTTTGCAGGTTTAGCAAGCTTCGCTGACCATGGAAGAAGACAGAAGCAGCAAAACCGCAGGAGTCTTCAGGCCAATTTCCAGGTAGTGTACAGATATATTTGTACAGCTGTGAGAACAAACTTCCCACTTCAGAGTTACTATGACCCATCATCAATAGTTTGTAGGGTTATCAGCAACCAGTCCAGGAAAGGGTGAATAACCTGGTCAGGGTTTTTGATTATAGGGTGGGGGCAAGGCTAGTTTTCAACTCTAGTCTTTTTTTTTAAGCTATACACCTTAAGTAAGCAGACAGCTTTTGCTCTGGGTCCCTCCTATTTGCTCCCAACATATGAGTTCTGCTCTCCCACCTGCCCAATCCCTCCTCCAGCAGGCAAGCTTCACATCCAGACTGCTTAATGCCACCCATAAGCCTTGCCCAAGAATTTTATTTCAAGAGCTGGCACAACACTCAAAGCTGGATAACTCAATGTGGCAAAGTTGGAGGCAGGTTTTTGCAGAGTAACAAAATTATTTTTCTTTCTTTCTAAGCTGCGAATTGAAGCACTTTCTCCAGCAGCAAAACTGTTGGGGGATGCCTCTATATCAGAAGGAGTCTTGCAATTGGCTGCCTCCATTTGGATCCCTCATGCACCTGTTGCTTGCGCAGCATTTGAAGAAGCCACAAGGGAGATACCAATTGGGCCCACAGCACATTTCATTTTGCACCTCAAGAGTGCTCTCTCTTTCGGCTAGAGGCAGCATAAGATCAAGCTTCACTGAAGAAGATCTACGGCCTACTGGAATAAATTGGGTGTGTGTGTGTGTGTGTGTGTGTGTTATTCCTCATTACAAGCTCAGCCCAAGCTCCCTCTGAATTTCAGGCTAAGCTCATAATTGGCTCAGCCCTTCCACACACATTCTCCTCTTCATATCCAAATATACAACAGAGCTGCCGCAAGGATGCCTTGCTGTGGGGCCTCCACTGGACCTTTGGTGCCAGCAGGTTCCATTATAACTTTGCACTATGGATCCCTGCACATGAAAACTCTGTTACACATACTCACGAGAGCCAGTGTGGTGTTGTGGTTAAGAGCGGTAGTCTCGTAATGTGGTGAACCGTGTTTGCTTCCCAGCTCCTCCCCATGCAGCTGCTGGGTGACCTTGGGCTAGTCACACTTCTCTGAAGTCTCTCAGCCCCACTCACCTCACAGAGTGTTTTTTGTGGGGGAGAAAGGGAAAGGAGACTGTTAGCCGCTTTAAGACTCCTTTGGGTAGTGATAAAATGGGATATCAAATCCAAACTCTTCTTCTTCTTACGAGACAGAAGGATCCATGGGAGATAGAGGCCCGCACAGGGCTTGATTAGGAAACCGTTAGGGTCCATGGGAACGGCGCTTCCTATGCATTCCTCCTAGTTCAGCACTCTGCTCCCTACAGATCAGATGCCTCTGTGAAGCATTGTTCCCCCATTGCTCATCTGCAGCATCTGTCATTGAGAGGCATATTATCACAGGATATCATAGAATTAGAGTTGGAAGGGGCCCTGAGGATCCTCTAGTCCAAACCCCTGCAATGCAGGAATATGCAGCTGTCCCTTACGGGCTTCAAACATGCAACCTTGCCATTATCAGCACCACGCTCCAGCCAACTGATCACATCCAGCTGATGTGATGCATATAACCATGCTTCTAAACCATGGAGGTTCCATGGAACTCTCAGGGCAGGGAGGAAGGGACTTCCATAGATGGAGCTCAAAAAAAAGTGGTTGAGATGTTGAGTGGAAGAAGATGAAGGAAGGTGTGTTGTGAAAGCGGCTTGATGGGGTGGATGGGGCCAGTGAGTTCCCCTGTTTGGAGCCACCAGGCACCTCTGCCTATGCCCATTGGCTGGCCAGTGGGGTTCTAAATCTGTGGACAGGATTATTTGCAGCTGTAGAGGGGAGAGACTGGAAGCACAGAAAGGCCAGCAAAGAAGCTTGGATGGTGTAGCACACAGCGAGCCAGTTCTTTGGCCAGTCTTCCACTTGACACAGCAGGAGGAGATCCCATGTAGGCTGAATGACAGACTTCTAAATCCACCTATGGGATCTCTGCAGCAGCTTCCATGGGCCCTGACCTTGCCATACGCCTTTCTTAAGATTGCAAGCATGTACACTTGTACTGCTTGCATCCTGTATGAAAATGTCCTCATCTCCAAATTACCATGTTTAAATAGGTCATTAGTAAACTATGGGGAGATATATATTTTTTGCCACTGCCTTATTACAAAGCAAACTGTTATCTCGGAAAAGAGGCTAGGTTTTACAGGAATATCTCCAGAGCCTTATGATATTTAATAGAAAATGACTTATTTAATTATTCCATAGAATTCTATAAATCAGGGACATAATAACCAACGCTCCCATTGCTGGGGAAGTTCTGTGCAACCCGCTGAAAGAGCTTTCATTTGTTATTACATTTTACCCAAGGAATTACATAACGTCGGGGAACTGTGTGCATTAAGCTTCGAAAAGGAACAATTGTGTTTACATCTGGCGTGCTCATCCCAGCACAGGTGACAAAGGTGGAAATGGATGGGCCCTGGCATACACTGTCAATATTAACAGACTCATCCATTATTCCTGTCTCTAAGGGCCTCGTGAAATATTGCACCATGATCCTGCCAACAGAGGTTAAGAGTTTCATTTCCCATTACCATCTCCTTTGTTTCCTCCAGCTACCTGCTTTCTGCAGTGTTTGCAGCAGGGAAATAGGAACAGGACAGGGACGACCCAAACTCCTTCGTAGCAACAACCAACCTGAGCTGTAGAAACCGGAGGAGTTTCTAGGGTTGTATTTCCTAAATAACAACCTGGGCAAAGAATGCCTTCAGTTCCCCTCCTCCTCTTCAAAACAAGCAAGCAAACAAGCAAGCAAGGAAGCAAGCAAGCAAGCAAGCAAACAAACAAACAGCTTTGCATTGTTGCCAAATTGTGTGGCTTCTATGGAGCTGCCAAACCTAGCAATGCGGTAGGTCCTACTGCTCCCAGAAATGTCCTTGAAAAAGACTCAGAGCAACCTCCCAGTAACATTGCCCTTGCTCACTCCAGACTGTACACTCAACAAACATCAAACACCAGCCTTGGCACCCTCTTCAGCTCATGCCCCGAAGGCCAGTCATGCTCCTTTACTCTTGCTTCATGACATCTTCAGTGTCTTCTAACAGATATAAGGCTAAGGTGCTCTCCATGCTCACTAATCAAACTTCAAAGCCATCCATCCACTTCCTGTATTCTTGCAAAACGCTATACCAATTGATATTTCCCCTGCTAATATCTCTCCCAATAATGAAAGGCCTTTTTATGTTGTTGAACCACATTCTTTTTATGTTGTTGAACCACACCTAAAATATTCCCATGAATATTGGTTTTCTTCCTTTTAGCATTCGCTGAATTGATTCTAGGGGTTTTGTATTTTATTCTTTTTTTTAGCTTGTACACTCCTAGGGTGACTTTATAAATTTGTAGAATAATATTAATATTTAATAATAATAACAACAACAACAACAACAATTGGGGGTGGCTAACCTAGGTGCTGTGTTTTGAAGCTACCGCTGTGTCTGAGCAACGACAACCCCCATATAACTCATTGCAGTAATCCAAGCAAAATGTTACAACAGCATAAGCATCTGTGGGACGCGGGTGGCGCTGTGGGTTAAAGCCTCAGTGCCTAGGGCTTGCTGATCGAAAGGTCGGCGGTTCGAATCCCCGCGGCGGGGTGCGCTCCCGCTGTTTGGTCCCAGCGCCTGCCAACCTAGCAGTTCGAAAGCACTCCCGGGTGCAAGTAGATAAATAGGGACCGCTTACTGGCGGGAAGGTAAACGGCGTTTCCGTGTGCTGCACTGGCTCGCCAGAGCAGCGATGTCACGCTGGCCACGTGACCCGGAAGTGTCTTCGGACAGCGCTGGCCCTTGGCCTCTTTGAGTGAGATGGGCGCACAACCCTAGAGTCTGTTAAGACTGGCCCGTACGGGCAGGGGTACCTTTACCTTTTACCTTTACCTAACCTAGGTGCTGTGTTTTGAAGCTACCGCTGTGTCTGAGCAACGACAACCCCCATATAACTCATTGCAGTAATCCAAGCAAAATGTTACAAGAGCATAAGCATAGCCTGGCAGTCTCTGTCCCAGGAGAGTCCGCGTCAGCGTCAGCTAGTGAAAGGTGTATTATGCCACCTAAGCCGCTCAGGCCTCCAAAGAAAAGGCTGGATCGAAAGACAAGGCTCCTCCAGACTGAGTGCCTGCTGCTATATATCTATAGCTATCTTTGTGACAAAATGGTTTTGCATCAAGAAAATTAATTTACAAAACAAAACAAAACCACCAGCACATTGTACCTATTTGCAAGAGAAGATGGAACCACCATTAGAAAAGGAACATATGCCATGTCCTTCGACTGGACCCAAGTTTATTTCCATTTTTATTTTATTTTAGCACTTTCTTGCCAGGCCTCATGAGAATCCTACCTGCTCATATTTCAAAACATGGAACACTGCCAGGCCTCTGCCAAATACGACATTTTTATTTTTATTTTATTTTACAAGGCAGAATCCTTAAGAGGCATGATGAGCATAATGAGGGTGACCCGGCGGCATACTCAAGTCAGCATTACTCCCTTGGCTACCATTTCGTTCTAACATCCTGCATCTTAATATCTGGAAAGACACGGCAAGCATAAGGAAGTGGAATATAATCGGTTCTTTGCCAGTGTCCAACAAGATTTTGAACGTGGAATCGGAAAGCCTGCTTCTACCACATAGTTGACAGCACAGTGAGGCAGAAAATTATTGCAAAAAAAGAAGTGTAAAACAAATTCACGTTTGTTTGTTTTTTTGATAGCGGGTGGGGGGATTCTAACCAGTTTATTTCTTCAGTAAAGGCTCACATGTTCTGCCCAACCTGTGAAGCCCGTCTAGACATGCCCCGCCCCCCATTCAGCAACCTCATGGTGGGACCCTATGCATGTATTCATGAACCTGTATAGGTCTCCTCAACAGAAGGAGGGGGCGTGCTAGGCCAGTCAAGATTCCTGCTTGTGTCTATGCTGGTAAGATCCCTTTCATGGGGTCACCAAACATGCAGCTGCTGAGTGGGGTGGGAAGAGCTTGAATCAGCAGCGGTGGGCAGAGCAAACCAAAACCCCCTCATAAATAATAATAATAATAATAGAAATAATAATAATAATTTATTATTTATACCCCGCCCATCTGGCTGGGTTTTCCCAGCCACTCTATGCGGCTTCCAACAAAACACTAAAATACAATAACCTATTAAACATTAAAAGCTTCCCTAAACAGGGCTGCCTTTAGATGTCTTCTAAAAGCTTGGTAGTTATTTTTCTCTTTGACATCTGGTGGGAGGGCGTTCCACAGGGCGGGTGCCACTACCGAGAAGGCCCTCTGCCTGGTTCCCTGTAACTTGGCTTCTCGCAGCGAGGGAACCGCCAGAAGGCCCTCGGCGCTGGACCTCAGTGTCCGGGCAGAATGATGGAGGTGGAGACGCTTCTTCAGGTATACTGGGCCAAGGCCATTTAGGGCTTTAAAGGTCAGCACCAACACTTTGAATTGTGCCCGGAAATGTACTGGGAGCCAGTGTAGGTCTTTTAAGACCGGTGTTATAAGGTCTCGGCGGCCGCTCCCAGTCACCAGTCTAGCTGCCGCATTCTGGATTAGTTGTAGTTTCTGGGTCACCTTCAAAGGTAGCCCCACATAGAGTGCATTGCAGTAGTCCAAGCATACTTCCAATAACTCATGAGAGCAGATTTATGCAAACGCCCTCCTATAAAATAGGATCAAACAGCTTCTTACACCTGAGAGTGTTTTGGACTTGTGTTGCTCAGCATGCCAGGATTTTCAAAACAGGGTCTCAAACACACACTCTCTCTCTCCCTCTCTCTCTCTCTCTCTCTGTGGTCTGCCATTCAGGCAGAGGGAGTCAATACTACAAGTCACTGGGAATCCCTGATGTAGCTCTGCAGAGCTTGTACAATTTGCACAATTGCAGATCTCTGCCTAAAGCGTTCCTGTGGCTCTTCCACTAGCATAGCCACCAAACTGCCTGCTACACGATTAGATCTAGAACACCCATACAACAAAAAACCCGTTACAGACAAATTGCAGATAGAAAGAGAGAGGCAAGGATTATTATTTTTTTTGTACTGCTGTGACCAAGTGGGTCAAAATGGCCTCTAAAACTATAACAAAGGTTTAAGGGAGTCGTTCACCTTATTCAAGTACCTACCAAGGTCCTTGCTGGATCAGAGGAAAAGCTTATCTAGTTCAAAGTCCTCTCCTTACAGAGGCCACCTGGATGTCAGTTGGAAAGCACACAAGCAGGACACCTGCACAATAGGGGTTTCCTACTCATGATCCCAAGAGGCTAGTATTCAGAGGAATGTGCCCATTTACTTGAGCCACCATGACAAGCAGCCATGGACAGCATTATCCTCCATGATTTTTTTTCTAATTTCCTTTTAAAGCTGTCCACATCTGTGGCCAATGCTACAGCATGCAGGAGTGAAGAAACACTGCCTTTTGCCTATCCTAAAATCTCCCACTGGTTGGTCCGGGACACAAATTTACAGTAACTGCAACTAGAAGCGAAGCTCCTCTCTGAATTTTGTAGCCCAGTAGCATTTTCTAGCAACTGCTCTTTCTTTCTTTCTTTTTGTTAAAGAAGATCATTAATTATTCCTCACAGGCCCTAAGACGCAGTACACTCTTAAAATAAAAAGTGATGCCAATCAATACAAAATGTTATTTTAAAATCTCAAGAAAACCTGGAAGCCCCCAGAAAGCAGAGAGAGGAGGAGGAGCATAAGGATGCTTGTTGTGGCTCCAGTTTAAAGAAATTCCACACCTCTCCCACTCTTCCAGCACTTGCTGCCACAAATATGATATGGTTTTAAAATAGACAAATCATTACACCAGATGACCTCTCTCTAGCACACGGACAGATTTATGCCGAAAAGTTTCCCTCGGCTGTTGCTATAGAGACTTTTCAAGCTCGGTGCTAAACATCCAAGTCGTTTTTGAAAAATGGAAGAATTTGAGATTTTAATCAGACCAGCTCAGAGGAAAAGAGGAGCATCCTTTTGCAGGCTGGCTTGAACAGCCGCCACATCCCAAAAAGTGAACTTACCTTCTGTTAATCAGACTGATATGCCGAGTAACTGGAAGCGGAGGAGGGGAGGGGAAGGGAGGGGAGCAGAGAGGCAGGGCAAGGGGAGAGATGAATAGCCGAGTGCCAATACCAAGAAAAATAACTTTTGTTGCACAGAGGAAATCGAAAGAGTCATGTCAGAAAGATTCCACTAAAACTCTCATTTGTTTCTCTAGGCTTCTGGTTTCAAAGCGCCTGAAACAGGTTTGCTTTGAGGTACCGCGGCTCGTTCTCTAATCAGCTCCAGACAAAGGCAGGCTGCCTTGGGGACGTGGGGAAGGGGGCTCAGGAAAGCCACGAAGGATCAGGATCAGAGAAGGTGTGGTAGAAGAGAGAGGATGGCAGCAGTCACATTCTCAACAGAAGGAGAAAGGCACAACTCTATGTAAATTCAAAAACGAGGACAGGTAAATAGGAGAGGCTGTCCCACCCTGCTATATGTCGCTGTGGCCCTTCCCAGGCATGCTCTGCTGCAAAGATCAAAACTTGCCTGCCTGCCCGCCAGAAAAGGATTCCCTCATTAGTTTCCACACACAACTGCTTCTCACAAACCACAAGGGAAGGCAGGTGGTCTGTTGGCCTCTATGCTTTCCTCTAATCATACTAGGTAGGCAACCATGGAGAGGGCAAGACAGTCAGATCACAGAGCCCCTTAAGGGAATGACACCAATGCATTGCCTGAAATAGAAATAGATGCTAAGCCTTCCTAGGAGTAATGGTTCGAAGCTTCTGTTCCACATGTTGCTTTATTTATTAAAAGAGTAACATTCGCCCTACCTCGGCCAAGAACATGTGGCTGGTCAAATTTTTCTCCTCCGTGTGGAAGTTATAGCATGTGCAAAGGGTGGCTGATACACCTCAACAGATGGAAATGAATCAGAATGATAAAAACATGAATGCAACAACATTCTTATTAATTAACAACAAGAAATTAACAACAAATTTCTTATTAATAAAGTGGGGTATCTATCCTTGCCCTCCTGCCAACCTAGCAGTTTGAAAGCACATCAAAGTGCAAGTAGATAAATAGGTACCGCTCCGTCGGGAAGGTAAACAGCGTTTCCGTGCACTGCTCTGGTTCACCAGAAGCGGCTTAGTCATGCTGGCCACATGACCCGGAAGCTGTCTGCGGACAAACGCCGGCTCCCTCGGCCAGTAAAGCGAGATGAGCGCCGCAACCCCAGAGTCGTCTGCAACTGGACCTAATGGTCAGGGGTCCCTTTACTTCTTTACCTTTTTATCTATCCTTACCAACTTTAGAAAGTTTTATTTTCTTAAAACATTCACTGACCAAATTCTAGAGGCGGGTTACAAATCAGGCAAGAGTTACTAGGGTGGAGCTGAAGTGGGGAATTCAATATCATGCAATATTATAACTCTTCATGCAAGCATTTCTTCTTGCCAGATGGAGTGATCTCCCCTGCACATTATTATGGGAGTGTCCCCCTCCCTGAGCTGATTTTCAGGCGGGGGCATACAAGGGGAGAAGAGAGGGAAATCCCATTGTGTGGGTTCCTGCTGGTGCGACTGTTTAAATAAATCTGACCTGCAGTGTTTGTTAAAAAAACACACCACAGCTCTGTCCTCAGATGTTCCTTCTGCCACTTTGCTGCTAAATCTGGGCCACAGCAGACCGTGGGAGAAATGACTGCTCAGGTGTTCCCAATGCCATGATATTTATTTCCCTATTTTATGGGGCTCTCAGTGATGTTGGCATTTTAACCAAATTTGGCATCTGTAACAGACGCCCATCATAATGTAAAAAGAAGAAGACGTCGGCACATACAGTTAGGGATGGGTGAATTTGTCAGTTTTGGTTTCTCGCTTTTCCAATGTGAAATTCAGTTCTCCACGTTTCCAGATCAGCATGTGAATTTTGTTTAAGTCCTCATGAAAATTCACCAGCTTTTTAGCTTGACTTTCCCTTACCATATACATTTTTGCAAATCAATTCCCCCTAATATAATGCATTCTTATGTTATTTCCATTAACGTATGTGCAAATTTTACCCTGGTATATACCGTATTTTTTCGTGTATAAGACTATATCTCCCCCCAAATTTTTTTAAGTTTAAAATTGGGTGTTGTCTTATACACGGAATGTTTAAAATATTTATTTCTTAATTTGGGGCTCAAAAAATAGGGGTCGTCTTATACATGGGGGTGTCTTATAGACTGAAAAATATTGTACATTTTTTGCACACTTCCCTTGGCTGGAAAACTGAAGTGCAAAATACGGAGAAGGGCTGATCCCAAAGGATGGCTGTGTTTTGGTCCGTTCGTTGTGTCAGAACAAGTGGATGAGGCAAGTTTGGCTTTAAATGTGTAGTGAATCAAATTCCTCCCCCAACCCCCATCCCTGCTTACAGTGCAACCCTATAGCTTTCCACCCAGAAATCAGTCCCCGTTAACTCAACAGGCCTTGTGTCTGAGTCATCCTGTATAGAACTGCACCATTAAATCACATCACCAGCCCTTCTAGCTTCAGTGTTTTGATTCACTGATCGGATGTCAGTTTCTACCATAAACATCACACAATCTACCCTTGCATTAGTTAGCTGAGAGCAACTTGGTTCCAAGGTCGCATTATGTTGAAATAAATATGGCTCAGACTACATTTCAGCACTTATTTCCCCCCTCACCCAACATCCATGAGTTTCTGCCAGCATCCAGCCACAGTCAGACAATGGGCAGAAGTGCTGTAGGAGGGGGGAGGGAAGGGGAAACTAGCCTAATGTTAACAGTTCTTTAAATTTTTAATGAAATCATTTGAATTAGTTTATATTTTTGATACCTGCAGCTACCATCTCCTGACTCTGAAAGAGTCCTTGTGACTTAACGTGTTCCATGGGAGGGAAAATTTAACGAACAATACTTTGGGACTTGTTTTGTGATGGCAGCAACAGGGAAAGCCGCACCCAGAAGAATTTTCCCTTCCGTGTAACACTCATGCTCAGGTCGCTTCCCAGTGAAATGCTTATTGAGCATCCGTCCCGATTAGCTTGCGCAACGTTTTCAGGGAGGTTAGATGACTTCAGCCATTTATTGAGCATTCATTCAGACTGGTTTGTGGTGAGGTTATTCAGCGCTGCTTCAACTGTGATCCCACTCTCAAATAAATGCACTTGCCCAAAAGTTTTCTTAACGTGAAAAAGTTTTGTTGAGTTGTGGCCGCAAGTTTGTTACACAATAGCACCAAATCAACTTTAATGGCCCAATCGGAGTTTGCTGGTATGTGATCGAATCCCACCTGAAAATAGCAACCCTTGGGTAGCATGCTATCAGCTACACCTGGCAACAAATGAGGCATTTAACAAAGCTGCAATGGAAAGCTGACCATCAACTCTTGGGAGGTGTCCAACTGGATGTCCAAAAACGAGTTGCCCCTCATTTTTCCAGGGCAGCTGCACAGGTGAAGGAGGTAAAAAAAGGACCCCTGGATGGTTAAGTCCAGTCCAAGACGACTATGGGGTTGCGGTGCTCATCTCGCTTTTAGGCCAAGGGAGCCAGCGTTGGTCCACAGTCAGCTTTCTGGGTCATGTGGCAACAGGACACTGTGATGGAAACCAGAGTGCACGGAAACTCCGTTTACCTTCCCGCCGCAGCAGTACCTATTTATCTACTTGCACTGGCGTGCTTTCAAACTGCTAGGTTGGCAGAGCTGGGGCAGAGCAACGGGAGCTCACCCCATCATGGGGATTCAAACTGCCGACCTTCTGATCAGCAAGCCCCAGAGGCTCAGTGGTTTAGACCACAGCGCCACCCACATCCCTTCTACGGGTAAAGTAAAAAAAAAAAAAAAGCAACTTATGATGCATTGGCTTCCCACGCCTTTTCACCAATAAGTGTAGTGAATTGGGTGCTCTAAGCATGTATCCTTTTACAACCAGCAAGATTTGCATGGGGAGGGGTGGGAGGGACAGGAACTGGAGAAAGACAAAAGTCAAATTTCTCTCTGTTTCACAGGTCTTGTGATCAAAAGAAGAAAATTGCTGGACGTGGCTTCCCAACATCTTAATTGTCTCGCCTACACATTGGAAGGAATCTGTAATTAAATCACTCCTGCAAACAACCTGGGCCGTAATCATCTCTCAAGGATTCTAGGTGAATTTCCTATCAGAATGCTTCCCCAGCGATCTTCATTTCTTGGCTTTTGAAAGACGCAGATGCTTTAGTGTTGCTGACTCGCGCAAGTTGCTCCTGGGCAGCAATGGTACCAAAATGGTTAAGGTTTTCCCCACAGCAGATAGAAAAGTGTTTTGCTTTGTAGTTTTTTTTGTATGCACAGCGTCCGGCAATTACCCCATTTGCTAGGAAAATTGGGAAACGAAAGAGTATTTACTTATCTCCCTTGACATTCGGGATAGGAAACCTGCCTCGTAACAGCAGCTTGCAGTGGAACACAGAGAGGACAGAACTGCTGGCCTGTGTGGAAGATGCCTCAGGCGGAGGGAAAGAGAAATTGAAAATGGGGCAAGCCACACCAATGTGGGGGTTTGCTATAGCAATCTTAGGAGGAAGAGGGATTTCCTGTGGCAGCCAGGAGCATATCTAAGCTTGCAACAAGCAATCTGTATTTACTGTATGCCGTATTTACTACTACAACATATTCCTCGCTCTTTTTTTTCCAGGGAATGTGTTAAAATTGACTTTTGAAGTTACTGTCTTCTGTCAGAGCTATGCACAAATATAGCAGCTTCGGCTGTTCATTTCCAGGAGCTTTGTGAGTTTTTGTTTAAAAGGGTGGCTGTGTGCCCACCCCTCCTTCACCCGCTGCTTCGGTGTCTCAAGTGATAAGAATGTGTCCTATATATTGACCCCACTGGAGCCCAGCCTCTCCTATCTTTTTCCTTTCATTAGCCTCCCTGCATATCTCTCACCAGAAGCAGCTCCCCAATCTTCCCCCTGCTTGCTGCTGAGGCTCTCTCCCCTCGCCCTGCGTCTGTGTGTGGGTGTATTTGGAAACGAGAGCTTTCCAGCTGAACTGCAAAATGAAACGCAGAGATCACAACTCCTTGAATAGCTACATCACGCGTACACCAACTTCCATTCTGCCCCTTGACGTATGAAATAATATTAATGCAAAACAAAGTCAAAATAGTGGAGGGGGACCGTATGGGAACACCAGGCTGGCAGCAGAAGCAATAGTTAAGATTTGGGATGCGGTTTAATTATGTATATCTACCTCATTTATCCTTTCAGTTATTTAGATGTGGATTACTAAAGGACCGGTGGGATGAATCTCCTAGGCGAATTAATTGCTTAGAATTAGTTGATTGTTTATGGGTTAAACTACAGGTCCCTTCCAACCTATGATTCTATGGTATTTGGGAAGTACCTGAGAATCTTGGTTTGTATTGTTTGTACAGTGGTACCTCAGGTTAAGTACTTAATTCGTTCTGGAGGTCCGTTCTTAACCTGAAACTGTGCTTAACCTGAAGCACCACTTTAGCTAATGGGGCCTCCTGCTGCTGCCGCACCACTGGAGCATGATTTCTGTTCTCACCCTGAAGCAAAGTTCTTAACCCGAGGTAATATTTCTGGGTTAGCAGAGTCTGTAACCTGAAGTGTATGTAACCCGAGGTACCACTGTACTCCGTTTGTATTGCTCTTTCACACATACTCCCAGCTTGCCAACGAGCATTAGCGATATGTCAAAGGGTTGTTGATGTCCGATGGTAACAAGGCTCAAGGACATCTTCTAACCTATCTGCATCAAATGGGGGGAGCTCAAGGCTCCTTGCAGGTGGACCCCCCTATGGCAGCACTCTCCCCTTACCTTGGTGGTGGTAGGTGGGTGCAGCCGGAAAAAACAAGACAAAACTCAAGAACTCAAGCACAGGGGTGAGATGGTCGGCAGGTGCTACAGCTAAGCCCGCCCCACTCTGGAACAACACTTATTTTAGGACCCCAGAGGCATTGTGGGAGAATGTGTGCCAGCCACAAGCCACCTGAGCCCCAGCTCTAAGGCAGGCCCAGGTGGCTGTAGGGTTGGCAGCATGGTAGGTGGTGGGTCCCCCTGAGGGCCATCAGCTACTTCTCAACAGTACCAACCTCATGCCAGGCCTGCCTGTTGGATTGACCTCACAGAGCTCAGTGTATGTCTGCAGGCTGCCAGCTTTGAGACTGTTAAATGATGGGTGTTGAAAGATAATGATGGGGTGGTACTTTTATCGGCTGAAAACTCAAACTAGATCTTATTGAAGCCAAAGGGACTCTGTTAGCATCAGTACAAAGTCCTAAAAGGCACAGAGTTCCAAACATATGCCAATATTGATTTGGGAGCTCAACTAATCAGTTTTTTTTCTGAAAAAGAACATTCTATTTCTCTCCACCACTACTACTCAGATGACTTCCAAACTTTAAAATCCTTTCCCCTCTATAATAGAGTTGCTTTTTTTAACCAAATCCTGCAGATTGCTAAAAGGCTGGCACAAAAGGTAAGAACTTGCAAAAACAGGATAGAGAGACAAATTCATGGAGGGGATTTAACCCATTAATTTGATGAATCGCAACACAAAACAAGCCTGTCCAAAATGAAAAGATTTTCTTTTGGTAAGTTAAAAATGGTTTACTTGCAAACTCTCCAAAGGTCAGTTTCATGTGCTTTCCCATACATCAGTCAGAAAGCACAGGCAGTAAAACTTGGCTTACAGTGGTGAAAGTGCCTACATTATTGGTATAGGAACACAAGAATGACTTGTAAGAGCCACACAGTTTCTGAATGGAGGAACCAGCTCAGACCTTTTTACACACTGAGCTTCTCAGGCAGACCAAGGTACAACAATAGGCTTGATTACTTTCCTCCCAAGGTGAGGGGAAGCAACCCAACCAAGCCCAGCAGGACATCAACCCCTCCATGCACCAACCAGACCTAAGCATGTTAGCTATATGAAGCTGGCAATCCCATACCCCCTACCCTCCAGAGGAGATCTGGAGGTGGTACAAGACATGCACAGGGGGAGGAGAGAGGGGGAAAAGACCTGTTGTGCTAGTGCTAATCCTTGTGCTCATGTAATTCTTTAGTTGACCCATCATGCTCAATAAAGTTTCCATGCCATAGGTATAGGCTTCAATCTTATCCTGAAGATCCACTGATTGGAAGAGTGTGGGATGAAGTCCTGCTCCACCAGCAGAATGCTGGATGTGTTGCCCCCACGGCAGAGAAAATGGTAGAATGTCTCATATACACTGATGGGACAACCAACATGGGACAGATGCGTGGCAAGGAGGAGCACCCTTGTGCCGAATCCTATTCAGCTTCAGTTCACAGCCATGCCCCCATCAACAACATAACAACACCGGTCCCAGATCCAGCACAAAGTATCTCCCCTGGGGGCAAAATGAGAGTGATGATATCCAGCTATTTGGAAGTGCAGATCACACTGGGAGGCAGCTAATTCTAATATTTAGGAAAGGTATGTGTTATGGTCCTCATGCCTTCTGTGTCACTTCAGGATTCTGGGACAGCGGTTGAAGTGGAAACCACATGCTCCTACGTGAGCAAAGTTAGATCAGATAGAAGATAAAGCTAGTACAGTGGTACCTTGGGTTAAGTACTTAATTCGTTCTGGAGGTCCGTTCTTAACCTGAAACTGTTCTTAACCTGAAGCACCACTTTAGCTAATGGGGCCTCCTGCTGCCATTGCTGCACGATTTCTGTTCTCATCCTGAAGCAAAGTTCTTAACCTGAGGTACTATTTCTGGGTTAGCGGAGTCTGTAACCTGAAGCATATGTAACCCGAGGTACCACTGTATCCTTTCCTGAAACTTGTTAATCAGAGGTGCATGATTTGTAGCCTTACAGATGCTTTGGGGTTACAATTCCCATCATACCTGATCACGAGTCATGTTGGCTGAGGCTGATGGGAACCCTAAAACACTTGGAGGGCCAGAGGTTCCCCATCTTCCTACTAGCTTTCCACATAGCAGCTGGATTGTGTGGTTATTGTTGTTGTTTTTGTAAAGTATCCTCTCAGTAAGAACATTGCCTTTAGGAAAGACCTTTGGAATCCCCTCAGCAAATGAATGACAACTGCACATTTATTGTGCTATAAACCGTTCGTCTGGGAAGGCCATCATGCGCCACAAGTTAATGCAAGCGGAGCCAGGCAGCGCTGGCAGAAAGCCTGTTGCATCTACGAAAAGAATGGGAGGTTAACTCCTATTTTCTCCCTCGCCTTTTGCAGCCAAACTTCCCGTTTACTAGCACTCAGTGGAGGTTTAATGCAAGAAGTAGCAGGATGCGTATTATGCATTTGGGAGAGATGGA
Organism: Podarcis tiliguerta; assembly: GCF_965153285.1. NCBI lineage: Eukaryota > Metazoa > Chordata > Lepidosauria > Squamata > Lacertidae > Podarcis > Podarcis tiliguerta. Next base: position 90,355,932 of record NC_139535.1, on the reverse strand, counting down.
AAAGGAAAAACAGACAAGCTGCCATGAACATGGACACAGAAGGGGGATTTGTGAACTCTGCTCTCCTCCCCTCCCCTCCTGGACACTCTAGCAAACTCTATGGCATCTAGCTTAGCAAAGCCCAGTGGAGCCAATGCAATGCGCATTTTGCACCCTCAGTGCACCAAGTAGAGTGCTGGGTCAAGTACCTCACTTACTGCGATGCCCTGCAGGGCTTCCGTTGCCTTTAACAGAGAAGTTGCATTTCTTCCAGGAGAGTGAGCAAACCTTCCATAAACTCTCCTGCAGGCAGACAAAAAGACCTCCAGCTGGCACTGGCCAGCCCCAGGCCTGGGCTCTGCAAACAGCAACAAAAATTCTCGTTTCTGAGCATCCTTTCCTCTTTCAGAAGCAACCCCTCAAAAAGGACCAGCAAGGTGCTCTTTAAAAGTGAATCCGCCCTATGGCTGGGCAACTTCATTTGCAATATACACCTGGATGGGGAAGCCAAATGGGCCACATCCCTGTCCCTACTTCCATCAGCTTCTAAGAACAGGGATGGGGAACCTTTGGTCCTCCAGATGTTGCTGCACTCAACTCCCAGCAGCTGGTTCAGGAACATCTGGGGGCCACAGGCTCCCCATTTCCTGTTCCAGAGTGAACTGCCTTTCTGCTTCCTTTCCTATCCCCACCCCAAGTAAGGCTCCATAAGCATATAGGGCAGCTATATCTCTGAAGTCAGATTTCATGCATATTTACTCAGACTTAAGCCTCTCTGACAGGGACGCGGGTGGCGCTGTGGGTTAAACCACAGAGCCTAGGACTTGCTGATCAGAAGGTCCCCGTGACGGGGTGAGCTCCTGTTGCTCTCTCCCTGCTCCTGCCAACCTAGCAGTTCAAAAGCAAGTCAAAGTGCAAGTAGATAAATAGGTACCCCTCCGGCGGGAAGGTAAACGGCATTTCTGTGCGCTGCTCTGGTTCAACAGAAGTAGCTTAGTCATGCTGGCCACATGACCCGGAAGCTGTACGCCGGCTCTCTCGACCAATAAAGTGAGATGAGCGCCGCAACTCCAGAGTCAGCCATGACTGGACCTAATGGTCAGGGGTCCCTTTAACTTTTTAAGCCTCGCTGAGCTCAACAAGACTCCCCACTCCCCTAAGTATGCAGAATTGCAGCTCTGGTGGACCATTAGTTTTAAACCAATAACCTATAGGAAATGGATTCCATGCCACTTTATATTATTTAATTCTTCAAAAGTGAACCAAGCAGACTAGGGTGTGTGTGTGGGTGTGTGGGTGTGTGTGTTGGGGGGAGCTGAAGGGGGGGAGTAAGCCTTATAAAAGAAATTGTTCGTTATACATGCAAAACACTTCTGTATTTGTAGAACACACCCAGATATTCAGATGAAAACTATCTTAATTCTTTTATCAGATGGTAAACTTGGTTAGTTATAACTGGAAATGTGATCCTAGAGTTCATGATAAATGTCCAGAGTAGATCTCTCAATAATCTGGAAAGAATATGATACCAAATCCACATTTCCAGATTTATATCGTGTTCTTCCAAAGCAAGGTAAGTCAATAAGCAGGTTTAGAAGCAGTCAGAAATCGGATATTAATTGAATTGTACCCCTGCCTGCCTGACCAAGTAGGCATTAATTCGGTGGTACTGTATACCTGTGGTGGAGTATTTATTAACCTCACTAGTACTTCTCCTTCCTGTATTTAAGGTAGAATTGCTGAGTTGCATATATCTATATTGGAAGAATTTGCTCTTTGTAAATTCCAGTGCAAACTAAGTCCCCCAGGGGTTAATCCACACTTCCTCTTGCTCCACTCCTCCCAGCAACCCTCACCTGGAGAAAACCACTCTCTCGCACTCAATCAGAGCAAAGACAAGTCAGGTTTTCTCTGGATTGACACTCCTGAGCTCTGTTGGCTGCTGTCTAGGATTGCTTTGGGTTATTGGAAGCAAATCGCTGGCAAAATACATCTCCAATCTATGTAATAAGGCTACTCTGTGGCACAAAACGGTCTAGCAGCCACTTGAGAATATGCACTGATATACCTGCCTGCCTAAGTGTGCATGTCGCTCGCTCTGATTGCAGCCACAATAGCCTCTGTGACAAAAGAGCAACACATAACACTGCAGCATACTTGTGGGGGATTGGTTAGAGCAGAGCAGGGCTGGGGATCCTGTGGCCCTCCTGATGTTGATGGACTCCATCTCCCATCAACCCTGGGCAACATGGCCAGCAGCCAGGGATGATGGGAGTTGTAGTTCAACAACATCCAGGTTCGCTACCCCTGGATGTAATTTTAAAGAAAATTAACCTCCATCTGTAGCCAGACAGAGATTCTTGGGAAGTAATACTGAACCATACTCGCTAATTACAGAGGGCTGCCTCACATACAGGATTATTGTTGTTGTTGTTGTTGTTGTTGTTGTTGTTTTATTTATACCCTGTCCATCTGGATGCGTTGCCTCAGCCACTTTAGGAAGTTTAAAAACATAATAAAACATCAAACATTAAGACTTCCTAACACAGGGCTGCCTAAGGATGTCTTCTGTAAGTTGTATACAGTGGTACCTTGGGTTACAAACACCTCAGGTTACAAACACTTCGGGTTACAGACTCCACTAACCCAGAAGTAGTACCTTGGGTTAAGAACTTTACCTCAGGATGAGAACAGAAATCGCTCGGCGGTGGCAGCGGGAGGCCCCATTAGCTAAAGTGGTACCTCAGGTTAAGAACGGTTTCAGGTTAAGAATGGACCTACGGAATGAATTAAGTTCGTAACCAGAGGTACCACTGTAGTTATTTATCTCCTTGACATCTGATGGGAGGGCGTTCCACAGGGAGGCTGCTGCTACCGACAAGGCCCTCTGCCTGGTTCCCTATAGATTCACTTTTCTCACTGAGGGAACCACCAGAGATGGACCTCAGTGTCTAGGCTGAACAGTAATATCCTATGACCTTGCTCCATTAGCACAGTATAACACATACACACCCTGCTTTTCCCCCTCTGCGTGCCCAGCACCATTCCCAATCCTGCTCTAGAGCATTGGGGGGAAACCCCAAAACAAATTTAAGGGACAACGAGAGAAGGGGTGGAAATTCCAATGAGCAAGCAGAAAACCTTGCCCTAACCAAATAAGTGATGTAGCATTACTTTGGATACAAGCTTCATTGCTCTCCCGGGCAAAATTCCACATTTTTGCCTCCAGCCTTTTTTCATTAAATATAGAAAGGGCTGAGGTGAATGCAGACAAGGCCCATTACAGAACACCGAGGAACCAAGTTTTTAAATAATTTCCCAGCCTCCACCCAGAACGCCTGTTTCAACAGCACCTTTGGACAATGCGAGCCTGATCTTGATTGAAGCCTCCAAGTGCTATTGTATGTGATACAAACAAGGACCACAATAAGTTGCAGGGATGGCAAATGGCGTATTGTAGTGTATTGCAGTGTGTTGGGATTCTTGTCTTCCCTGACAGCAAGCCAAATGCCACCATCAAAGTTCTCTCTATGCAGGGGAAGCTGTAGCCTGTAATTATATCGTTTGTAGGATCTTTGCATAGTGCAAATTGCTCTGGGATGAATGGCTTGATAAAGATTCTTCCTTGCAGAAACTGCGGTGGTGCGTCCAAGGCATCGCACAACAGAAGCGGTCTCTGCAAAGCAGAGCAGTTGTGTCAAGTTGACCAAAGCAACTCCTCCATAAACAGGGAATTGTGCAGGAAGCAGTTATAAAAGTCACATGAAAAGAAGAACCTAGGAAACACACTCACCCAAAGCAAGGGCACAATCGGTAGTTTGGATTGTTTGGGTTTAGCTGCCAGGGGCTTTCATTGCTTTAATGATTTTGTTTTCGCTTGCCTAGGAAATATTTGATTAAGATACAGGCTAACACTTTTGTAAATCAATAAACTGGGCCAGAATTTGTATGTGTTTGGCCACCATTGCGCAGCTAGAAAACCTGGCCACCTCTTCTGGGGCAAAATAGCAGCGGGGAAGAGGATATTTTACGGGGGGGAGGGGGAGAAACAGGAGGCTACATCCTCCACCACTGTACTCTGCTTTGGGCTTCTAAGCCTCTGGTCTTTCCATCACAAACATGGGACTTGAAAATTCTAGCCAGGGGGAAAGTGGCGGCTCATGGAAAGGTTAAGCACCCCTCCGCTGCTGTGTCTCCTCTACAAATATCTCCCCATGCCACTTCGCCCCAGCTTTGTGGACACAAAATAGCCTAAAAAATGTGCAGCTTTCCTCAGATCTAATTTCTCACTATGAGCAACTTCAAAAAGCTGGAACTAATGTTTTTCATTTTGTGGTCACTGACCATGCTCAGCCTTCAGTGGATTGTTTTGGGAGAGGGGTTCTCTCTCTTTTTTGCCTCTTTTTGTAGATGTTAGGATTCCACAAAGCTGACTGATAGTGCTGATTTGTTCGTGACCATGCCGTTTTTAGCTATACGGAGGTTGGCACTAATCCCCAAACATTGCTAATAGACGAGACGATAGTCATATCCTCAGGGAATTGGTCTTATCGCTTTTTAAAGTCAACCAAGCCAGTGGCCATTACCACATCTCCTCGTGGAGTGAATTAAGTTTGTCATTTTGGAAACACATCGCCCAACACTTATCTTTCTTGCTGGTAGAGGAATATCAGCTTTCTTGACTTGACAACTTTTCCACTACATAGTGAGTTTTGAAATTCTGAAAATTGTAGCCTCTAGGAGCCAACCATGCATAACAACCCCCCCCCCCAAAATATACTGTGTTGTATTATGCATACACAAAGACAATTAAGATCACTTTTTACTATTTAAATATATGGGTAATCTCTTTTTTTCTATTTAGAAAATCACAGTGTTTTACAACATGGAGCTGTGTAATTTCTAATGTTTTCCTTCGGTTAACAGGAGGCTCTTTGTTCCTGCAGAGGCTTTCATAAAAAGATGGGGTGGAGGGTACATTATTCCTCTGTTTGTCACACAGCCTCCCATGCTCTTACAGAGGGTCCCTCCAGATTTTGAGGTTGATGCTGGGGATGGGAGTCAGCCGAAATGACCTCCCTGCTTTCCGCTCACAGAAGCCTCCACTACATCCCAAACATTTTTCTGACAGGGGAAAGGGCAAGATAAAGGTACAGCACACACAGCCTTACACACACACACCTTTCCATACACATACCATGGCCCTATACATACAATGTCATGAGTTTAACTTTAATTCCGAAATTACTTTTTCAAAAAATTTCCCCTTGCCCACAATGAAGGGTTTTTTCCTTTTCTTAACATTCACCCCAAACATAGAATCATAGAATCATAGAGTTGGAAGAGACCACAAGGGCCATCGAGTCCAACCCCCTGCCAAGCAGGAAACACCATCAGAGCACTCCTGACATATGGTTGTCAAGCCTCTGCTTAAAGACCTCCAAAGAAGGAGACTCCACCACACTCCTTGGCAGCAAATTCCACTGTCGAACAGCCATGCATGCATCACAAACACTTTTGCTATTTTCACTTTGCAGAACTGTTGTCTATTTTTATCTAACGTCACATCCACCCTACAAAGCTTGCCGACTACTTGTAGCTTTTGGTCCCAATACAGGTATTAATCTTGCCGGTGTTTTGATATTTCTTCTTCTAATGGATCAACACAGCTGCAAACATTTTTAGAAATAGACCATTATATAAATAAAAACACTCCCACAGCGCGTGCGCGTGCGCGCACACACACAAACACACACACAAATATGAATCTCTGGGCTGCAGGAAAGTGTTCTGTTCTGTTCCTTCCACCACCACCTCTAAAACTTGGGCCCTGGGCTGGATCAAAGAGTTTTAGATGAATGGAAGCACACTGTAACATATAACCCATGAATACAAACATTCATCTGCCATATGATGGGGGTGGGTGTAATATCACATCAAATCAGACATGTCTAACAAACAGACAGACAGACAAACGCCTGAGAATAAAGCTCAGAGCGCTTTAAAGCAGATCCCACTCCAAAACAGCAAATTAGGAGTCTATTGTAGATTGCTTTGAATTGGGGCCTTCTCCAGACTCCTTTAAATCAAGCTTGCTGAGCCAGACTGTAAAATGAGGCCCACTTCAGACTGCTACACTGAGGCTCATTCTATGTGGTAACATTCCTTTAAGCAGTGATGACAATAATAAGTGGTTTGGCATCTGGGGAAAGCTTACAAGCTGGCAACTTTTCAACCAGTCTGACTTGTTTGTAATGCAACCGTGTTGTTCATTTATAATAAAACACACACACAAGTACACCTATTTTCACCACCGCTCCTTCACTGCCCAGTGCTGCGGTTGAGTTCTTTTTTAAAACTACAAATATTTAAAAGTATTAGCATGCACAAGTGAATGCCAGCTGTTCCGACCCACGCACTCACCCCATCCTGAGAGGTGGCAAACCTACTCTGAAGTAACAACTTCAGAAATTCCTTTCTCCCTTAACAAATTAAAAACAGGCCTCGGAGACTGTCTTCAGTCACACATCTTGTAGGAATCCTTGTTCCGGATTTCCTGCAAGAGGCAAGAACCCAATTTGACAGTCACAGAGTTGGAGTATCCTTACGACGGCACAAGTCCCTCCTCTTCTTCCAGGAGTCTCACTCTCCAAATGAACCTCCCAGTGCTTCACCCAATTTCCCCCGGTCTCACTGCATCCTGGCACCCACTAATAAAAAGTGAAGCTACATAGAAAAATACACAAAGGTGACAAAAGATTTGATTTCATTCAGACATTCATGTGTGCAGTTTTCAGACACACACACACACACACACACACAGAGAGAGAGAGAGAGAGAGAGAGAGAGAGAGAGAGAGAGAGAACTTCTGGAAATCATTTACAATTCTCCTCCAGCCTCACATTTGGCAGATAACTCTCCCCACCTCCCCTTCTCTCCCCAGCCCTCAATTCGAAATGCCAGCCTATGATTTTTAAATGAGAAAAAGCTGTAACTGTGCTGCAGTGCTTGGATAAACTCCTACACAAACTTCCAGATGTGACACACAACAGCCCAGAAGGGGGAATTAATGAACATCTCTGTCCTTGAAAAATTTACACATAGGCACAAATGATAAACAAGGCAGAGCTCTCTTCCTCTCCTGTCAGGTAAATGAGGTAATCATTGGACACAAATGTCTATAAATGGAGGGATATATACACACCGGTGTATAAGTGACATTTAGATTTAGTTTACACCATGTTTGAATTCAATGGAAGCCAATAATTACTGTCTATTGATGGCTGAATAAGTAAGTGGTGATTTTTGTCTCCCTGTGTCTATATTATTGCACTATCATCAAACACAGCACTTATGCAGAGTCAAATAAGGGGGGGAAATAGGGCTGCACACGCACTTTACTTTTAAATCACATTCTAAGCACATTATCTTCCACAAAAAAATCTGGGCAGGGTAGTTTACCCCTCACAGAGCTACAATTGCCAACAACACTTAAACTACAGTGCCCAGAATTCTGGCCTGGGTTTCTATGCCTCCGGGAGCTCACAGCCTCTTGTCGTGTTTTGGGGAGATGACTCAGTGGGGAGGGAAGGCAATATTTATTTTTCCCCACTCTTCATCAAATGTTCAGCAAGAACATTTAATCTTCTCTGCCACCTCATTAATTAAATCAATCTTTTTACTCAATATTTGTCCCTCTCCCTGCATTTGAAGCAAAAATACCAGTCTGGTCACTGTTGCTGTCTAACCGCACAAGAACTATCTATACAGTGGTACCTCGGGTTATGAACTTAATTCGTTCCAGAGGTCCGTTCTTAACCCAAAACCGTTCTTAACCTGAGGCGCGCTTTCGCTAATAGGGCCTCCTGCTGCCGCCGCAAAATTTCTGTTCTCATCCTGGGGCAAAGTTCTCAACCCGAAGTATTACTTCCGGGTTAGCGGAGTTTGTAACCCGAAGTGTTTGTAACCCGAGGTACCACTGTATTTGTCATCCAAATTCCCAACTTGCACGTGGAGCAACATCACTGATTTCTGCAATGCCACATTAGACTTATATACAGATTCCACAGCTCCTACATTTGCTATTGGTGCAGCTGCTCTGAGGTCAAAGAAAAACTTTGCTTCTCACCATAGTGGGGAAGCATCAGGTGAGTCGTGGGCCAGCCTAGCCTCCTGATCAGCTGCCAATTTGCTGGAATTTGCTGCCAAGGAGTGTGGTGGAGTCTCCTTCTTTGGCGGTCTTTAAGCAGAGGCTTGACAACTATATGTCAGGAGTGCTCTGATGGTGTTTCCTGCTTGGCAGGGGGTTGGACTCGATGGCCCTTGTGGTCTCTTCCAACTCTATGATTTTATGATTCTATGAGCTCTCAAATGAAGGGCACTTTCAAAGAGAGGACTGTCATCTGACTGCTCTTCAAAATAAAGGGTGTCCTCTGTGAAGCACCACCTTAGCATTAAGCAGGTGCTATACAAGTGCACTGTCCATATACATTCAGGGTGAAAATTAAGATGGATGTTAATTGGGGCTAATAAAAAGTGAAGAGGTTGCCTCCAGAAGTTGCATTCAGCTGAGGAGTGTGGCTTTAAACTCCAGGCCGATTTCCTTCCAAGTAGCTGACAAAGTCTCAATAAAACTAGGGCTGATAGGAAGGAGGCACTAAGAAAACTATGGGATTTTTGTTTAAAATGTTTTATTTGGGGGGGCAAACATGAATAGAGACAGGGGTGCTTTAGCTGTTGGAATTCTGTCTGGCGTGTACTTCTTAAAACCAGGAGAGAGCCTTTTGTCAATAAAAGGGAAGGAAGCCTAGCTAGTATTAATGTATTACACTTGGCCCAAGGTCATTCAGTAATTTTCATTTCTGAGTATTATAAACATGGGTTTTCTGAGTCTTGCTGTCAAAGTCCAGCCAACTATGCCACACTGCTTTCTAGGTATGAAATGCCAATCTCCCCGTCTTGTAGTAGGGAAAAGTTATACCATTCTAGGAACAATAGCTTGCACTTTCCATGCAATGGCCAAAGGACATCTCAAGAAGCAGTGCTATTCCTAGCAGCAGATGCCTGCTCAGCTTGGCTTTACAGGCGTGTGAATAGTATGGAGCTTTTTCAAAAGAGGCATGGATGATTTCTGCAATGCCATCACTAGCTAGAGCTATATCAATTTTTTATGTCATCAGGTTTCATAACTCTTCATTTGTTAATCTGGTTCTCAATAGTTCTTCAACTCCTAAGGTTTTCTTCCAAGTTTCTTTTTGTAATTAAGTGTTTTTTATTTTCAAAAAGCAGTACATATCACATATAGTACTGTACAACTTAAAAAATCTAAAGTTGTTATTTATGACAAAGATGTGACCTTTCTTTGGGGGGGGGGGACGTTGTTTAGAGTTTTTAAAAATTGTGCTGCTAATACTAAATATTCCCCAATGTTGAATATTCCTGAAGCTGGAATTTTAAAGGTGTTTTTGTTTTGCCAAAGCTAAGATGACATCTGTCAATCACTGCTTCCCTCCGCCCCCATTTAGATTATCCCTACATGGTTAGTTATCACCTGTGACGTTTTACCCGCTGTGTGAGATGTCCAAGCTACTATTCTATGCTGCTGAAAGGCATTTATTTTTACCTGGCAGGAAACTCTTCTGTCTTTCGGAATTTGAATCTGACATTTTGAGAAACCTGCCACTGGAGTGCTCAGCTATTTGAACATGAAGTTATTTACATCTGTGCTAACGCAAGGAGGCTGAGGGGCACCACAATGCACCTCAGCGCAACACAGTCTTAAGGCTATTTGTGTGGCAAGATGACTGTACTCTTCCAGCCTAGCATCATGATCTGCAAGAAACCATGCATTTTCATACGAGCTCGTTTTGTATTTGCTCATCATGCACTGAACCAAGGGAACGAGCTTGTGCTGGGCTTCAGCACTCTTAATTAGAAATGCAACACTTGCCACGGCTTGGAGAAACAGGTGCATTTGGGGTGCTCTGGTTTACAAGCATTTGGGCCGCAGGAAAAAAAATTGTACGGATGGAATCTTCCAAAGATGATTCGAGATTGCTGTGATATTTGGGGCATGTAGCCTTTGAGATGAGATTGCGCTCTGCGAACACTGAAAAGTTTGCTCAAAGTCAGATCATCAGGTGTCGCTATGGGAATCCACAGCAATGAATTTCCCTACGGATTTCAGCAGAATAAATAATCACAGCTCTAGCGCTAGCAATACTGTTGCTTACTCAGAAAACAAGCTAGGGACATAAGCAAGCCAGTGGCTGTTATCTTCTTCCACAGTGTGTTCTGGCACGTATTTGTATTACTGAGTATCAGTCCCTCGTGCGTCAACCTACAGAAGCAGACAACGTCTTATGATAAAAGGGAAGCCCAAGTGTCGGGTCAGCCGCTGGGATGAAGTTAAGGAAGTCAATGTTTTACACCTCGGCTATTTGACCCATGCAAGGTCAGCTATGATATTTCAGCTGTAGGGAACGAGTCCAGAACTCCCATTCTGCTTTTTCAAAGCAATTTAAACTTAAACATTAAAAACAAAACTGGCTGGGCTCCACCGTTCTAAATCTGGCTGTTGCACAATTGGACGCCAGAGCGCTATCTCTTTCCAAGTTTAGCCAAAGGCCTCAGTCCTGCAAGGTGCTAATGCCATTTGTTTGTAATGGCTTTGGCAAGAGTTACGGATAGTTAGCACTTTACCGGGTAACACTTTCTTAACAATACAAGGCTGAATCTCTACCAATAGACTGGGTGGGTGAGGTGTTGAGGTATCACTGAGGGATGGCAAATTTATTTTAATATTTCATTTTCTTCCCATCATGATGGGCAGGGCACCATTTTGTGTGTGTGTTTTTTTTGGGGGGGGAGGTTTGCCTCAAGCACCAGAATGCCTTGTATCATCTGTGGAGAAACATCTCTATTTACTAAAGACTGTCAATAGAAACTATTATGCAGCACAATACACAAGCATCCAGGCAACTTGAAAGAACAACTTTGAATGGGCAGCAATTCAGAAGAACTAGTGTGCTCTTTTCACATAATGGTTATGCTGCACAAAGCTACAACAGGGTCATGAAAATGCCTTGTGGACTTATAGCGCAACTAGTTGATTAGCTGTAGGAGACTTGGGTAGCTGTCACACAATCTATAACTAGTGCAGTTGTTGAAAACTTAGGATCTTATAATTTCAATGCCAAGATGTTAACATCACGCTGATTTTCAAACCAGAAATTCACATGCAATCCTGAGGTTCTATCCATACACTGTTAGATGTCTGTCAACAAGTGCATATCTTTCTATTTAGAAAATGCATTGACAAATCCCAGATCTCATAGTATTAAAAGCTCCCTGGAGGGCTATAAATCAGTGTTATATTCATCGTTCCCTTAAGGGGTGGAGAAGGACACCCCCTGCCCACAGGAAGTCACTTTTTCACTTCTGATTTTTGAGCATTTAGCATACACTGCCATCATGCTTTCAGCCTTTTCTCTGCAACCACTACGACTCCAAATTTACATATATATATATATATATATATATATATATATATATATATATATATCCTTAGCTTTGCAACAGTGACTGCATCATTCATCAAGCAGCAAGAAAAATGGAAAATACTGAACAACCCATTATTGAAATTACTGGAGATTACAATTACCCGTAAGAACCACAAGTGCCTCTCAAATAGTTTCCCCTTGTTACAAGATGATTCACCACCTGACTGGCATTGTGGTTTGTGTGCAGGTAGGTGTTGGGAAGGAGCGGAAAAGCAAATGCAAGGTAAGCTTCAAAAAGCAGTATCACACAACCAGCTCTCAGCATCATGTTTGGGGTACAATAGTCCTACTTTTACCTTAACTAAATGGTTCAACCCAAATGAATTAGAATTGTGGCCCTCAATAGAAATGCAACCACAGAACTGGGACTTCACTTTCAAACTAGATTTTCCTGACCTGCACCTCCCTGATAGTGACACTTGGGACAGGGGAGGGATTCAATTCAGTTTGCACTTCACCTAATTTGCACATTCAGAAATAATATGGGAACCAAAGCACAGCCCTCTTTCGAAACCTTGCATTTCTCCAAAGTTTGCAGTGCCTTCCTCCAGCTAAGCAATGCGCAGGAAAATACAAATACTAGGCAACATGTGCATATAATTGTGAAATAACATATAAAAATGTGTTGGATTAGGGGGGGGATGCTTCACAAAAATGTGCATATTCAGAGAAATTTGCAGTAAAACTTTGATGCATTTCCATGAGGACTCTTTAAAAAACACAAAATCCCAAGCACAAACTGATGTGGAAACGTGGCGACTTGAACTTAAGATTGGAAAAAATAAGAAAACTGAGAGAAATAAAGACAGACAGATCCACCCACCCCTATAGGATCCTACGAGCCAAGATTGGGTATGTAAATCTTCATATATCAGCCTTTATCTCTAGTAAAATGTCCAATTGTAGACAAAGATTCCCATTCCCATTTTCTAGGTCACACAGCACAGAAATTCAAATGAGGAGATGTTTTGACTTCCAAGAGATTCCACTAGGAAGGGCTGCCATAAGGTTATTCTTCTTGTCCCTGATGGTTATTTTATTCTAGGCAGCCAAATATTAAGTATGTTGCATCAAAACCAATCTATTATGTTCTTCCCTTCCCTTCCCCTGGTACCCTCATCACTCACAGTATCAAGGGCAACCCAAATAGCAAACAGCTTTGCAGAGACCTTTTGGAAGACTGTTCCATCACCAGTGTGGGCAATCTTAGGTTGCTCCAGCCAAGAAGAAGTTTGGTTTATTTCAAAGCCTCTCCTTACCTTGGGGACACAGGGAGGAAGCCAAGGGCACTGGACCAGGACTGGCAGAACACTCAGGCACCCCAAGCAAATGGCAAAGTTTATCATTTATATTGCCATATGACAAAGCCCACACTGGTAAGTAGACCCTGCCAAATTGGGAAACTGCATGTTTCCGCAATCTGTCCTTGTCTGACAAATACAGCAAGTAAATTAATTGAATTAATAAAGGGCAACAGGAGTGGGAGGGAAGGAGGGGAAAGGTAAATAGGAAGGAAACAGATGCCATTACGCAAGATCCCAAGGACCCAACATTCTGAACTTTGCAAAATAGTTATCTTCCCATCAGGGCTTAAATTATATCCCTGGCTGTGAATAACAGCATAAGCAGACCGTGTGTCAACCATGTTCACAGAACCACTAAAGCAGTCTGCAGTCTGAGATTGAGATGCTGATGCTAATAATAATAATAATAATAATAATAATAATAATTTTTATTTGTATGCCTCCCATCTGACTGGGTTGCCCCAGCCACTCTGGGTGGCTTCAAACAGGATATAGAAACACAGCAAAACATCAAACATTAAAAACTTCCCTATACATGTGGCCTTCCAGAGTCCTTTGCAGGGCTGTCTATGTTTTAAGAACTGGGTCCAAGAGGGTTTGTGACTCTGCGTACTACCTCTTTGATCTCATGGTACAGGTTCTTAGGGGAAGCAAGATGTCTTGAACCAAGCTGTAAAAGGTAAAGGTAAAGGACCCCTGACAGTTAAGTCCAGTCACAGACAACTCTGGGGTTGTGGCTCTCATCTTGCTTTACTGGCCGAGGAAGCCGACATTTGTCCACAGACAGTTTTTCCGGGTCATGTGGCCAGCATGACAAAGCTGCTTCTGATGAAACCAGAGCAGCGCACAGAAACGCCATTTACCCTCCCACCGGGGTGGTACCTATCTATCTACCTCCACTTTGACGTGCTTTCGAACTGCTAGGTTGGCAGCAGTTGGGACCGAGCAACTGGAGCTCACCCCGTCGCGGGGATTCAAACCGCCAACCTTCTGATCAGCAAGCCCTAGGCTCAGTGGTTTAGACCACAGCGCCACCCCTTAGAATCATAGGCTCTCTCAGGATCATAGGATCACAGAATTGGAAAGAACCCTGAGAATCATCTAGAGTGACAAAAGGAACAAGGCGCAAATATACCTTTGTGGGAGAATGGTAGAGCTTAATTTTGTTTACAAATTACAAAAAGATCACTTCCAAAGGTTTATATGCCCACCCTATGGAATGCCCTCCCATCAAGGGAGGAGATAAGTAACTATACAGCCTTTGGAAGACATCTGAAGGCAACCCTGCAGAGTTTTTAATGTCTGGTGTTTAATTATGTTTGTGTGTATGCTGGAAGCTGCCCAAAGTGGTTGGGGAGACCTAGTCAGATAGGAGGGGTACTACTATTACTACTGCTAATAGTTCAACCCCCTGCAAAGCAGGACTATGCAGCTGCCCCTTATGGAGATCAAACCTGCAATTTTGGTACTATCAGCACCATGCTCTAACCAACTGAACGGAAAGTCTCAGTTTCCAATCTAAAATTCAGTTCTCCCACGTATCCATATCAGTTTGTGGTTTGTTTGTTTTTAAGCCTGCAGGAAATTTTGTATGTGTTTGCATGTGCATTTTACCTAAAATTGTATTAATTTTATTTACGACTTTATAATCTGCAGCACTTCCATTAAAATATAGCAGGGCAGAGTACAACATATAAGGATGAAACAGCAACAAAAAAAATCCATGCAAACATAATTAAAAGCATTAATGTATCTATAAATACTGACTGGTTAAAAGAGAGGAAATCATTTTGTAATCGGCCTCCTAATTTAAAACAGTTTTCAAAAGGTGACTGGAGGGAGGGGTTTCCGCTGATGCTCTATTGGTAGGGAGTTCCACAGGGCAGATCCTGCCACGCTAAAGTGGGGTCCCATAGTGGGGACCAACCAAATTTCAGAGTGTGGGGAACCACCAGACATGCTCCATCAGAGGACCTCGTGGCTAAAGAAGATGCACATACAATCAGGCAGTCCCTAATGTACTTTGGTCCCAAGTTGCTTAGCGCTTTGTGGATTAACACACGTACCTTGAACCTGAGCTGGTAGCAAATTGGCAACTTTCCCAGCAGTGAAACTTTCCCAGCAGAGGAGTAACATGTACAGGACCCAGTCATCTGCTCTTGTGAGCTGACTGGCTGCTGCCTTCTACACTGGCTGAAGCTTTTCAACCAGATACCAGAGCAGCCCCACATAAAACACTTTACAAACAATCAAACCTTGAAGTTGCCAATGCACTGTGCTGTCACACCCCAAGAGCTGCCACAGCTGGTATACCATCCTGGACCTGATTTTAAAAAACAACACTTTGCTACAGAGGTCATGTGGGCCTCTAGGGACATAAATGGATCAAGGAGTACCCAAGACTGCACTCCTGCTCCTTCAGATAGTTGACCTCTCTCCTGGATACAAGAACTACCCACCCATAAGGCCTCCATCTTTCAAGGATTCAAGTTCAGTGTATTGACCATCACCCAGTCCAGCGCTGTACCCAAGCACTGGTCCAGAGCTTGCACAGCCTCTCTTGACTCAGTTGTAATGGAGAAGCAGAGTTGGGTATCATCAGCATACTGAGGACACCTTGCTCCAAGCCTCCTAATGACCATTTTCAATGGCTGCATGTAGATGTTGAAAAGTATGTGGGACAAAACAGTGCCTTGTGCCACCCCATATCATAGGGGGCTGAAGAACATTCACCAAATGCTACTCTCTGAACACAGCCTTACAGGTAGGGATGGAGCCACAGTACCACCACTCTCCATCTTGCAGAAACAGTCCAGGAGAATCCCATGGTCAATGGTAGCAAAAGCTGCTGAGAGATGGAGCAGAAGGAGCATGGTTGCACTGTCTTCTCTCTGCCTCTATAAAGGCCATCCGTCGAGTGGTCTGAACTCCGAGCCTTTATATCCCAACTCAGTCACTGAGATCACCTGGAGGAAGGCTGTTTGTTGTGCCCCATGTTTCAGAAGCCCAACTGGCTTCAACTGGAAGTTGGGCATTTAGTATCGCTTGTCCCATACTGTGAGAAACCCTCCCAGCAGAGAGATTTGGCAGGCATCCTTGCGATGAACTGTTAGGGATCTCTTGGACACTTATTCATGCCAACAAGCCTATTGAGTTGTTTGAACTTTTTTCAGGGTGAGCCTGCTGTTTCAATGGTTTTGCAGTGCCTTATTGGTGGCTAAGGAGGATGGTGGCATTTCAGTTTGTGCATTAGTTGATGGGAAGAAGTTAGGTTCATCCTAAAAGGTGAAGAAAACTCGTTTCTCTCCTTCTTCACCTCTGCCCATGACCTTCTAGTTTTTTTAAGTTTTTTTGTTCTTTTCTTTTAGCGAAAGAGAAAACAGTCTGAGAAAATGCTTCCCCCACCTATTCTGCTTAGAGTGTTACCCCACCACTCCTTAAAGCTAGTTTTTGTGCAGCTGCTAATGAGAATCGGTGGGAATATCAATCAGATGTCCTCTAAAACATGGTCCCTTCCCTTTCTTCTGACCAGCTGGTAGCACTGGAAGACTTGGGACTGTTCTGATCCAAGCTGGATGAAATTATTTATTTGACATGAACCTAAAATATTGCTGTTGCACTAAGTCACTTTTTTTTTTTTAACAAGTACACTAATGAGGAGAGGGAGGAAAAACCATAAACAGGCACTTTTCCAAGTCCCAGCAGCAATCATTAATTAAAAGGGAAAGGAGTCAAATACTTCCAAAAGGAAGGGGCAATGCCAGCTGGTTTCATGAGGTTTATTTAAATCTTTCAGCAAGTCTTGATCGATACTCCGAGGAGAAAAGAACAGTTCTCTTGCTCACTACAGGGCAAGAAAACCCACACATTAAAACTCATTTTTCTTCTCATCGGTGACGTGCCACAAACAACTTTTGCTTCGCTACAGATAAGGGGTCACTGCACATCTCCTTCTAACCCAGCGTGGTCTTGCGGTTCCCTTCTTCGCTTTTCTCTCTTGTTCATTACTGAGAAACAAGCACCTAGTGGAATTTTTTTGGCTTTCTAGCCCATGATTAGTGCCTGCCTCTCTTTGAACCGGTGCCCGCAGGTGCCCAGTGGGAGACTTTTTAAATAACATGCATTTCCCAAGGACAAAAATGTAACCTGTTTTGGTTTGTTGACTTGTTTCTAAATGTGCTTTCTGGTTACAAAAAACATCTATCCTGGAATGAGCAAATAAGGTGCAGGAGAGGAGGAGAACCAACTGAAGGTGGTGCGGTATATTAAGCAAGTTTGAAAACAGATTTAGAGGGTGTCATTGTGAACATGTTCTGGCCTGACCCAAGCTTGCTATGGGACTACAGCTTTATTTGGGTGTATGTTCCATTGAAATCAGTCTGGTGAACTTTTAGTTCTTAGTGACTGGGCTGCCAAGTCTGAAGACTGGCATTATTATGGACCACATCCTTGTCTTCACTGCATCACTGTCTTAGCTGCAGCTCCCCCCATCTATTTCCTTGTTTTCTGGAGGTTTCAGGTGGCTGTGCAGTAATCTGGTCCAACCCCCAGCAATGCAGGAAACTTTTTGCCCAATGTGGGGCTTGAACCCACAACCCTGAGATTCAAAGTATCATACTCTACCAACTGAGCTATTTCATCATTCCTTGATTCATCCAGCTTCACAAGAACTCACGAAGGTTATTATTATACCCACTTAACAGACAGACTAAAGCACACTGACTGACCCCCCAAGCACATGCAATTTAATCCACAGCTGTACTGGGATATGTACCATGATCTCCAAGATCCAAACCTTAAGATTCCAGATCTGCACAAGACCATGAGATTTGGGATTTAACCATTCCTGCTGCTGAAATTACCATGAGAAGAAATAAAGCATATGTGATACAGAAATGCCCGGCATATTTCTGAGATACTGTCTGAAGTCATGAAATAAATAAAAAAAGAGGATTTGGGAGAAAGAACATTACTCATAAATATATCCCTAAAAAGAGAGCAGCCTGGTTATTTACCGTCAACTCTAACTGTTCAGCATAGGAAGGAGACGGAATTCAGAGGAACAAAATAAGGATTACAACATGCGAATAGAGAAGAAGAGCTGGGATGAATGAAAGAGGTAGGTAGCAGAGATAAGTCCTTCAACAAATGCATATTAAACTTTGAGAATTCAATGCCGCATGTATTGTGGTAGTCTTAGCCAACTACAACAAAATATCCTCCTTTTTTGGTGGGGGGAATGCAAGGCATTTCTTTCAATTGCCACCAATTATCAGTGGGGCAATTAGGTCTTCCAGTGTCCTTCAAAAGGTGGTTAAACCACCCCAGACTCATTCTGATGTCTGGCGCCTTGAATGTTAGAACTAAAGTCATCACAATAACTAGAAACACAACCCATCCCCATATTCATATGTGATGGATTCTGGGGACCAGCAAGGACTGGTGAATATCATTGTTTTGTCTCATTTATTAACTTTCTGGACATCCAGTTATTGAGCTTAGAGAGACCACTGGGCTGACCCAACATGGCCTTCCTTAACTTCCCATCTTCTTTGTTTTGTCCCAAAGGATAGTGGGGTCCCGTCCCCCCGCAAGTGGTTCTAAGGTTCTTTCGTTCAGATGCTCATATTTGAACTTCACATCTAATGTGAAGAAAACGTCAAGAGCAGACACATTCACAAAGTCTGAGAGCAATCAAAAGACATTCCTTCTAATCAAGAATTCCGTTTATGGGGGGGAAGCGCTCCCTCCCCCAAACTACAGTTAAGCACATACAAAGACTGCAAAAGGGTTTTCACTTTGGCACTAGCAACTTCATTGCATCTTCACTAAGCCCGGGTCTGTCCAAATTGGCTGGGGCAGGGGGTGGGGAAAACACACCACCCAGTTTCTCAAGGTTCATGAGGCCTCTACTCTCAATGTATGTACACATGACTAAGTCCAGTAGGGCTTGCTGACAGAAATATGTTTCAGGGTAGCTGCTTCTCAAATGCTGCTCAGTCCCAGTGGCTCTGCACACGCACGCACACACAGACACCTGACCAGTTGCACCTGATCTGCCTACATGACAAACATAGCCCATATTCCAAAGTTGCTTAACTCTTATGGCTTCCATGAATGCACAACACAATATGGCTTAGATGCTGCTGCTGCTGCTGTGCTATCAATATACCTGCCTGCCTGCTGGTTGGCTTCCTACCAATGAACCCCGAGAACTGTACTACGGTGGGATTAAGGATCTCTAATAAAATTATATAATCAGCTTTCCAGGTTCTTTCGGAGAAATCCTGATAATTAAAGCTGTTTCAAACTGATTTCAGTTTGTAGTTTGGATGAGTCTCGTTTTCCTTTTGGGGCGAAATTCCTGGCAGCTGGCTATTCAGCATTCCCTGTAGGATTCCTGCCCCTCCAGGTCATTCATCTGTATAGACTGGCCTTGTATAATCCGTAAGTGTACAAACAGAAGTCAGTGAGGAAGGGGATAGAGGGGGGAAAATCCCACAGGCCATTCCCATGGAAGGATCCTCACTACTTTTATCCAATAACAGAACGGACCAGCTACGGTATTGTCAAGCTTCCTGATTTCTGAATCAGATTCAGGACTTTGCTCCCGCTGCTGGTTCAGTGTTGTATTTGAACCGGCAAGCAAGGTGCAGTGAGGCGGTTGCCACCATGGGCCACCATCCACTGAAAAGTCTCCCTTCTGGAATGAATGGGAACTAGGCAATATTACCCCTCTTCATGTCAGTGCCACACGCAGCAGAACTGCCCCTTGGATTGTGCCTAAACCACTTAAGTTTACATCTCGGTCAGATTCTGGGGGTGGGGGTAGCAACCCCATCGTATGCAGCTTTCCCCTTCCTTCCCATTTGTGGTTAGTTCCCCACAACCCCTTCTTGTGTACATCAGATCCAATGCTAAATTTCAGGCTGCATACCCTGTTTAAATGCCTGCCCTAAATTATGGTGTGCGTGCTTTAAACTGTAACTAAATCATACAATAAATAGGATGGGTGTGAAAGGAGCTTCTGCTAGGGCAGCTTTGTGTATGTGTTTGCCAGAAAGACTCTCTCTCTCTGTCATGCAAATGCTATAATTATATTTTAAAAGGGGGGGGGGGGCGGAGAACCCCCCATTCTCTTGTCACTGCAGTAGATGGAGCAGTCGCTGGCTTCCTTGAACTCCCTTTACAGTCTAATTCTCTCTCACACAGAGACTTTTTAAAAAAGAAACATTCTTCATATCTCCCCGCTAAAATTGCCTAGTTGTTGAAGGCGAGGGAAATTATTAAAAGCTTTATTTATTTATATCTCCTCTGCATCCATCCACAGTTCAAGAGAGAAGGTGGGAGGGTGCGGGTTGGGGAGTAAGGGGGGGGGGGGAAAGCGTCTGGGAAATGCTAACTTTTGCTTAATAAATGTGAGGCCAGAAGCTCAGGACACATTGTTATGTCTGGGTCTGAGGTGAGGGTGGGAGGTAGATTGCGTGTATAAATAAATAGATGGATTACATTCATACATGCCCAGTGACTTCCCTAAGGCTTGTTTCTCGTGGGTGGGGGCACTTGTGTTTGTGTTGTCCTTTGGAACAGTGGCGTAGCGTGGGGGGTGCAGGGGGGGCCGGCCGCACCGGGCACAACATCTGGGGGTTAGGGTTAGGGGGCGCAAATCCACGGGTTAGGGGGCGCAAATTACTTGCCTTGCCCCGGGTGCTGACAACCCACGCTACGCCACTGCTTTGGAATCATAGTTCTTTGGATCGGAAATGCACAGAAAGAACAGAAGGGGGGGGGCAGGTTCCTGAAGATTAGGTCCCCCACCCTTCAAACTTCTCTCGCAACTGTACCCTCCGAGTTGATCATGCTATCGTGGCAACTGTCCGCCAGGCTTTCCTCCTGGGGAGAAGATAGACCTTTTTTAGATGTTGTGTTTTTGTAGCAGAGCAATCCAGGATTATCCATGTTAAGTTTTATTCCGGCTCTCATCTCCTCAGCTAAAAGATGAGAAGGAAAGCTTGGGGGGGGGGGCGGAGGGGAGAGAGAGAGAGAAAAGGCAAGAGGGAATCAGAGCAAATCCGTCTCGGAGGGAGAGCGCGCGAGAGACCTGCTCTTGTTTCCTTCCCATAGTTCTTCTCTCCATTGAGAGTTACATATTGTTTCCATTTTCTAGTACTTTTCTGGAATTCCATGTTATGACTTCAGCCCCAGAGAAATCCCTGCCTAGTAGGGCAGGAAACATTGAGAAACCCCTTCAACAGATTCTGGAAAAACTTCCAAGTCATGAATTGGAGACAGACGTAGCAGAGAGACACAGAGACGGGGAGATCTCCACCAACACACACGCACACAAGAAAACACCACACACCACTTCTTTCCTGCCCTGTAGAAAAAGCTTCAAAAGTTTGGAAACCATCATAATATTTCCCCCCCCCCTATTTTTTTTTTTTTAAAGGTAAGGCGCCTTGCATGCGACAGGCTGCCTCCTCTGGGAATAAACAGCTTTCTCCTCCCTCAATTATTTGCGTTGCATTTTGTCTACCCCCCCCCCAAAGCTTTTTGCAACAAATGGACTAGCTTGCAGGCTGGTGGTCCAGAGGTCTTTATGGCGGCGGCAGCAACCCCCCACTCCCACCCGGGAAGACGCAACTTCTTGGGCTGCTGGGACGAGCGAGGAGAGGAAACTTCGCTTACCTTCAAGCTGCAGAGGGGAGGGCGGCTGCCCCGGCTTACCTTGGCCGCGCCGGCGGCGGCCACCTGCCCCTGTCACCTTGGGGGGTGGGGTGGGGGTGGAAAAAGGATATGGGTTGCACACGATCCTGAGGCACCAGCTCCTGGGTCGGCTGTGCTGGCTCAAATAGAAGAAGACGATCGGCGCGAGGGCCGGGTAAGGGAGCGCTTCGCCGTCCGAGTCCCCGCTGCCCGGGTCTTTCTCCTTGTCCCCGGGGACCGAGCGACCTCCATCTCCCGAGAGATCGTTAAGGCGGACGAAGGTCTTGGAGGCGCTGTCCTCCTCCGGGTCCTGCTCCTCGGCTGCTCGCGGTCCATCCTCGTCCATTCTCCGGCCACCAGACCCGGGTCCGACGAGCTGACCGTAGGAAAGAAGATGCGCCCCGGGAGAAGAGAGGCAGGGAGCGGGCTGGGAGAGGGCAGGAGCGCCTTAGGCGTTAGGATGATGAGCCGGCCATGGGGCTGGTGGGGAAGAATCGCTGGCCATGGGGAGGATCGCGGTGTGGGGTGGCAGCGGGGTTGGCTCGGGAAAGGAAGGGGCTTCAGAAGCGGCGAGGGAGCCTCCTCCCCTCCCGCTGGGGCGGCTGCGTAAACCCCGCTCTCTCCATCGGGATCCAGACCGCAGCCGGCACGGGAGCTTCTCGTCACTTTTGGCGCCTTCTTTCTCCCCCAAGATCCTGAGGCTGCCGGGGAAGGAGGGCTGGGGGAAGGAGGGAGTCCCCGGTTAGCGGCGATGATCCACCCAGCTCCTCCGCGCTCCAACTCCGGGGCGCATTGCCGGGCGAGCGGGAAAGAGGAGAAGACGACGGAGATTGCTGCGGGGGGCGCCTCTTTCAGGTCCGGCTGAATGGGGAGACTCCGCTCCTACTCCTCCAGCCTCAGCATCCTCGTTGTGCCGGGGACTGCGCGGGGTATCCTAAGGGTTTGGAAGGGATCCAGAGAGGGTGTGGGGGGTGTCCAGGAGCCTCTCCTGTAGGTTGGGCTCCTCCCGCCCTGCGGGGGCTACTGGAGAGGGTGGGGAGGGGTGACACGAGGTTTGGGGCGAGGTGTGGGGTGGGGAAGAGCAGATGCAACGCGCGCGGAGCCGGAGCCGCAGGAAGGACGATGAGGAGGGATGCTCTTCCTCGCCGCTGCCTCTGCCGGACGGGAGAAGCGAGCGAAAAAGCTGGGCGCTCCGAGCACCTCACAGCTGGATCCCTCACTCCAACTTCAAGCCGGAGCTCCGCCCCGGAGCCGCGGCGCCAGCCAATCCCGAGCCCCCTCCAGACCCTCCTCATTGGCCGCGGGAGGCAGCCATAAGAAAAAAGATACAGCCCGGGCGAGAACCACAGCTGGAAGCAGCCACAGTTAGCGGAGCGCCGCTAGGTACCCTCCCCTCCCGACTGCCTCAAGCGCCTTCATGGGGCGTGGAGAGCCAATGTGGTGCGCGGGTGGGGCAGAGCCCCTCTCGGATTGGCCCCTGAGCTGCCCAGGCACGGAGCCCGCTTCCACCACCGCCAGATCTCTTCCAGGAGGGCTGGGGCTTCCCTTTGAATGGTGCAGATCGGGGTCATTTCCCTTGCCCCAGATTGTGGGGTGGCGGCGGCAGCGGCGGCGGCGGCAGAGGAGAGCCCCAGCTCGGCGCATAAACGAGGGCAGCCGAGCTTTCGGAGGCTTGCTGGAGAATTTGAGGGAGCGCAAAGAAAAGAGGGGAATGAGCGAGAGGCGATGGAACAAATGCGGACGAAGAGAGCAGGAGCAACTCGGCAGGAGAGGAAGCGAGAAGGACGGCCAAGAGCAGCCGATCGGGAGAGAGCTGTGAGCGCTGCTGCACCAGCGCAGTCCCTCGTGCCTCCCTCCTGCTCCAGGGGGTGGCGGGGACTGGACATGGCCGGAGGAGGAGGAGGGCATCAGTCTGAACAAGGTGCCGCTGATCAAGGAGGCAAAGGGACGCATCCTGGCGGGGAACTAAGGAGGGGCACCAGGGTAGGATCCGCTCCAGGGCAAATCTGTGGGAGTTTCGCCCTCCCTTCTCTAGTCGCAAGGGGTCAGGTCAAAGCCATTTTCTAGACGGAAACTGCAGTGGCTCACTCCCTACCTGGAGACCAAACGCACAAATCTTGTTGTTTCTCTATGGTGAGAACGGTGTTCTCTGTACATGCCCAGAGGCATTGTACTGCTGTATTATAGCTGCACAGATAGCGGGAGACAAATAACCACAGCTGGTTTTGGAAGCGGTTCCTGCATTTGTGCCTGGAGACAACTTCGTGCATCTCTGTAGCAGAGGAGGAGGAGGATGGTCTGGTGGTCAAGGTTTCTGGCAAACATGCTACAAGTCAAGTCCACGGTATGAGTTAGGCAGTATAGCAGGACATGTGTAGCCCCCACCTTCCCATCCTCAAACACCTTGGCATGGTTTTGCCTCTAGCCTGCCAGGCCAGGGAACACAGAAACACCTGAAAGCAGACAGGAAAATAGACCTGACTCTACTTCAGGTCCAAACAAGCCACAAAGTCCCATGCTGATAGCCTCTGCTAGTCCAAGAGGAACAGACTGGGGATTCACAGGATCAGCTGGAGGTGGTACAACCCAGAAGAGTGAATGTTGTGTGAAATCCCCAGACTAATTGGTACCTCAGTAATTCTCTCTCCCACCTGTCTCTCTCTCAGAGGCATTCCTGAGCATGCCACACGTACACACTTCCAGTTCAAAACACATGCCAGTCACACACATTGCCAGAGCAGGGCAATGCCTTGAACCTTAGACTAGGACCAGGAAGATCAGAGTTCAAATCTCCACTTGGAGCTAACTGGGTGGCTTTGGGCCAGTCACACACTCTCTGATCCTAACCTGCTTCACAAGTTCATTGTGAGGATTAAAGGTGGAGAAGAACCATTTCATCTGTTTATATATCGCTAAAGGTAAAGGGACCCCTGACCATTAGGTCCAGTCGTGGCCGACTCTGGGGTTGCAGCGCTCATCTTGCTTTACTGGCTGAGGGAGCCGGCATACAGCATGACTAAGCCACTTCTGGCAAACCAGAGCAGCACACGGAAACGCCGTTTACCTTCCCACCGGAGTGGTACCTATTTATCTACTTGCACTTTGACGTGCTTTTGAACTGCCAGGTGGGCAGGAGCAGGGACTGAGCAACGGGAGCTCACCCTGTTGCGGGGATTCGAACCATTGAAAGTCCTAGGCTCTGTGGTTTAACCCACAGTGCCACTCATGTCCCACTAGTATTTATTAGTGGCGCACATAAAAATACACCAAACGGACAGAATAAACCAAAAAATAAACCAAACGGACGGAAAACAGTAACAATTGATCATAAACCCGAGCTACCTCAGAATGCCTGCTGGAATAAGAAAGTCTTTGCTGTGTTTGCCTGGAGTTCAGTTTCTCTAATCTCAGTTGGGAGGGAGTTCCACAGGCTTGGGCCCACAACACTGAATGCCCAGCTTCTGGTCCTTATGACTGTCTGTCTGAGCCATGGGAAAGTGTGCTCTCACCCTCAAATCTCAGTGATTGGGCAAGGTAATAATGGATCAGGTGGTCCGCGTGTGCCCCCTGAGCTTCCTAGGATGAAGTGTTGGGGGGGGGGTTTACAAATGTAATAAATTGCCAAGATGCCTGTTCCGTCATTAGTAATACAGAGGTTAGGGGTTGGAGGAAAGGGCAAGTGTATGGGGAGATGGAGCACCCTGGTGTGCATTGCTCAGAAATGCCTTCCGCCCCCCTCCCCAAACACGCCATAGCTTTCAGCGCTCTGAGCTCCCTCCTCTGGCTCAGCCTCCGAAGATGACAGGATAAGGGCAGGATAAGGAAACAGCTGAACTAAGCAAAGATGTGAGCCCAAGGAGGGAATGCCACTTGAGAGGAACAAACGAAAAAAGATAGGCACATGGCTCAAGGAAAGAGACTCGATAAGGGAGGAAACAGCCTGGGGATATAAGAATCAAGCAGCAAGCAATAAGCAGGTCATCTGGCTGGTGGGTTTCTGATGTCTGGGTAGACAGGCGAGAGGCAGAGCAAAAGAAGTGTGGAATTAGCACTATCAGCAGAACAGAGAAGGGATTTAACAACAGGCGTTCAGGGAGAGCTGGTGAGGAAATGAAGTTTAAGGGATGCTGGGGAGCCAAGAAGAGGAGATGTCAAGATCAGGAGCCTGCAGAGGAGCAGTCTTGAGAAGTTGCTTCTATACAGGGAACTGGTGCAAGACATTAACCAGGGCGTATGTTTCTCAGGCTGTACAGAGTAAAATTGTCAACAAAAGACAAGGCTTGTTGATATATCACTTTAATTCAGCCCTGACCGCATCCAGACCATCCTAAAGTGGCCTGCAGGCTCTGGCCTTGTGTAATGTCAATACTTTAACTGGGAACATCAGATGTGCTATGTGTCAGATGGAGACGAGGGGTTATTCCAGATCTTGATGTATACACACGTCAAGAAAGTGTCAGACCAAAGTGTGGGCGATTTTAGTTGTGCAAATGTACCCTGGGACATCACAAAATTCTAGGCTTCACAAGACCGACATGGTCAGATTTCTGTGATTCCCCATAGCGTTAACCCCTCTCTAAATAGCTGCAGGGTAGTCCCGTCAGAGAATATGAATTGGTTTGCTGGGGTCTAGTCACAGTGAATTTTTGAAGTACTGACAAGACATCATAAACTGGGCCACAGAAATTCAAAGGAAGATTGCTAATTTGATGAGAAGGAGTGTACTCCGCCAAGTCAAGTACAGAAGATGTCTCAAACTGCATCCTAGATTTACACTGTGGGTGACAAAGATGTGGCTCATAGGGCTACCAGTTCACCATGCCCAATCTAAACACCCCTTTATCCACTGAAGGCTCTCAACAATCCTCCAAAATAGTTTGTTGGGCAAGTGTGTTGGAAATAGCTCCATCACAGGGATGGGGAGCCCATGGCTCACCTTCCAGTGTGGACCCCACATCTCCAGATGTGGCTCAACTCACATCATCCCTAGCCATTGGCTATGCTGGCTGGGGCTGACAGGAACCGGGGTCCAAGAATATCTGGAGGACCACTAGTTCTACATTGCTGATTTCAAGGCTTCCAGATAGTAAGGTAAAAGTAAAGGGACCCCTGACCATTAGGTCCAGTCGTAACCGACTCTGGGGTTGCGGCGCTCATCTCGCTTTACTGGCTGAGGGAACCGGCGTACAGCTTCTGGGTCATGTGGCCAGCATGACTAAGCTGCTTCTGGCGAACCAAAGCAGTGCACGGAAACACCGTTTACCTTCCCGCTGGAACGGTACCTATTTATCTACTTGCACTTTGATGTGCTTTCAAACTGCTAGGTGGGCAGGAGCAGGGACCAAGCAACGGGAGCTCACCCCGTCACAGGGATTCGAACCCCTGACCTTCTGATCGGCAAGTCCTAGGCTCTGTGGTTTAACCCACAGTGCCACCCGCATCCCAGATAGTACATGGATATAAATAGTATAAACTTTCTGTGCTGTTTGCCTCTCCCTTGTTTCTAATGTGTTTATGCCACAGGGTGTGTGTGTGAGAGCTGCATCTTTACCTCTTGAATGCATCACTGGCCCTTCTCGACGAAGCTGAAGCTTAGGAGCAGACTGTGTGTTCCGCCTCATGATTCAACTTTCACTTTGGCCACTTCCATTTTTGTCAGAAATTCGGAATCCATCTTCGTTTGCCATGGAGCTGGGCCAATGAATGTAACATTCTGTTTCCAACTTGTCCACAGCAGCGCAGGCTTTGGATCCAAGATCCCCTTGGCTTCCAGAACAGGGACACAGTGGAAGGAAATGTGAGGATGGACAGAAGGTTCTTCTTGCAGCTCTGCTTTGCCTCTCTTCAGCTGGGATTTCTGGAAGTAAGAAAGCTGTCTTGGTGGTTTCAGTCCAAATGTCAAATGAAGGGTGGGGGAGGGGGATCAGAGAGGCTTTGACAGCTGTAAATATATTAAAAGTCAATTAAGTATGCCACTCACTGCAGTTTAGTAGGCTCCAAAGTTTGAAAATTCAAGCTTCAAGTTAGCTAGCTAACTGGAATTATCGAGTCTTCTCACTGAACTACCAGATTATCGAAAAGAGTGTGAGTGTGTTTAAAAAGCCCAAGTGCAGTTTTGTTAGCTTTTAATTCTAATTCTTGGGAACTGGGCAGGAGTGGATTTGTAATTTAGGCTAAAGGGGAGAGGTTGACAAATTCAATTTTAATTTCAATCCTACCCTAAAAGCCAGAAATTCAGGCTAGTTAGATGAAAACATGGCCAAGATTTGGATGCCTCCATTTCCATAAATACCGTATTTTCCGCTCTATAAGACACACCAGACCATAAGATGCACCTAATTTTTGGAGGAGGAAAACAAGAAGAAAAAAATTCTGAATCTCAGAAGCCAGAACAGCAAGAGGTATCGCTGTTCTGGCTTCTGGGATAGCTGCACGAAGCCTCTTCAGGGCAGTGGGATGAAGGCTCCCCCTGCCCTGAAGAGGCTTTGTGCGACTAAGCCAGAAGCTAGAACAGTGATCCCTCTCACTGTTCTGGCTTCTGGGATAGCTGCGCAGCCTGCATTCGTTCCATAAGACACACACACATTTCCCCTTACTTTTTAGGAGGGAAAAAGTGCATCTTATAGAGCGAAAAATACGGTAAATGTATATTGGTTTGAGTGTTTCATGCCTGTGTTTTCATCACTTGGTGACTCCAGGGTCTAAGTGGTGGCTTTCATGAGTGGATGAGCCATCCTAGATCAAACACCACAGACAGAAGTGTCACATTATCAGAAACTTCAGGGCATGAATTGGAACTGGTGGGAAGTGGCCTACCTTAGTGAGCTACTGTGAACCATGTATTCACAGAGCTCTATTAACATCACTGTTTTTATTCTGTTTTAATTTTCTGTATTATTATTTATATTTAACTTTATATAAGCACATCCACACAGCTGTTTTCGTTTTGCTTTCATTTAAGTTGCTTTTATTTATTTGTCAAGATTCTGGTTTTTATTTGTTTCATTTTTAAATTGCTTTGCTTGTTTAGTTTTTAAACAGAGAACACTCCAACTCTGTGGTTTGTATATGGTGGAGAATTCAAGCATTTTTCTTCACTTCAAAATCTCACCATGACTGTGACAACCCCGGTCTAGATTTTTAAAGTAAGGTCTATAAGGACAGTTTAGATTTTTTTTAAAGCATCCTTTTGTTTGGAGTCAGCAGTGCTCTGATGCAGACTGAATGGTTAAACGGGTTTTTGGTTTTTTTGCAAGTGTTTTGTGGTATTTATAGGATATCAGATTAGGAGGGTTTTTCTCGTGTGTTTATTTTTGTCATATGCTGCTTGACAAAATTTATGGAGTGACTTGCCAACTTTCCCTTATTTAAATTGTTTGTCGCATGACACAACTAAGGCTACTTTCTTAAGAACGCTACACCAGGGCAATCCTACCAGTGCTTTTTCAATGGGGCTTATTCCCAGGAAGTTGCACATAGGGTTGCAGTCTTAAAGTGTTTGCATTCTCTCAGGCAGGAGCATCTGGTGGGGCAGGGTGGCAGCACTCACCTAGCCTCCCAGAAAGAGCATAGCTGTGGCTTACAGGGAGGGGGAGGCAGCAGGGTGGTTGGCACATTGCAAAGACACCAACAGATCCAATCTCATGCTCCCTCTACAACTCTTGCACTGCAGTGTCCTCTCTACCACCTCTCCCTCCCCACAACCCATAGCTACACACATGCTCGGAAGCCAGCTAAGTGCCAGCGTCCCTCCGTGGTGGATGTTCCTGCTTCCAGTTCTGTTCCTCACAAGGCAAAGGGACAGCCCTGTAAATAAAGTGGCCATTTGTGCATCATGGAAAAGGAGGAACTACATTACCAAAACAGATATTTGCATTAAAAGGTGCTCATTAAGTGTACAGTCATACCTCATGTTATGTCCGCTTCATGTTACGTTCTTTCAGGTTATGTCCCGCGGCAACCTGGAAGTACCAGAAAGGGGTACTTCCGGGTTTCGCCGCTCGCACATGTGCAGAAGCGCAAAATTACATCACGCGCATGCACAGAAGCGACAAATTGCAACTCGCACATGCGCAGACGTGCCGCTTCGGGTTGCGTTCTTTTCATGTTGTGAACGGGCCTCCAGAAAGGATCCCATTCGCAACCAGAGGTACCACTGTATAGAGCATGGGTAGGCAAACTAAAGACCGGGGGCCGGATCTGGCCCAATCACCTTCTAAATCCGGCCTGCAGACAGTCCAAGAATCAGCGTGTTTTTATATGAGTAGAATGTGTCTTTTTATTTAAAATGCATCTCTGGGTTATTTATGGGGCCTGCCTGGTGTTTTTACAAGAGTAGAATGTGTGCTTTTATTTAAAATGCATCTCTGGGTTATTTGTGGGGCATAGGAATTCGTTCTTTTCTTCATCTTCAAAATATAGTCTGGCCCCCCACAAGGTCTGAGGGACAGTGGACCAGCCCCCTGCTGAAAAGGTTTGCTGACCCCTGGTATAGAGGTACATACACTATAAATAGAAATGCAATATATCTCACCACATTGAAGAAGATTGTGGATCATACTGGAGAAGACCAAGAATAGGTGAGTTGTGTGCCCACTTAGTCCGCTGTCCAAATGCAGTTAAGTGTTGATGGGCAGCATCCTTTCCCCATCGAAGTTATTTATTTTCAATCCAGACTTGAGTCAGTAGAAGAGAGATCTGTCCATTGGCAGCTCTTCAGATAGAAGGCTGTCCTCTGCAAAGCAGGACAACTGGCCACCCTAACTTTAAGATGAGGCTGGATTAGAATGCTTGAGGAACAACATGTTTGCTAACCTTGGACATGATCCACCAATGGGTAACTTTTCAAGAGGATGGGGATGAGATTAAGAGATTTCAGGTGCGTGCACAGACTCTGGCAAGCTGGAGAGATCCACAGCAAGGGTTTAAAAGAAGAACAGCCTTGTTGGGCTGTGTTAGGGGAAAATGGCAAAAGAGTGCAATGCATTCCAGGAGCATTTCTTGTGATTTAATTTTCTGTCTCATACTAACTCTAGCAGTGCTATCTACACAGGTTAAACAGCCACAGCCACATCCTTTATTTTTGAAGGAAAGGGATTTGCAATTTTGGCACAAATAGTTATACAAGGCTCATTTAATTGCTTTATAAAAATAGTCACTTGGTGTGAAGAACCCAGTGAGCTGGTCTGAGAAATAAATCTTCCTGAACAAGATTCACACGTGGTCTAAAATATAGATTGGTGGTTAAAATATAGATTGGTGGACACCAGAATGGTGTCCCTGTATCCAGACAAAAGTAGGTACTTTTGTTGAATGCATTTGGGGGGGGGGGCGGAGATCAATTTCAAAGGACAAGGTATATATGAAGGAGATGGAGAGATGAATAGCAAGGCTAGAAATGAATCCCAGAGATTCTAGAAGGTTGCAATGCTGACTCTTCCTTCATACAAACACATGCCTGTATTTCTTATGTATACGGTTAATGCTCACGGAAATGTTCAACTCAATCTCCACTATTTCTGCAGGATTTTTTTTCTCCTTTTAATCCTGCCAGTTCTAGTTTAGGTGTCTTTATTAATAATGAAATTCTGTAGTAAGGTTTGGAAAAAAATCCATTTGCATAAGCTGAGTGCCATCTTAGATCAAGCATTTCTCATTGTGCACAAAGCAGATGGACGCAGCGGACAACTTTTGATCTGGCTTGCTTTGCAAAGTGATAATATAGAGGGGAACCTTTGTGTGTCATTTTGTTTGCTTCAAATCCATTTAAATAAAACATTTTTTTTAAAAAAAACCCACACAGATGAAGCTCTGAGCCTCTAAAGTGGGTTACCAGATTATGTGCTATCGCCATTTTAATTACATTTTGTTCCTTTTAATTCGTACATTTCTGTCAAATTGCATTTCCTTCCGGGAACAGGAGAATTTTCCAGCAGAATAATGTGGGCAAGGGATGATATAATTTGCCATCAAGCATTGTTGAGAGTGCTTGAAAGTCTAGTGCATGCTGCTCATCAATATAGACTGGTCCTGTTAGAAGTCTCATCTTACCAGCTTGGCTGTCACTCTCAGGTGTCATTTTTAGAGATGGGCCTTAAACCAGTTTTTGCGTTTCTCATTTCTGTAAAGTGAATGGAAAACTTAGGTTGACTAGCATGTACATTCAGTTTTAAATCCATCCCCCCATTACTATAGTTCATTAAACCACCTCTGTAGATTGATGCATTCCAGATGAGAAGAGCTGGTCTATATGCCCATGTGATAATTTGCAAGAAGTTGCACATGTGGTACAGCCTACATAGGGTTGTATTACTTCAAAATGCACATAGGTTTGAATGCCTGACCACATTAAAAACAGCAGTGCCCTCCCTGCTTACACTGAAAGCTTTCTTCCATCATGCAAGCAGATTTTGCTGCAAAGAAGCACTTGATCATGCATGGGCTTTTTTTTTTAATAAAACACACACACATGTAGATCATCTCTAAAACGCTGGCATGGAAACACCCTAACACAAACATAGTGAAATTACATTGCCCAATCAAACACCAAATTACTCAGTTTGTACCATTCTGAACACCATGAGAGGCATGCCCAGTGTTGGAGCACATCCCAGATTCAATTTTCAGCATCTCCATTCAAAATGTTCTCTGTCGTAAGTGATGTAAAATGAAAACTTTTGCCTGAGACCCCAGAATTCAATTGCTTAGAATTCAGAGAGCAGGGCGAAGTGGCCTCAACTAATACTCTGGGCACAGGTCTTGTGCAACCGCAAAAGCTGCTTCTCTACCAAAAAGAGGAGGAGGAGGACAGGAGAAAGCGAATGTCTTACAGGATCAAGGAGAAGTGTTAACTTGGGATGACACGAGCATTTCACTCCACATCATTTCTTGCTTCTTTGAGCATAATAGTTGAGACCCTTATCCTAGATATACGATATGTAAGAAGATTAGAGGATAGAAGCATCTCTTTTCATGACAGCTGCCTTCCCAGGAGAACACTGACACGGCAGCAATCGGGGTTGAACAAACACAAACCCTCACAATGGGGACATATTTTGGTGTGTGTGTGGGTGTGTGTGTTGCTACATGCAGGACAAAGCAGAGAACTCATCTTCCCTAAAGCTTCTCCATGTTGCCGATGCAAATTAGATAAAAGATGCTAAGCTACCTTTCCTCCAGGGAGGAGAATCAAGCACTATCCTTGATTATGTTAGTGTGTGAAGAATAGCTGAAGACTGAAGATGGTCCATGATTTCAGACATAAACAAAACTGATGACCAGACAATGCCCATCCTAACCATCTATATGGGTCAGCAGTGATTTGAGGAACATATCTAAAGCAAATCAGGTGCGCAATACCTGTGTGCCACAATAAGAGACAATAATCACCACAATAAGAGACAGTTGCCGTGCACTCGAGGTCTGCACACCTTCTACAAGGGCCTCATCTAATCAGGAGTTTGTGAGTGGAACAAGAGGAAAATGCCAATGATGATTACTGTGATATGGAAAATCTTTTGTTATTTTATTTGCACTGTGGCCAAGGCTTGTGCTTCATTCCTGAGCTTATCTAAGTGTGAATTCCCTGCTGCTTTCCCCCACATTGCAATTAGCTGGGAATCTGTGCAGGCATCTCGCTGCACTAAAACGCTGCAAACAATTTTGAGGAGGTCAACGTTTTCCCAAGTGAATATACTGCACTTCAAAAGTGTTTATCTGAATCGAAAACATGAGAACAGTATATATATCACCTCTTAGTTGAAACCACTCTCAACTCCTTTTTCGGCTTCAGCCCCTGCCTCATTTCAAGAAGGTGAAACTTGCCGTATCTTAATTCTTTCTGGCTGTAGTTGTGGGGATATGCACAGACCTGCATTTTCCTGAAATGAGCCCCAATGGATTCTATGATGGGAAGACAAAAGAAAGAAGGTTTTTAAAATGCTCATTCTTTAAATTTATTTTGCAACTATTCATTACAGTCACATTCAAAAGTACAAAAGAAACAAATAAAAGGAAAAACACAAAAGGACTGACTCACAAGAAATTCCACTTGCGAGGCAGCAAATATTATGCATGTACAGTATATACCCAACAGACTAGCACATTTTGTCCCCTTCCAAACAGATTACGGTGGACACAAAAAAAGACAAAATCTTATTCCATAATTTTTAGTATTGGGCAAGAACCATGGTCTTTGATTGTGTGAATTGTCATACTGAATAAAGTCATGCCAAACAGCAAGACTCTGGACTGATCTGACATTTCAGTACCCAGAAATGGTGAGTTAATTACTCCACGACCTCAATACCCAAAATTTTATGTGCCACTTCCCAAATTGAGTTTGGAGTAGTGGGGAGCACTAAAACCCAAGACATAAGGTTTTGCAGTTGTCACCAGACTTCTTTTTTATTTTATTTTAAGGAAAGTTCCCTGGATGAAGGCAGAAACCAGAGCATACCACAGTCACCTGGAGACTGTCCTATGGCCTTGTAGCTTGGAATGTTGGATACAGGATACATTTCTAATGCAGAAGCTCTTCAAGAACTAGATATAAATCAAACATGAACCAACTGCAAAAGTTCTAAGACCCACAAAAATAGGAAAATTTGTAATCTTCTACCCCTCGGACATATTCCAGGTCCCTGTTTTGAATGTTCAGATTTCTTCTTTTAAAAAGAAGCTCATTCAAGCTCATTCAAATTTGGAGAACTCAGGAAAAACATACAGGCAGCCATTATCCAGTTGCTCAGTTGGAAGTACAGTGGTACCTTGGTTCCCGAACTCAATCTGTTCTGGAAGTCCGTTCGACTTCCAAAACGTTCACAAACCAAGACACAGCTTCTGATTGGCCCCAGAAACAATGCCGACAGCCGAAACGAATGTTTGGCTTCCAAAAAATGTTTGCAAACCGGAACAGGTTTGCAACGTTCAGGAGCCGATTTGTTCAGGAGCCAAGCGATTCGGGAACCAAGGTACCACTGTAAATCTCTTTCCATTTTTCTGTCAAATAAGTGCAAATGCACAGAGATGTTAATGTATTTCGCAAATTAAATATCTTAAAATTAAACAAATTCAGCCACGTATGTTAAGGTTTTGCTGTTTCGGTCCAATTTATGAAGCCCCCTTGGGAATTCAGAGACTCTACAGTTCTCCCTATCAGCCAATGTCTGGGGTGTGGTTGCCAGCAACCTTAATTATAATTTAAGATTTGTAAGTGCCTTATCCTTACAGGTCTCGGTTCTCATTTATCCCCACCCTAAACTAAAAATCCAGCCTTACTCTTGAATCAGATTCGAATTCCAGATGTTGTAATCGCCATGTAGAGGAATGAGTCCACAGAGAGCCATCCTGATGTTAATATGACCATATAATTTGTATGCTGTGGTGTCTGTGATCAGCACAGGGGGACCATGCAACCTTCAGGGACATTTTCATTATCAGTTGGCAAACAGAAGTTGGGTGTCACTTCAGTGCTAATTTGACATTGGGGCCCTATGTAAAAGAATGCATATTCCTCATTTTTTTAAAAAAAAACAAACAGAAAACATCCAGCTGGTTAAAAAATGAAATTTTTGAGCTATGCATGTATCTGGGATTATTTTGCAGGGTTTTGTTTTTTTAAAAAAATGATGCCTGAAACTCTGGAGTTCTGCTGTGCTCCCTGCCAGATCTGAGTGAAAGGGGAATGAGAATCGAACCCTGACAACTGCAGCAAAGGACGAAGCGGCCACAAGGATTAAATGCAAAGGAATTGGGGGATTTGAGATGCAAATGAGTGCATAATATTTCGATACCGCCGAAGAATCTAATGAGGTCACATTTGTCAGTCACACACACTATTCTGGCCCCCTAATTATATTGTAAGGATAGTGTGGAAATGGAAATGATACTGAGCAGAGGATGACCCAGATGGTACAAGGACAAGGAGGCCTGAAGACAGAGAAACTTCATGCTCCGTAATGAGGAAATTGAGATTACTGTTGCCACTGGAATATCGGAAGCCAGTAGATCATCTCCCTTGCAGTCCTTTGGGTTCCACTGCACATGAACAACAGCGGAGGAGAGCCACATGGGAAAATGGGATGTGTGGTATCACTTTTGTGGGAGCTGGCTGATGGAGATGACCCTGTGGGCCACAGATGGCTGGAAGACCCCAGTTTCCGGGCAGTTGTACAAATCCTCCAGAAGAAGGGAGGCAACAGAAATGGAGTCCCTTAGCCCATGTAAATGCTCAGTAGCTCTCCTCTGCTCTCCTTATGTTAGCTTTGCATTAAAGTCTCTGGACAGGAATATGGAGGAGAACAATAGCGCTGGTAACTATGAAGAGATCCCCAACAGGAACAGGGCAATATAGAACAGAAACAGCCCTGTAGCTGGTGGAAAAGTTAAAAACACAAGAAGAGCCCTGATGGAACAGACCAAAAACTCATCAGAGTCCAGCATTCCCTTCTCACAGGGGCCATCCAGATACTTCTGGGAGACCCAGAAGCAGGATATGAATGCAACAGCGCTCTTCCACTCATGATCCCTACTATTCAGAGGCATGTTGCTTCTGGTCCTGGAGTTCACATATAGCCATCAAGACAAGTAGTAGCTATCGATTGCCTTGAATTTGTCTAATCCCATTTTAAAGCCATCCAATTTGAGAGCCACCACCACATCACCACCAGAAGTTCAGCTCTGCTAGACCTTGTTGGACATCTGAGAGCAAACATAGGCTAGGAGAAAACACTGTGATTTGAGGGAGTGCCTCTGCAAGATTAGCTACGTCCATGTGAAGAAATAGACGTAGCTTTTGTGATCTGGTACAAGTCATTGCATTGCAGTGGAATTGGTGAGGACGGGCAGATAACTGGCCTCTGAAGTGGAAAACCGGCTGCTACTATGCCTCTGCTTCCCCAAGAACAGAAGCAGGAGATTGTTGACCTGGGAAGTGAGCACTTTTACCCTGTAGCAAAGGAGACAAGTGATGGAAGACTTATCAATGAATTATCATAGTTTTGAGAGCCATGGTTAATCAACATATTATAATCTGTGAAGCAGTGAATCATAACAAAATAAGTAGGGCTGTGGCGCTTAGTCAATTAATTGGTTGGGTGAATCAATTAAAAGCTTTCTAATTGGTTAAAAAGGTGTTGCTGATTTACAGCTTGGGATGCTTGAGGATTTGTTCAGTCCGCATTTGATGAGGACCAAATCAGCTCATGAAACCCAGACTGCTGTGCTGAATGTAGCACAGCAACCAGCAAAGTAATGTAGTTCTCTAAATTTTGTGCCGTGTTTATCAGTTAAAAAATGCACAAATGCTGTGAAATATGTTTTCACAAATACTTAAAAATTGTAAATATATATATATATATATATATATATATATATATATATGGTCAAATATGCCCAAAATTTGCATATATATATATTTTTGTATTGTATCAGTGTAAATGTTCTGTGAACTATACAAAAGCCTTGCTTATTTGTAATGGCAAAAGTGAACCTCTGCAAACTACTCATTTTCAAACCACAGCTTGGAAAAAGATGCATTCTGGTGTTTGTTTTTGCTTTCCCGTTGACACATGACTGGAAAAGCTGCAGAGTGATTTTAATAAGGCAGGATAATATTTTCGATCAGTTCTAAGAAGCACAGACTAAATCCCGTGTAAGCAGATGCTTCAGCTGCTAGCCTACAAATTATATTCAGATAAGATGCTTGCTCATTCCCGGGCTTAAAAACTGAAGTGGAGATTCAATTTCATCTACAGTGTCACACTCGGAAGGTAGGACCAGGATTCATATATAACTGCTTATTCAAATTCAACTACATTATTAAGACGCTGCTTGATGACAGGTAAGCAACGGCTACATTCTTAACAGCATCTCCAACGGACCTGACAGCAAATTCCACAGGAAGAGTAATTGCTCTGGCTTTTACAAATTTAGGTTAGCCATTATGGTGTGCTCGAGAGTACTGGAAAGTGCTACATTGGACTTTGCTAACCCACCCAGTCATGCAAGTCCTTACCTTGTGCTGATAATTGCATTAGGGATTGTAGTACTAATTTGTTCGTACTAAGCAGGTAGGGATGGGGGGAAATTTGTTCATTGTACATTGCTCATTGCAAACCAACCTAATTCCCACATCTCAGGCAAATATGCAAACTTAAAATGCAGCTTTCACTTGAAATTCATTAAATACTAATAGTTAGAGATCTCTAACAGAACTCTCAGCACCATCAACTGAATTACAAGCCCTCAAGATTTGTTGGGAGAAGCCATGACCATCACCTGGCCTAAAACCTATACAGTGGTACCTCAGGTTAAGAACTTAATTCGTTCTGGAGGTCCGTTCTTAACCTGAAACTGTTCTTAACCTGATGTACCACTTTAGCTAATGGGGCCTCCCGCTGCCACCGCACCGCCACCACACAATTTCTGTTCTCATCCTGAAGCAAAGTTCTTAACCCAAGGTACTATTTCTGGGTTAGTGGAGTCTGTAACCTGAAGCGTCTGTAACCCGAGGTACCACTGTATATTTTTAATGCAAAATAATGCTGATATCATGGCTACATAGCCACACAATTTCTCATAGAAGTTTGCAGTGCAATAGGCTTCTTGCATAATGCTGAATGGCTTGTGGATGTGCGCAACACCTCATTCCCTTGTTTGCCTTCCGGTACGCTTCAGGCTGCCAATTTCTGACCGGCAACTATTCTGTGAGAAGGAACAATCAAACAGCACCAGATTCTCCTACCACGAGATTCATCAGATAAAACCCTGCAAAACAAAAGAGTGCTTTTGAAGCTGTGGTATCCATTCAGCAGAGCTGCATCTTCCCTGTTCCAGAATACAACTGCTGAAATTCCATGGGCAGGGATGCTCTGAAATAAAAGATGTTCTCTTGATAAAAAGGATTTTTGGCAGGCGTACTGTCCAGACGCTCACCTCTTTCCTCTTGCAGTAGACAGCCAGCACCCCACACCCTACAGCAGGCTGTTGGAATATTGCAGCGGCAGCAGCACAGCTGGAGAAGATGACCTGCCAAATAAGAAGCAGAGAGGGGTTGTTGTTTTTTTTAAAGAAAGAAAAGAATAGGAAGCCCTTTGGTGGAAATTTGGCAGCTAAAGACAAGTTAAAATGACATTGCCTGATGAATTGATCATTCCTGCCTCCTTGTTGCTTGGACCCCCAAAACACCCGAATCTATAGCAGTCTTTCTTAGAAACTGCCATAATATTAGCTCAGATTAGATTTCCCATTCGGGGTGAGCATTCATCCTCCTTCTCCCATCACTCATAACCCATATGGCAGGCTTCCCCAACCTTGGCCCTCCAGATGTTTTGAGACTACAATTCCCATCACCCCTGACCACTGGTCCTGCTAGCTAGGGATCATGGGAGTTGTAGGCCAAAAACATCTGGAGGGCCGAGGTTGAGAAAGACTGCCATACGGCTTCTCTGTTGTTTAGCTTTGATTGAAAACATGGCTGTTTAGGAAGGCCTGCATGGCTCTGTTGGTTAGAGCGTGGTGCTGATAACGCCAGGGTTGCAGGTTCAATCCCCGTATGGGACAGCTGCATATTCCTGCATTGCAGGGGGTTAGATTGGATGACCCCCAGGGTCCCTTTCAACTCTACAATCCTATGATTCTAAGTTGGTGATTTGGTCTGAAGCTACACGGTGGAGCGGCAACACTAAGACACTAAGGCAATGGGTCTTGCTTCTAGGAGCCCTCTGTTTGCCCATTGATTTGCATGCTGAGAACCTCCCGCCCCCCCCCCAAGTGTCAGTCATGGAGCTTCTGTGTAGGGATGTATGGTAAGGTTACCAGACGTCCCCGTTTCCCGGGGACAGTCCCCAGATTTACAAATCAGTCCCCACACAAAATCCATTGAAGTTGAAATGTGTCCCCGGATTCATTGAAAAAAAGCTGGT
This sequence comes from Podarcis tiliguerta, assembly GCF_965153285.1. Classification (NCBI taxonomy): domain Eukaryota; kingdom Metazoa; phylum Chordata; class Lepidosauria; order Squamata; family Lacertidae; genus Podarcis; species Podarcis tiliguerta. The sequence continues at coordinate 90,316,458 of NC_139535.1, read as the reverse complement.
AACCTTAATGTACGGACATTTCAAAGATCATGCCAACATCCATTTGCACATTAATCTGATGTTTTCTGTTCTGCCGAAATTGGTTTCTTTTGCACAAGTCTTCCTTTTCATCCTCTACTTGTATGGAAATGCTTGTTTTAAGTAAATGTATCTTGTGGCGCACAAAATATGATCAACATATATTTAAAAATCAATTACTTTCCCTTGGTGTTCCTTGCATGCAGCAAAAGCAACGAAGAGTCTTGAAGCACCTTAATGGTCCATTACAAAGCTCCGCATGCCTGCAATTCTAGCCATGTCTACTCAGAAGTAAGCCCCATGGAATTCAATGAGGTGAGCGGAGTCAGAATCGCAGCCTAACTGGTTAGCTTGATTTCACAGTCCATCACCTGTCATCTTGTCTGCCTTCCCTCACCCAGGCATCAGGGAGGGATGGTTTAGCACCCTCTTGACATTTTTCTCTTTATGTATGAATTAATCCTTCAGTCAGTAATAATGCTCTTTAACCATAATGTAAGTCCTTTCTTTATTGCAACATTTTATGCATGCAAATGTTACTCAGAAAATGGTGATGTGTGGGTGTTTCTGCTGAAACATAAACTCTCTAGGTAAGGTAAAGGGACCCCTGACCATTAGGTCCAGTCGTAACTGACTCTGGGGTTGCGGCGCTCATCTTGCTTTATTGGCCGAGGGAGCCAGCGTACAGCTTCCGGGTCATGTGGCCAGCATGACTAAGCCGCTTCTGGCGAACCAAAGCAGCACACGGAAATGCCGTTTACCTTCCCCCCGGAGTGGTACCTATTTATCTACTTGCACTTTGACGTACTTTTGAACTGCTAGGTTGGCAGGAGCAGGGACCGAGCAATGTGAGCTGACCCCGTCACAGGGATATGAACCGCCGACCTTCTGATCGGAAGTCCTAGGCTCTGTGGTTTAACCCACAGCGCCACCCACATCCCAAAACTCTCTAGGTAATTTTTTCCAAATGTTGGGACTTGGCTAGTAGGGCAATACTTCAAAATGAAGGTTTAGGGGACGGGTGCCAATCCATATGTGCCTCTTCACTTTGACTGATAAAGTCCACAGGTAACAAAAGAGATCACTTCTTTCCATGGGAAAAGACAGAGCTTAAATCCCATTGAATTCAGTGCCGCTGACTTCTGAGTAACCATGGTTAGGGTTGACAGTCCTGGTGCATTGAGGCTGCCTCAGGCATCTGTCAGGGCAGCAGCAATTCTACATCAATGGATATTTAAATGCAAAGCAATTTACATATCTGTTTAGATATAAAGGGTGCAACGCATCTTTAAAAACAACAACTTTTGTTGTGGAGGACTAAAGCAAAAAAGCACGAGTCTGTGCTGTGTTGGGGATTGAATGGGCAGATGGGAGGAAATCCATTTGATAGTCCGTTTTCAGTGCGTTTCTCTGACATCTGATTCTGGGAAGCGTTCTAGGGGATATAGATTCATCCCACGGGGAGCACCTGCAAAGTCTGGTGGGACCTGCTTTTGGTCCACATGATCTCAGCATGTAGTGTAGAAGCACATCCAGCACTCCTTGATGGCTGGGGCATTGTAGTGGGTGGCGGTGGCTGCTGTGGTGGCCGAAATGTATTTCAGAGAAGCTTGTTTGCCACCAACTATCTTCCCATGGAGGGGCCCAGGATATACACTTCAGAGGAACCCCAGGCTTCTCCAGGATGCAATTACTCTGACACAAAGGGGTTCTAGAATGTCCTGAAGTTTTACACTATTAAATCCAATTAAATATGCTGGCGCAATGGAAGCTTAGCAGTATTGGGCTGCGGGGCATTTACATTTGCCAAAGCCAAGTATTTAAGCAGCACATGACTAATAACTTATTAGCACATTCTCCCAGAACAGCATGCTAATTATCCCTCTTGGAAAATCAATGGAAGAATGAGGCACATTGTATTTAAAACTAGAATGGGACAGTCCTCTCCACTTGCAACGTGAAACGGAGCATTTGTGCTCTATGTTTGCTTACTTAAAAGCAAACTTCTGTAACGGCACAATTTTGCTGAACATCCATTACTTTACCACATGGAAATCTGTTCTTGGTACAATGGTTCTACATGCGTTCATTGCTTTGGGTAATAAACCTAGGCAAGCCAAGAACCAGGAAACACGATTGTCTTCTGTCACATCTGTTTGAACAATAAACACCCTCATGTAGTGAGGTATTATCAGGGATATAGGCCTTTGACGACTGGTGCAGAAGTGTTTCCTAAATGCCTGGTTCCAGGGCCATACAGAGGAAAAAAGCTAGGAAGCGTGTACGTAGTGATGAAACACAAAGGTGAAGCCACCATCTGGGCAACTAATCAACAAGTTTCAGAACTTTTATATTGGGGTGTGCAGGAATATTGAATTCCGAGCTGAAATGGGGTGCCTTGGAGAAATCTGGGGCTTGTCAGAGGAAAAGTGGGAGCCTTATGAGCCAACACAAGTTGAAGTGGAGGACCCTCAAGCACTTGGGGTTCAACCCTCGTGGTCCCTTCCAACTCTACAAATCTGTGTATAGGATTGCACTGTCAAATGAGCTCTGGGCTTTGAAGGGAAAACAAGTTAGCCTCTTGGGAGAGGAAAATGCCAGAAAACGTGGTGTGTATGTACTCTTAATAATAATAAACTAATAAACATTTATTTATATCCCGCCCTCCCTGGCTGTGGATCCAGTTGGAATTATTAGATTGATTCCAACAGAAAAATCTTTCACTCCGGTCAATATCTATTTGACACTGTAAAGCCTTTGGGTGCTACTCACTGCCTAAAAACTACTTGGGATGCGGGTGGCGCTGTGGGTTAAACCACAGAGTCTAGGACCTGCCAATCAGAAGGTCGGCAGTTCGCTCTGGTTCGCCGGAAGCGAGATGCATGAGAGATGCATGCTTCCAAATGCAAGATTGGGCTGAGCAGAAGAACACTGCTGTTGGAAGCAGCTTCTTGGAGTGCAGCCACTGCAAATTTGGAGAAGTCTGGTAGTCTGTGTTTGGCTCAGTAGGCCAGAAGTAGTGAAGGCTGCTCAGAAGCATCTGTTTGTGCTTCACCTGGAAGGCATAATATCTCTAAGTGCCATTCATTATAAGCAGCATCTTGCATTTTTGGCAGAGCTGGTCTTGTATATATTCTAAGTAGACATGGAGGTTTAGAGTTCAGCTCACTCATCCCACACCAGTGCAGGGGCACAAACAGAGTCCCCAGGAAAGAAGGGGCCAAAGGCGCATTCAGCTATAATACTGCACGTTATTTTTCTTTCCAAATTGCAGGTTCTGCATCTTAATGCCTTTTAGGACAACATCACCTGCTGTTTTTGCTTCCTGACTTTCGTGTTTTGCTTTGCCGCTGTAGTTTTTAATTCCCATGGTCTTTCCCTATACACCTATCATCTTAGTTTAAAAATGCAATCTGGTTCGCATGCGACACAAATTCTTACAGCAAGCCTGTAAAGTCTGTGGGGAAGCAAAGCACCATCTACGCCAGGCCGGCCAGTTCCCTCCGTAATTGAATCTTCAAGCCCTGCCTGACAAAGGAAAAAGACAAGAGAAAAATGAGACACTGGTTCAGGTGCACACACAGCAGCTTAGTTAAAAATGAATCCTCTCTGGGGAACGGTTGGTGGCTGAGCTTTTCCCCAGCCCTGATATCTGCTGTATTTCATGGCCCTGCTAGAAAACGGAGCCACAGAAAACTCCTTCCCTTCAACCATGAACTTTGCTGAGCTTAGTTTGAATATGATCTCCTGCCCTGATCAGGGCCGGATTTAGATGAAGAGAGGCCCTAGGCTATTCCACTTGTGAGGCCCACCCCCTACCCTCACGACTAGAAGAAAATGGAAGAGTGTTATAAACAAAATTGAGTGAAGCCAAGGATGATGACGGGTATTTAAAATTCTGCAATTCACAAATTCTCCTCTGAAGGACATAAGATGGTTAAATACCATGGTGATTTTTAAAAATGCATAAAACTTTTGCAGTAGCTGAACTTTGTAAACATTTTGTGGAATGAGCATTATTTTTTGGAAAATGAAGTTCTAATGTTATTCTTAAAATAAGGTCTGGGTAGGCTGGTCTTCCTGTTATATACCTGCTGGGATTGACAAAGCATATGACCCTCACCTGAATCTCATAGCTCTCCTGACAGGTTATTTGGTCTGCAGCCACAGTGTGGAAATAAAGGAAGATATTGCCCACCAGATACCAGGCACTCTATTATTCAAATTAGGCCCCTGTGTTTTTCTTAAATCCCCTTCTCAATGAATTAATCAATTTTAATCTAGCATGTAAATTCTCAAAACTTATTTATTTGCTAATTCAAGCAACTACTGCTCTCACTTCATTACAAACAGTATTTCTACCTGCAACACACTTGAGCAAACCTGCTCCTCTTCCTTTCACAAATATTTTGTTTCTATTTGCAACTGTAGCTGCCTCTGATGAGTTATCATTTAACTCTTGGGGGGGGGGATTAGCATCAGACATCATATGCATGTCTGGCATTCAAATCAGGAGGAAGACGGGGGAGAGTGGCCCAGAGGAAGGCAAAAGGACAGGGCCTGAGGGCCTTGGATACATGGTTGGTGGCTGACTGGCAAGGAAAGAGCCTAGCAAATGCATTGCTGGGCTAGACAAGCTTGCTGTGAATGACAGCATTCCCTCCTAGCAGAAGACTCACAGATTGGAAGGAAACCATAGCGGTTAGGAGGAAGACGCTAATCTTAGGAGGGAGCAAGTGGGGCAGGAGTGAGATAATGATCTGAGACTGCAGAACTCTGTACTATAACAATGGGCTGTAAATAATGGGTGGTAGGTCCGTATGGTAAAAGCTATGGTTTTCCCAGTAGCGATGTATGGAAGTGAGACCTGGACCATAAAGAAGGCTGATCGCCAAAGAATTGATGCTTTTGAATTATGGTGCTGGAGGAGACTCTTGAGAGTCCCATGGACTGCAAGAAGATCAAACCTATCCATTCTTAAGGAAATCAGCCCTGAGTGCTCACTGGAAGGACAGTTCCTGAAGCTGAGGCTCCAATACTTTGGCCACCTCATGAGAAGAGAAGACTCCCTGGAAAAGACCCTGATGTTGGAAAAGATGGAGGGCACAAGGAGAAGGGGCACAAGGAGAAGGGGACGACAGAGGATGAGATGGTTGGACAGTGTTCTTAAAGCTACCAGCATGAGTTTGACCAAACTGCGGGTGGCAGTGGAAGATAGGAGTGCCTGGCGTGCTTTGGTCCATGGGGTCACGAAGAGTCGGACATGACTAAACGACTAAACAACAACAAGAACCCAACACAGCGCTACATGAGCATTCCATCAGTGCGAGGATTTCTGCTTGTGCAATGGAATGTTCTTTCCCTTCTCCTCCCCAAATCCACTGAGAAATATTGCGCTCGAAATTCTGTATGGTGATGTGAAAGCTCCGCCTGCTGTGTTTGAACTGTGACGACTCATTCTCACCTGTAAGTTGCCACTTCCTACTGCCATCTTCAAGCAATAAACATGCATATTTGAACCAGGCCTTTAGAATACCCGCCCAGAACCCTAATGGGCATTCAGTGGAGTGTCCAAGCTCTGTGCAGAATACTGTCATTTGAATAAGACCTGCTCACTCCAGGTCTTAAAATAAATGGAGCAGGAGGCCTCTTTCAATACCAAAAGGGGAGCTTCTTCATATGCACATTGGACCAATACACCCAAACCAAATTGCTGGGTAAGGGCAATTCACTCTTAAACGTATAGATCCTAGTGGGGAGGGGAATACTGTAGCTAAAATAATATGCTAAATTGTAACCATGTGCCTGTCTAGCCATAGTCAATAAAGCACTTTACCATGTTTAACACATCAACTTATGTTTAACATCACTTCAACATCAGACAAGGGAGTAATCCCATACATTTCAATGGGGCTAGTCATATGTTTCTAATTACATGATTAAGATCTTGCTGAGAGGGGCTGCAATAAGTGCCTTGCCGCATGAAGATCTGAACAGCAAGTACCTATTTAAAAATCGGTGTGCAAAACTCCCTTAATGAAATGCTAAGAGGGAAAAACCACTTCTGTAGGTATCCTTTTGTGGATCTATTGTTAAATTCACAAAAAATAGCATCGCATTTCCATTAGATAAAAAAAGCTGCAAATCCATATGACTACATCATAGAACTTTGTTAACCTCTTTATTTTAATAGACGGCACTACAGCGTTTGATTTATATATTATTTTTGCAAGGAGAAATGTTTTCTATATGTTTAGAAAGTGCCATATTTTTATTTGAAGGCACAGAGTACATAAGAGGAAAACTTTCTTTGAACCATCTGTCGGAAATTGTGTGCAAATAACTCTGCAAAGCTTTGAAATCTTGCAGACTCGCATTCGGCGACCAGGGCCTTGCATTCTTTTTGACCAATATGGAAGCAACACCCTTTTACTTATTTTCACAGGGATATATCCTAATCCAGATGTTAACAAAAGAGAAGCCCGCAGTAACTCACAAGTCTCTTATACTTAGCTCTTTTCAATATTTTCATCTCCTTGTTGATTCATAGCCAACTCCCACAACCAAATGGGGAAACTAATCTTCCCTCACCCTCAAATCCAGGCTAAGCTTTTCCCATTGATATAGGTCCCTTTCAGACAACCTGTTTTGTGGACATTCATTCTGGTTTGTTTGTACTGTGAGGTTATATGACATCAGCTGCTAATTGAGCATTCATTCAAATTTGTTTCTGGGAGGTGTTACATCATCACACTAAGCAACTGTGACTCTACAGTTCCCGGTGCATTTTTCCACCAAAAGCCCTCCTTTTCTGAGTTTTCAGTTTTCAAAAATTTACAGATACACACCTTACAACCACATACTTCCAACACAAATGCACATTAGACTTCCCTCCTCCCGTGTTTTGTGGTTTCTTATCTTATTTAAATTTTTAACACTGCATTTTCCACTTTACTACATTTTTAAATTATTCTACAATTAATCTTAATAATACTTTTAACTGCTTGATTTAAGTTAGCCCTACTAATGCACTTACTTGCATCCCATGATTTTTTCAAATATTCAACAAATGTCCCCCGCTCTTTAATAAATTTTGTGGTTTCTTACCACACCCGTTAATTTTGCCATTTTGGCGTAATCCATAAATTTTAATCAGCCATTCTTCCTTGGCTGTAACAGCATCCTCTTTCCACCTCTGGGCAAATACCATTCTGGCTGCGGTTGTAGCATACTGTACATAATTTTTTTTTAAGGTCCTTCAGAATTTCAGAATTAACTATCCCTAAAGAGAAGTTCTGTTCTGGGGTTTTTTTACGCAAAAGCTCAGATCCACTTTAAACGAACAACTTGAATGTGCCACTATGCAATAGAATCCCACCTGCAAAATAGTGACAGGCTGGGTGTTGTCATCGATCCCAGCCAGCGCGGCTAAACGTCAAGGATTATGAGAGCTGGAGTTCAACATCACCTAGCGGGTGGGGAGGCACGGCATTCCTTGGCACCCGTCCCCTAAATCTTCATTTTGAAGTATTGCCCTACAAGCCAAGTCCCAACATTTGAAACAAATTACCTAGAGAGTTTTGGGATGTGGGTGGCATTGTGGGTTAAACCACAGAGCCTAGGGTTTGCCGATCAGAAAGTCGGCAGTTTGAATCCCCGCGACGGGGTGAGCTCCCGTTGCTCGGTCCCTGCTCCTGCCAACCTAGCAGTTTGAAAGCACGTCAAAGTGCAAGTAGATAAATAGGTACCGCTCCGGCGGGAAGGTAAACAGCATTTCCGTGCGCTTCTCTGGTTCACCAGAAGCGGCTTAGTCATGCTGGCCACATGACCTGGAAGCTGTATGCCAGCTCCCTTAGCCAATAAAGCGAGATGAGTGCCGCAACCCCAGAGTCGGTCACGACTGGACCTAATGGTCAGGTGTCCCTTTACCTTTAGTTGAGTCACAACCTATCCCTGCTGCTACTAACTACTGCCATTTTAACAGCAACAAAAATACCTTTAATGTACACGTTGCTAACCCTGCTCTGAATGTCAAAGCTTTGCTGAATCAGAACTTGGACCTTTCCCAACCCTGTATTTTAGGATAGTGGTTCCCAATTAGCCTAGGACTACGGACCACCTATATTCCAAAAGTCAAACCATGGACCCACTACTTTTGAAAATTTGGATATGTCTATGGTTGTTTTTGTTATGTGAATGCTGCCACAGACCCCCTGCGATCCATGGACCACCAATTGGGAACCACATACAAAAGTGCTTCTTAACTTTTCCCAGTTCTGCAGTGTGCTTTCCATGTTTACGCAGGCATCATCATCTCAGCAATCAGACTGGCCAAGTGAATTCTTGATGCAGAATGAGTTTCTGTTAATGCATCTTCTGGGAAATCTTGATAATTAATGGTCTTTTGAAACAAAATATCATTAAAAATAATACCGAGCATGTTAACATCAGTTCACAGGTTGCAGCTAAGATAACCAAATTAGAAGAATGATGGGGAGCTGATGGGAAACCGTCTCCCGGTTTTGGCAGCTGAAAAGAACATCCAGCTATTCAAGGATGGGGGAATGGTCAGGAATGATAGGAACTGAAGTCCAACAACGTCAGGAGGGCCACAGATTCACTATTCCCTGAGTGAAATAGACTTTATTCTTGCTGTAACTGTGTTTTCATGCTGTCCTACTGCTACCGCCCAGGAAGCAGAGGCAGACTTGGGTAAACTTTCATCTCTGTATCATTCCAATTTTAGTATTGCTGCTGAAGCGAGCACTGGGTAAACTTTCATAATATGGCACTCTGTGCAAGGCCAAAATTAAGCAACACCAAATGAATTTTCTCAATTTTGTATCTCCCCCCTCCCCCAGCTTGGCACCCTGTGTGGAGGAACCACCCGCACCACCCTAAATCCCACACTGAATGAAGCCCCTTGCATGGGCTTCTGCTAGTATGACTCATTCATTGAATAGTGGCCTTTGTGTCCTGCAAGGTGGGATGGAGATCTGTCTATCATCTATCTATCTATATCTATCTATCTATCTATCTATCTATCTATCTATCTATCTATCTATCTATCTATCATCTATCTATCTATCTATCTATCTATCATCTATCTATCTATCATCTATCTATCTATCTATCATCTATCTATCTATCTATCTATCTATCTATCTATCTATCTATCTATGTGTGGCTGTTCCCTAAATGGCTGGACAGAGGAGATCATGCAGGAAACCTGCAGCAGAATGGAGAACTGAACCCAGGTGTTATCTGAGCTCCATATCTTAGCAACAAGGCACCTGTTTGTGCCAAGATGTTTGAGGGCAGCCAGCAAAGCAGACCCTTTGGGGACTAACCCTGGCAATTGGCCCCATGGGCCCAAGTGCAAAGCTGCTAACATCAGCTTGGCGTGTTGGCAAAGGTCACTCCAGAGCAAAGTTTTGCCATATTGCACCCTTTTATGTCAAGGTGCTTATTGTTTTAAGCTTCTTCTGGCATGAAAAAGCACTTTCCATTTGCCTGGCAAGACTGGCCGGCTCCAAGTTTGATTCTGTCTGTGTCCACTGCAATTGAAAGCTGCTGTCCTTTCTTTGTTTTTTAGCTGGGCAGCATGTGAGTGTTACTCCCGAGGCAGGTGGAAGTAGCACGATGCCCCTTCCACTCTCTCACAGTGGCTGCCAGCTTCCCTTGGATTTTGGTTATGGGACCAAGGCTTCACTTCTTCCCAGTAGCCAAAGATCAGCCACACCTCCATCTCAGGTGCGTATGGAAGCAGCAGTAACTCCTGGGTCAGAAGAAAGGTTTGTCACCTGTGGGGATTTGATTCAGTCCATGGGGAAGTAGGAGTTCCTGCTTAACAGCTCTTTGTATCACCTTCAGAAGAGGCAGGGAAGAATGGTTCAGATGCAGCAGAGGAAAAAGAAATTGTGTTTGTGTATATTTTTATGAAAAGATCTCTACTGAAATTCTTAGTTGATAGCAGCCATGTTGTTGTTGTTGTTGTTGTTCAGTTGTTTAGTCGTGTCCGACTCTTCATGACCCCATGGACCAGAGCACGCCAGGCACTCCTGTCTTCCACTGCCTCCAATGGTCAAACTCATGCTGGTAGCTTTGAGAACACTGTCCAACCATCTCGTCCTCTGTCTCCCCTTCTCCTTGTGCCCTCCATCTTTCCCAACATCAGGGTCTTTTCCTGGGAGTCTTCTCTTCTCATGAGGTGGCCAAAGTAGTAGAGCCTCAGCTTCAGGATCTGTCCTTCCAGTGAGCACTCAGGGCTGATTTCCTTCAGAACGGATCGGTTTGATCTTCTTGCAGTCCATGGGACTCTCAAGAGTCTCCTCCAGCACCATAATTCAAAAGCATCAATTCTTCGGTGATCAGCCTTCTTTATGGTCCAGCTCTCACTTCCATACATCACTACCGGGAAAACCATGGCTTTAACTATATGGACCTTTGTTGGCAAGGTGATGTCTCCGCTTTTTAAGATAGCAGCCATAGGCACAGGAAATCCCTCTCCCTCTAGGTTGGCACATTGGAAAGAACTGCTTTCCTTTTTGTGGCATTTACTGCGCTTTCAGCAAGCAGGTTTGCTCGTCTAGGTTTGCATTGCAGCTCATTCTGCAGACTGGGCTTCATTTCGTTCCCTTGGTGTCTCTCTCTCTCAGCTCCCCCCCCCCAGTCTCTCACCCCCACATTTGCCCCGAGGCTAAGATTTAAATCTCGTTATGTCAGCTGTGTTTCAGGCATTGGCCCTCTTTCGGCATGACTCTCTCTGGCCTAATTTAGATTTAAGACCATTTCTGTACCAGAGAAAGTGTTGGTCTAAGTTTTTGGGGGTAGGGGGGGGGGTAGGGGGAGAATCCAGACTCATTCAAGCTTTGTTTATATTCATCTCCCTGCGGCCAGCCAGACACCTGCACAAGACATAGCACAAAGCTTTACACAGGGAAACAGTTGTCCAAGTTCCAAGAGCACTCTCAAATGTCCACAGCAACCATTAAGTGTGGTCTCTTGATTTTCATTCCCTGCATTTAATTTATTTCTCCAGATCAGGCAAGTCACATAGAGAGCCAAACTGGGAGGTGCCCAAGTACCCTAGAAATTGGAGTATGCATGGACACACACACACACACACACACACGGTACCAGTTGGTTGTTTGACTGACGTAAAGCCACTGCCAGGTGGCCATTAACTCAACGTCTCAATAATAACCAGATGGCTGAGAATTTGTACACCTCTTCTTCAAATATCTAGTTCTCTGGTCATTACTGTGTCTGAAAGCTACAACTAGAGATCCAATTGCGCCATGAACCACCAGCAACATTTCCCAAGAGCAGTCACGGACATGGCACATGCAGCCACAGTCATCTCTGCCTTGTCCTAGGCCACACTGCACACTGCAGGGCAGAAAATCCAGGTTTGCCACCAAGGTTTGCATAATGAGCAAAAATGGCAGCCTGTCAACAATATGAAACACAGGTAAGCAGGTGTGGAGTGAGGGTTGTTGTTGTTGTTTTTTGTCATCACAGTCATATTTTACATTTATAGGTCTATGCTGTGTGTAGCAGCTTGTGGTGTAATACAACCTCAACCAAGATGCACAGCCAGTCACGATTCCCTAGCTACATTTCTCACGTGTTTGCAAACGTTCACACTTCACGCTTGTATTCATAAATACGAATTCAAGTAACGTATGAACTGAAGTGGTCTTCCAAGTGTACAGTAGAGCTGACAGTCTGTAGTGTCAAAGGCAGAGGTGTGTGTGTGTGTGTGTGAGTGAGTGAGAGAGAGAGAGAAGATGCATAAGGCATCATATGGCAGCAAACTGGGAGTGCCACTGAATATATATGTAACAAGAGGCCGCATCTACTTTTGATTCCCTTAATATAACAGCATGCTTCTGAGCATGCATTTATCTCAAACATACTTTGCATTTGTAGGTGCATATTTCAAAAACCTTAGTTATATATCTAAAACATCATGTGTGCAACTCTGACTGGTTGCACTAGGGAAACAGGAGAACCACAGAAGGTGAGACCATGGCCATCCAAGGATGGATTTGCCTGGTTAGGTTCAGATAGTAGGTTCTGGGTACCAGTATTTGTGGTGGTACAGCTTTCCCCTGGGCCATGGATCATTGGGAAGGAGGGGCTTCTGCAGGGCTAGGCACTGAGGCAGGATGGAGATTACAAAGGGCAAGTAAAGATTTCCATCATTTTTGTGAGATGAGTAAAAAACCCAGAAAGCATTGTTTTATGCTTTTAAGAAATGCAGTCAAGGAGAACCCGATTACTGAACCTTGATCTGAATTGTCACTCCCAAGTTACCCTTTTACAGAAATAGAGCACCACAGAAATATGCAAATGAGGAATGGTTCATTTAAATTTAATGCTAATGAGAAGATTTCCTTCTCTTTCCAGCAGAGAGCAGCTGTTCTCATTTCAAGCTGGCAAAGTGTCTCTAAATCACCTCCACAGCACTGAGGTGGACAGTGATGTCACTGTTTATAGGTTATTAGTTATTATTTTATAGACGTATCTGGCACCTGCCTTTTAAAGAGGCGTTCAGATGGCTCCTGGCCTTCTGCTACTGAACCTGTCCCAGTAATCCTGTCTCTCACTAGCATCCTTCCAAGTGTCAAAACACCACTCCCTCCGTACAGCAGATAACTTTTAAGAAGACTTTAGGCTCTTTGTTTCCCTGCAGCTTGCTGCTGCTTTATGATCTATGGGAACAAGGACACCGCTTCTCTGTTCAGCCCTGCTGGTCAAACATAATGGAATCCGGAGGCGTGGGGTGGGGACCCAGTGTGGGCATGTTCTTGCGTGGGGGTGGGGAGCAAGAAAGGTGAGGAGGAGAAGGAGAGCGAGAGAAGCGTGAAGCATATAGGGAAAGGAGAGCAGAAGGTGGGTGATGCAAGGATAACAACAAAGAGACGACGGCTTTGTAAGTTAACAGCCAGTGCTAGCCCAGAACATTTTGCTTCCTGAAGCAGAGCCCAAATGGTGCCTCTGAGCAACAAGGAGAGAGATACGGGAACAACATTTTAAAAAGTTTTGCTGCGCTGTTCAGCCACCAAGCCCTGCCCTCAGCTATCCTCCCGCGGCAGCCCCTTCCCCTTGAAGCAGGTTGCTTCACCCTGTGGTATGACAGCTGGTTCCAGGTGTTGCAGGTGGATGACTAAGTGATGGAACGCGAGATGGGATGGGATCCTGGAAGAGGGGGCAGAGGAAATGAAATCCACCTGCAATTGCTTCCCCCAGGGATGACTGGACAAAACAAAACCACTTCTGCCCTACGGAGGAGGTGGGGTTGCGGGCGTCATGGCCCCAACTGAATGGAACCAGCTGCTGTGCAATTGGGGGTATTCCTGGCCTCATCACCCCCTGGCCAGCCAATCAGCTGGCTCAGGGGGCGTGGCCAGCCCTATTTAAGGCAGGACGCGGCCGGGGATCTCCCTCTTTGCCGTCTGCCAGCTGTTCCTGCTTTTCCCACCCTCCTGCCCTATCAGGGCTTCGTTCTTTGACGTTGCTATGGACCTTGGTTGGTCGCCGTTGAGGGGCCTGGTAGGAATTTTTCCACTTGGCAAATTGGCACCAGCCACTTGGTTTTCACCTACCTCATAGCAAATCATCACAACTTTCTGTGTAATGGCGGTTAGGCATTGTTATTGTTCTGTAGATGGAAGAGGGGAGGTAGCGCCACCACCTGCCCCGCATATTGAAGGGTAGTCCAATACAGGATTCCGGGGGACGTGGCCCTGTCCAAAGCCTGGGGAGGTGAGGGCCCAAGGCACGCCCTCGAGCAGTGACCCCGGGGGAGTTCCTAGTTGATGTGCATCAGCAGGACTCCCCCTACTGGTGGTTAACCCTTCCCGGACTTCAAGCGGATGGGCTGAAGTCGGATATAGTCTGTTATGACCAATATCTCCAGAACCTGGCCACTGGCTGCATTGTCTTGCTTGAGGGAAGAACTTTCTGGTAGAAGGGGTAGTCAATCTAAGCTGAGCTGGTAAATGGTAGGTGAGAGTTGGTGGAGCATCAGGGTTGGGGTCACGGCATGTTGGGGGAAGGGTTGTATAAGTCTTTCTCCCCCCCCCTCACTCTGTTCCCAACAACCCCTCCTCACAACCCACCTACTATTAACCCTCAGAAGATAAGCCAAATTTGTAGTTTAGCTCTCTGTGTCTTTTGCACAAGAGAATTGTGTCCATATACGTCAGCATTACCTTGTGGCTGCACATTAGCCATTAGCCATAAGGTGTTCATGGTCCCTGTCCCAGAAAGCCTCCAAAAGACTTTGCTTTTTCCTTATGCTTTGGCAATATTTGCGCAGTCAAAAGCCAAAGCCACGTCAAACTGAAAAGAGAAAGGGGCTGTGACTCCATCACAGGGAGGGAGAAATGTGCCACAAATTAAAAAGCAAACTCACTCAGGGTTGTTCTCTCACTCACTCATTCTCTCAGGGTTGTAGATAAGGAACGGCATTGTATTTCATTTGTGATCAGTTCATGCCTTTCTCTGTTAGATGATTAACATGCCTAAAGTTCATTTTTTTCCAGGAGCTGAAGCAGTGAGATACCTGCTTGCCAGCGCAGATTTTGCACTAATTCAGCATCACTTAGGTGAATTGCAGAAGTACCCTGTGCCTTCCAAAATATGAATCATCATTACATGAATGAATTCCCTGGGAAATAGAACAACTTCTGCTTCAGTTCTGCTAATAAGCAGCACACGCCTTCTGTTGCAGAGCCACGGCTTCTTAAGGCTTGGTGCAACAGAGATTAAAGAAGGTGGTGCATAAGAACTGCTGAACACACTCATAAAAACCCAGGAAAGGGCAGATGACCATAGCACTCAATTATTGTGGTAACCTTCAGTGCTTGCAATGGAGTAGCACTCCAAAACAGGAAGCCCAAGAAACGGAAGCATTTCCCCGCTCCCCTACAGTTCTGTAGGCCTTGCAAAATGTGCATAACTCATTCATATAAACCAAATCAGCCCAGACTAGCCAGAAGGATAATGAATTAGGGAGTGAGTAATTAGGGAGGGGACGCGAGTGGCGCTGTGGGTTAAACCATAGAGCCTAGGACTTGCCGATCAGAAGGTCGGCGGTTCGAATCCCCACGACGGGGTGAGCTCCCATTGCTCGGTCCCTGCTCCTGCCAACCTAGCAGTTCGAAAGCACGTCAATGTGCAAGTAGATAAATAGGTACCGCTCTGGTGGGAAGGTAAACGGCGTTTCTGTGCGCTGCTTTGGTTCGCCAGAAGCGGCTTAGTCACGCTGCCCACATGACCCGGAAGCTGTCTGTGGACAAACGCCGGCTCCCTAGGCCAGTAAAGCGAGATGAGCGCCGCAACCCCAGAGTCGATCACGACTGGACCTAAGGGTCAGGGGTACCTTTACCTTTACCTTTACAATTTGCTAGCTCTACAAACATATAAAACGGCAACCTATCTTTTTCCTCTTCACCAGTAACCGTCCTGTTTGCCACATGTCTGGTTGATTGCACATGCCACAAATTTGGTTTTAAAACGATGTCACACTTGGATCAAAGTAAATGTGACATTGGTATGATATTCTAGCCAGTAATCCTAAGAACCACCCTTTCCAGTGCCTGAAAATGTCTTCTCATTGGCTTACTACAGGGAGCTAAGGAGAGAAAAGGGGATTGTCATCAAGAAACAGTTTGGGATCCTGACACAGTTTTAGAGCTTCTCTCTCCTATAAGGATGAAGCAGGATCCAGCCACAAGTTCACCATGAGTTGCAATGAGGGGTCTGACATTCCAGCATGAGCTACGGCCCAGACAGAATCCTTTCCCTGGTTCACAGGATGCCAAACTGAACTCTACACCAACAATCTGTACGCCAAGCAGTTTCTGCTGCTTTCTCACTGCAGATCATCATCATCATCATAATGAATGCAGCTTTGCCCTGTTCCTCATCTGCAACTGAAAGGACATATTCCACATCAGTGAGTATGTGGCACAGGCACATAACTTCTTCATTCTCACCATTTGCCCCATTACAAGCAGTGCAACGTCCTTGGAAGGTTGGCTTGTATCTCACAAAGTCTACTGCAGGTATTAAGAAGATTTTGTGGGGTAAAGGGACACCTGGCTGCTTTTTTGTGTGTTTTTTTGGTGGCGTGTAGGAACAAGGGATCTACCAAGGTCAGATTGATTTGACAGCTTCCCTTCTGTTTGGAAGGAGCACCTGTCAGCTCTGTCCTTTTCATCCAGAGCTTTTTCTTGCGTTCTGAGCTAGAAGCTCCCCTGGCATTTTCCAGCCTCCGAATGCTTTGAAACTGCTTCCTGCTGCAAAGGGTGTGGAGCTGCTCTCTGATCAGCCCTTGGTGGACAATGGAGCTCTCTTTTCGAGTCTGCCGGGCAGGAGCTGACCAGGCAAAAGGAGTGGGAGTGGGGGGGGAACATTCCTGGCCTTTGACTCTGGGGAAGCCAGAGCTCAGTGGTCCAAAAGAGATGAAGTCCCTTCTCCACTGCCACATAGAGATTGGGGGGGGGGGGGGATTGATGCAATTCACATTTAAAGGCAAACCTACCTAATTTGCACAGTCTGAAACAACACGTGAACTGAAACACAGCCACCTTTCTCAAATCTGCAGCTTTCCAAATTTTGCGATGCAGTTCCCCAGCCAAATAATGTATGCACAAATGCACAGGCTAGGGCAAAGCATGGATAAAATTGCATATATCAGTGTAAAACAACATACAGAAGTGCATTATGCATTATATTAGAGGAAGCTATTTTGCCAAAAAAAAAAAAAAAAGTGTATATGAGGAAGAATTGCAGACAAAAATGTGACTATTAGGAGGAATTCGGACCAAAATGCTGGTGAATTTTCATAAGGATTAAAAAATAAATAAAAGTGGCATCTCCCCCCCCCCCAAAAAAAAAAATCAAGCTGCACACCAAGGAGCTCTTTCAGTCTTAGCTTTTTTAGTAAAACACTGGCAAATGTCATAAGAGATAACATACAGTGGCTCTGAAACCAGGCAGATATTAGTTCAGCCCACAAGGAAATGAAGAGCACCAGATCGAGGCAAACTGTGTTAGGGACCTTCTGTGAAGTGCTGGAGGGGGTGAGAAGAGAGAGAGAGAGCTCTTTTTTCCTGGAAAAGGGTAAGGAGGAGAGAAAGTATGGCAGGATTCCTCAACAGAGCACAATGGCCTCCTCTCTGTCTAAATATATATACAGTGGTACCTCGGGTTACAGACGCTTCAGGTTACAGACTCCGCTAACCCAGACATAGTACCTCGGATTAAGAACTTTGCCCCAGGATGAGAACAGAAATCGCGCGGCGGCGACAGCGGGAGGCCCCATTAGCTAAAGTGTTACCTCAGGTTAAGAACAGTTTCAGGTTAAGAACGGACCTCCGGAACGAATTAAGTTCTTAACCCGAGGTACCACTGTATATAAAAGAGAAAGGGAGGCTTTGAAGAAATACCTCTTCTGCAATCCACTAGATTCAGAAATGAGAAAGCAGGGAGCAGAGCAAATAATAGAGCAGGAAGATTGTGACCCCACCCCTCAAGATGCAGGCATTTCTCTAGCATTAGGGAGACCGAAGGCTCCACACCTGGGTGTGCATAAGCACAAGCCCTAAATCCCAAACAGGGACACCAACAGGATGTCCTGGGTCCCGTACACTGTATGTGGATCAGGCCCCTTGCACCCGTCTCTCCCGGCAATCTATTGATAAGAATGGCTGCTTACATATTTTCATTTAGCCTACGTCACAGGGCTGGTTGCAAAAAAAAAAGGCGAAGAAAACGTGCAAAACCTTCCAGCTCCTGGGTGGGAAAGCAAGGTACAAATATATGTCGCAAAGTGCATAAACCATGCCATACACTCCCATGGGAAGCAGTGATGGCCGCCAACTTGAGTGGCTTTGAAAGAGGATTACACCAGGCTTCCTCAACCTCAGCCCTCCAGATGTTTTTGGCCTACAACTCCCATGATGCCTAGCTAGCAGGACCAGTAGTCAGGGATGCTGGGAACTACAGTCTCAAAACATTTGGAGGGCCGAGGTTGAGGAAGCCTGGGTTAGACAAATTCATAGAGGTTAAGGCTATCAATGGCTACTAGGTGTGATGGCTATGCTCTGCCGTCACAGCCAGAGGTACTAATGCTTCTGAAGGCCAGTTAGTTGCTGGAAATCACAGAGGGGAGAGTGCAGAAACTGAAACACTGACTGGGGCTGGCTCTCAGGAGGTTCTGAGAGGAGTCTCCCTTAACCTTACCTGGGGATTGAATCTGGGACCTTTTGCAGGTGCACAGGGCCAGCCCAAGAAAGACACTTTGCTGCATGAGATGGAGTAGTCAAGATGCATAGTACCAAAGGCCGGACTGTCTCCGAGGACAAAAATAATAATCTCACAGCGCCTCTCCCCCATCTTGCATGGTAAAAATATAAGGCAGATAAATTGAATAGCAACCTATTTGTTACCCTTTCATGACACCCCAAATCAGCTTCCTCACTCTGCCCAATGTTAGGGCCGGCCTTGCTGGATGTGTATGCATTCTGCCACTGAACTGCCGTCATTCCCCTGTCCCCAAAACAAGGGATGTTTCATGAATTTACCTGTCACCCTCATATTCTCTGTATCTTTCCAGTTTTAGGATTTGTGTCACCAACGCAAACATATAGTATGGGTTGTATCCAACCCACTGATAGTAATGAGCTTAAGTCAGTCATGTTCATTACTTTCAATGGGTTTACTGTGAGTAGGACTAGCATTGGCTACAACCCAGTATGTGCCACCAGTGCAAGCCTTGTCAGTGTGTGTGAATCTGTGTGATCAATAGTTACAGGTAAGTACAACTTTGTTTTTCCTCATCCATCGTTCCAGGTCCAGGTGGATTTTCTATGGCTGGCTGGCAATATTTTCACTTGGGAGCAGACCAAGGAAAAAAGTCACATTTTCCATCTGACTACCAGAGACCCAGGCTCTCACAAAAGTAGCAGCACAGAGGTATCTGTTCCAGCTGATATTACCTCTCCCCCCCCTTTGGTTGATCTGCCATTCACAATCAGACACTTGAGCCAACTACACCTTTAAAAAATCTGCCAGATGCAGGAAATATAAGCCCCTTTAAGAGCAGTTTTTGTTCATATAAAGCAGAATATATGGGTGGAATTCAACATCATGCTATGGTGAATGTCTCGTCAATGCAAGAGTTGAGGCTTGCCAGATGGAACAATCCTCCCTCTCCTCCCCCTATGTGCCGTTCTAGAGTTCCCCCCACCCCACCAAGCCAATTTGGGAGAGTGCTGGGGGGGTCATGGAGGGAAGGAGAGGAGGGAAAAGCCCCATTGCGAAAGTGGAAGCCCTTGTGCAGGTTCTGCATTGACGGGATTCATTAGGTGAATCCCACCATTGTGTGTGTGTGTGTGTGTGTGTGTGTGTGTGTGACACCTTTTCCAGCACTTGCAGACTAAGCCAGGAATTTAGAAATCCAATCTGTTGCCCAAGGTTTCCAGTAGAAAAGCAGTATTCACACCCCTCCTCCAAGCAGTTTGTTTTGTCTGCTTCAGTCTTGGAGGAAATGGAGATGAAGGCATTGGCTGGCTCAGACAAAATCTATTATTTCCCGGACTTGAGTCCCCACAGACTCACCGTACTGCAAGCAGGGAGAAATGGAAACACCTGGAGTAGGATTTTGACCTCACCAAGCCATATGAGATCAGCTGGAATCATATTATAGGAAAGTTTTAAAATGCCTGCAAGCAAATCCATGACTCCCAGAAAAGCTCCAAACAATAAATGTGTCCCAATGGTTTAGTGTCCACTCAGGACAATTCAGTTAAGCTTCTCAAGCTGAAACACAGCTTTATTGGGAGACACCTTTTGCTCCCAACCCATCAGGCTTGGGGATTTCATGCACATTTCCCATGTGGCCAGGAAAGAGAGAATGGAATTGGGAAAGCAGAGTAAACATACAACAACTTAAGGAAGGAATAGGGTTCTTTCACGCAAAGATGACACTGTCCTGGCTCTCACCCTTAGACACAGTATATGGACTCAAGTCCCAGCATTAGTTCAAGGTTTCTGAGCACAATTCAAAGTGCTGGTGTTGACCTTTAAAGCCCTAGATGGCCTTGGTCCAGTAAATCTTAAGGAGCGTCTCAACTCCCATCATTTTACCCGGACACTGAGGTCTAGCGCTGAGGGCCTTCTGGCGGTTCCCTCACTGCTAGAAGCCAAGTTACAGGAAACCAGGCAGAGGGCCTTCTCAGTAGTGGCACCCGCCGTGTGGAAATCCCTCCCATCAGATGTCAAAGAGAACAACTACTACCAGACTTTTAGAAGACATCTGAAGGTAGCCCTGTTTAGGGAAGCCTTTAAAGTTTGATGCATTATTGTATTTTAATATTTTGTTGGAAGCCGCCCAGAGTGGCTGGGGAAGCCCAGCCAGATGGACAGGGTATAAATAAGTTGTTGTTGTTGTTGTTGTTGTTACAAGATACATGGTTCGTAAGTCTACAAGCACAGCTCTAAGATTCATGGCTAGGCATTAGCTAAGGCTTTGCCCCTACACTTGGCATGCCTCTGCTGCTCTGCTTTTAAAGAGTAGTGAAGGAACTGTCATTTGTGTGCTTCCCATCCAAAGCGAGAAGACTGTGCTTGCAAGTCTGTGCTCCTGCAGGCGCTCCCTTGTGATGGGACCTGAGTCAGTCCTTCTGAACCTCTGGTTCAGCCAGCCCTGCTGATTGGACATCCCTCTGCTACCATGGGGACTTCACTCCCAAGCAGCAGGGGACAGGCTGACTTGTGATGCCTGACAACAAAGGGGTGGAAACCTCTCCCAGCTCACTACTTGAGCTCTCTCCAGTGCCAACCCCTGAATCCTCCTTTGACAGATCTTGCCAGCTCTGCCCCATCCCAGCTGATGGTGATACCAAAGCCACTATTTTAGCCTTAGGCATAAGGCGTAACTGGTATCTGCCCACGTTCATCCCTGAAGTCCATGGCAAAGTCGTATTTCGAAACCAGATCTCCCACCGTCCATTTCAGCTCTTGCACCGGCTGCACTGCTTCCTTAATGCATCCATCCCACCTCAAGACACAAACTCTCAAGGTGGCCTCAGGCAAACCATTATCCCTCCTCCAAAATATGGGATAATAATTCTTGCTAGGCTTAGCAGTGCTATCTATGCACGATGCTTTGAACACTGAAGGTCATATTATAAGGGTAAGGAACCTGTGGCCCTCCCTGATGTTGCCGGACTACAACTCCCATCACCCCTGATCATTGCTCATTCTGGCTGGGGCTGATGGGAGTTGGAGCACAACACAACCTGGGAGACTACAGGTTCCCTAACCTGCACTATAAGATTTCCTCCTCCTCCGCTTCCTCATTTTGATGATGATGATGATGATGAAAAGGCATAGATATAGAGAAACAATGATGACAGGAGATATACTTTGTTGTGTTCTCGTTGGTGCATTTAGAAGTGCAGCAGCTTGTTTAACTCTCAAAGTGGGGTGCCTACTATGAGAACAAATGTACAGGTGAGACCCTCCTTTAGTTGAAAGTGAAGCTGCCTTCGCTCACTTTTGTAATGCTGTTAGGAAGTGCTTTTATTTGAACTTCTTGATGTTCCAGCAGATGTAGTTAACCACCTGCCACCTGTCCTTTGGACTCCAGCCCCAAAACAACTCATAAAAAGAACTTGCTATCTCTGGCAGATCAATCATTATGCAAACACACAAGCTTCTCTTTGACGCCCGGTTCAACACTTTTGAGGCAGCGAGTATTAATACTGTAACTGGGGCGGTGGTGGGTGATGACAGTTTGCCTGCTAACTGGCATCCTGCTGCTTGCCTTATCTGTTCTTGTGAAAGAAAGGCTGTCAATTTGCAATTCGCCATTTTTTTAAAAAAAAAAATAACCCAAAATAGCCTATCAATTCACTGGACCCAATTCCCCACAGTGTCACTAGCAAGATCTGCTGGAGTTGTTTTGACCTTGTTTGGCCAGTAGGGGGTTCTGTCTGCAATGGAACCTGTTGCATCTATGAGCTTCTCTCAGGACTAGACCACTAAGAGAGCAGCAAAAGGAGCCCATTCTTCCCAGAAGCATCTGCTCGGCATTTGTTCAATGGCTTAGCAAGGGGGATAATATCACGGTATTGCACAACCATGTGGAATCCTATTGGTGCCTAGTCCTATCGCCTGCGGGCCAACGCCACCATCTGCTGACATCAAGAAGCAGGCGAGGTGATATGGTGGGGCAGGCCTAGCCTGGCCTGTGTAGTACATATGTGTCTTCCTGAGGATCAATGGTGGCAGAGAGCAGCACATTCCCTTTCAATGGCAGACACAGGCTGTCCAAGAGAGTTGGCAACTTTTGCTTTCAACAATACAGTGGTACCTTGGTTCTCAAACGCCTTGGTACTCAAACAACTTGGAACCAAACACTGCAAACCCGTAAGAAAGTGTTCCAGTTTGCAAACGTTTTTCAGAAGCCAAACATGCTCTGTTTTGAGTGTTACACTGAGGTCTGTCTGTGTTTGCTATTTAGTTTGCATTTTTCTTTTTGCGGCTTTTTTGTTTTGTTTTTGTGACTGTGTGGAAGCCAGTTCAGCTACTGATTGATTGATTGATTGATTGATTGTGTGACTGCAGTACATTGTTTATTGCTTTCATTTTATGGATCAATGGTATCGTTAGATAGTAAAATTCATGTTAAATTGCTGTTTTAGGGGTTGTTCTTACAAGTCTGGAACGGATTAATCCATATTGCATTACTTTCTATGGGAAAGTGCACCTTAGTTTTGGAACACTTTGGTTTTGGAGCCAAGGTACCATTGTACAAGCATTGAGGTAAGGTTTTGTCGGGCTAGGCAGTCAATAAGCCTAAAGTTTACTAGTTCACTGGACACTTTTCAGACCCTTATAAAGTCTACCTGCCAAAAACAATTTTCCCCCCTGCTTGGACCAGTTGACAATCCCAGAACTCCACATGGTATGCTGGGGCAGTCTGCACTGCCAGAGCTGGCCAAATCCTTTTGCTGCCTGAGATAAAGGATAAGATGGTGCCGTCCTATGTGCAGAAGCTGACCAGACTGGCAGCAGAACCTTATCTCAATGTTGGCAAAGGGGCAGTGCCCTCTTCCGTGCTTGAGGGCAGCAGTCGGTGAGCTATGGGGGCACACGACTAGCTGTGTGACATCTCTCTCCTCCAACACTTTGACACTGCTTTCCGCCCCTAGCACCCACCACCTAATGTCTGCATAAAGGTAGGGCTGGGCCCTATGCACAACATAGCCTAGGAAGGGGGGCTCTCCTGCTTTCCCCACTTTCTGCCAAGCTGGTGACAGGTGGAGAGTTCTGTCACCTCAGCTCCACACATTTAAAGCACTCTTATACTACTCGAACAGGGACACGAGTAGCACTGTGGGTTAAACCACAAGGCCTAGGACTTGCCGATCAGAAGGTCGGTGGTTTGAATCCCTGTGACGGAATGAGCTCCCGTTGTTCAGTCCCAGCTCCTGCCAACCTAGCAGTTCGAAAGCACGTCAAAGTGCAAGTAGATAAATAGGTACCGCTCCAGTGGGAAGGTAAACGGCATTTCCGTGAGCTGCTCTGGTTCGCCAGAAGCGGCTTAGTCATGCTGGCCACATGACCCGGAAGCTGTATGCTGGCTCCCTCGGCCAATAAAGCAAGATGAGTGCCGCAACCCCAGAATCGGCCACGACTGGACCTAATGGTCAGGGGTCCCTTTACCCTTTTATACTACTCGAACAGCCATGGTTTCCCCCCAAAGAGTCCTAGGAATTGTCATTTCTTAACTACAGTTAGCAAACCAAGAACTCTGAGCATCCTTAGCAAACTTCAGTTCCCAGGATTCTTTGCATGAAGGTGTGGCTGCTAAAGTGCTATTGGAGTGCTTTAGATGTATGTTGCAGGTGTGACCCGCACACCCTTCCCTTGCCGGCATTGTTTATTTATTTATTCGCTGCTTTGTGCCCTGCCAGCTCAGCTACAAAGAGCCCTCGACTCGGCTCCCTTGCTCTGTTTCTCCCTTGCGTTGCTCACAGCCACCAGATGTTCTTTTGAAGTATTATTGTGTTGCGTTTATACAAAGATGCATATTTCTCCACCAGCTTTTGGAATAAAATCTGCAACTATTTGTCTCTGTGGGAAAACAGCCACCACCACCACCAGACCAAGGGCTCTTTCCCACATGGATCAGTTGTTTGAGCACTGAGAGTCTATTGACTATGCACCGTCCATATGCCTGACTTGGTGGTTGTGGTTGTGTTGCAGGGACTCTGCATTTTCTGAGCTTTCAAACCACAATATTTTTAAAACCCTGGGAAAATGTGATACTTCCCCTCCCTCCTCCCCTGGGCAGCACATCCATTAGAATGTGGTTGCACATGCAGACTGCTTCCAGTAACTATTATTTACCATAAAAGCAGTCCTTATACACACACACACACACACACACACACACACGTATTAGTGTAAGATGATTCCCATGGACAGCAAAAAAACAGGTGGAGGTCAGTCCAATCCTATGCATGGGTATTCAGACATGTGTATAGGGATCTAACTGGGGAATCATCCTGAATCTCTGTTAACACCACTCATGTGGCCCACCTCCCCTGTTGCAGCTCTGCAGGAGGACATTCTCAATTAGCTAAGCCCCCAAGGAGTTGCGTTTTTCAGGCATTCAGCAGCTGAATACCTGCCTGTTCACAAACTGCATGTGTTTCTCCCCTGCTCCCCTACCAACTAAGAAGAGTTAATAGCATTAACCATTTTAAGAGATCTGGCTTCCTGCCTGTCATTAACATTGTATTGCATAACAGGGGATGAATTTAATACCCAGGGAGCTGTGGTGCAGAATATTCATATGCCAGGAACCAAAATGAAGTAAATGCAAATCTTCATTACCAGTGGAGGATGTTAAATATTGATATTTTCTTCTTGATGCATAAGTCTGGGACACATGAAACTCAATTACAAGACAACTAAAAATGCCTTAAATTATACATAAACAGCAACAAAACGAAGGGAGACAAGCTCAACTTTGCAAAGCACAAACATCAAGACTAAACACGGAACAATGAAATGAGATCTGTCACACAATACAGTGAGAGCTGTCTTCCAGAGTGAAAAGGCAATTAGAAATGACGACGCATTAGGCTGAGTTCCTGCACAGCAGCAGCAACAGCAACAGCAGTTGGGGTGCTTAAGTCTTGCTGAAATCAGCAAACAACCCAACTATGACCAGGATGACATTGAAACACGTGCTGGTTGCGTTTCTGTGTGGTTGCTGGATTCCCAACCAAGCTTAGGTCAAGATAATAGTAAATGTATTCCCAGCTCCAAACGTTCCTTGGATTTAAAACTCAGTTTTAAATTACCATATTTTTCGCTCCATAAGACGCACCTGACCTTAGTACGCACCTAGTTTTTAGAGGGGGAATGCAAGAAAAAAAAATATTCTTTGAAGGGAGCACTGAGCAGAGCCTGTATGCATCCCAGGCTCTTTAAAGGGAGTGCGGCTCTTGGGGGCTTTTGCGGGAGGTGGGGGAAGGGACAGAGCGCAGCTAAGCCAGAAGCTAGAACAGCGAGAGGGAGCGCAGTGATCCCTCTCGCTGTTCTGGCTTCTGGGATAGCTGCGCAGCCTCTTCAGGGCAGTGGGATGAAGGCTCCCTGCCGCCCTAAAGAGGCTGCGCCTGGCTAAGCCAGAAGCTAGAAGAACGAGAGGGAGCGCTGCACAGCGATCCCTCTCGCTGTTCTGGCTTCTGGGATAGCTGCGCAGCCTGCATTCGCTCCATAAGACGCACACACATTTCCCCTTACTTTTTAGGAGGGAAAAAGTGTGTCTTATAGAGCGAAAAATACGGTATGTCCTTTTTTTAAAAAACGGTGCTTTCTCATTGGTTTGCCAGCCATTTAAGCACACAAATGTGCTCGCTATTTTCCTTGCCACAGAGAGAGCTGCCACTTCTTCCACTGACCTTTCTCCTCCTGTGGCTTTAACAGCAGCTAGGTATGCAAGACATTAAGCAAGCGAAGCTTTTCCTGGAATGGAGATGGAAATGGCATATTTCTATGTGCCGAGCTTCTGTGAGAGGCTCACTTAAAGGTGGCAACCCTTGCAACAGCAAATGTTAGAAGACTAATGGGTGGCTTTGTGGCTACAGCCAGAGTTGGGGTATCAGATACGGAGGACCAGAGAGGTTGTCTCTTGCGGACGGTAAAAAAGATGGGTTTCCTTTTCACAGGCTGGCACTGTGACACCAGCTCTAGATGGGAGCAAACCAAGACATTAAGATGATGATTGTTTCTATAAATAGGCAAGCCTGAAAGCATATCCTGGGCAATTCAGGCCTATGAGCATCTCAGAAACCCCTTTCTGGGCCCAGCGAAACATTTTCCACATTTAGGTAATCAGGCTGCAACTTATTAGCTTTTAGAAATAAAAACCTTCATGAAAATCCCTTGGGACAGTTAAGGATGCAATGCTGCCTGCAGTGAAGACAACAATACAGCACAGAACGAGGAAGAAGGCAAATGGCTCTAGATTATGAAAACAATATTCGACCAGGAGATATATGGAGGGACCATGCCAGGGACAGGGAGCCTCTGTAGCTCCAGATGTTGAGCTCCAGCTCTCATCAGACCCAGCCAGCATGGCCCAAGGTCAAAGATGATATATTGGGGGGGGGGGGACGGACATTTCCCAGCCCTAGATTATATAATGACTTATGGAAATCAGGTGCAGTTAATAACGAGAGTGAAAGCAAGAGTGAAGGAGAACATGGTGGCGCAGGGAGCAATAGATGTTCAGGCATGTGTACATTACAACCATTAATCAGATGAATGGCTAGGGTTTCTGCTAGAGTGGCCAGCTGCCCTACTGTACAGAGGACAGCCCACTGTTTGAAAGGCTGACAGATCTAAGCCTGGCTTAAAGATAAAGAACCACGAGAAAGGATAGCAGGGGCTATGAAGTTGCCCAACCAAGGCAACTTCTGGAGAGAGGAGTGAATAGCCACACAGGTTACCTGGTTAGATACATTGAGTGGAATCATAGCTGTCAACTTTCAGATTTGAAAATAAGGGATCAGCATCCTCACCTGTCCTGGGGACAGTCTACAGGATATCTAACAATCCGGGATAGCAGTGGGAAGCAGTGGGAAATGGTGCTGGAATAAGGGAATTTTCCACCAAAAAAAGGGAAGGTTGGCAGCCATGAGTGGAATCCAGCATCATGCTAATGCAATTGCTTTGTCTGTGCAATAATTTCTGCCAGCTAGATGAAACCATCTCCTCTCCCACCACTCTGCTCTGTTGTTCTCCCACCTCACTGACTTGATTGGGGTGTAGGGGCACATGAAGGGGAGGGGCAAAGCCCTATTGTGCTAGCCTGTCTAGTGCTGCCTTCCACTAGTGCAGCTTTTTAATTGAATCCAGCCCGCTGAACCTCTATTCTTTTTACATTACAGTAATTACTTCTAACTGTACACCCATACATATAAAATTAGCTCATGCAAATTTCATGTAAATCTGTGTCCTTTGGTTTGGTGATGCATCTCCTCTTCTTTGGCAATGCATAAATGGTTACCTCAAGAAACCCTGGGAATAGCCGCTCTGTGAGATAGCTACAGGTTTCTTGCAGTTTCCAGCATCTCCACGAAAGGTCCTGTTCTCAAGGCCCCTTTGGAAGAAAGTCTGGCTATTGAAAACTGGTTTAAATTGCAGTTTAGATGAGACTGCAGCCAGCTGATTGGGAGAGAGGGAGTTCAGCTGAATTAGATGGATTCTTCCAAGAGACTCAACCTTAGAAGATAAAAGCAGCCCTGCTAGATCAGGTCCAAGATCTCTCTTGTTCAGCATCTGGCTCTCCTAGAGGCCATCCTGATGCCTGCTGGAAACCTGCAAGCAGAACCTTAGCACAACAAGACGGTTTGTCATTCCCAGCAAATAGCAATCAGAGCCATACTGCCTCTGGCTGCGGTTAATAGCCACTGATGGCCATTTTCCTCACAACACCCGGAGGGCACTAGGTTAGAGAAGGCTGCCTTACTCACTTCATGACATTGGGAATGAAACTGGGTAAATACCATTGGCTTTATGGCTTTGCCACTGTTTCTATGGTGTTTTACAGCAGGACTGGGGAACCTGTGGCTCTCCAGTTGTTGTTAGACTACAACTCCCATAATCCATGAGCATTAAACAGGCTGGCTGCAGTTGCTGAGACTTGTAGTCTAACAACACCTGGAGGCCACAGGTTCTCCCATCCCTGCTTTAGACTTGAAAGCATTCAAAGTGCTTTGGAGAACAATGGTGCTTGATAACCCAGCTAACACACTGCTGGACAGCTCCCGTCTTGGTCATTGTTCAGCTGCTCAGCATTTACACTCACTAGTTCAGCTATACTGTCCTGCCCAGAAGACTGGGAATGGCACCCCTACAAATTGTCCCTTACCACTTTGCAGCTGAGGAGTGTTAACCAGGGCTCCTTAAATGTGTGTTAGCCACCCAACGTGCATTACAGTTAAATGAAAGGGGAAGAGCGCACGACAACAGTAAGCAATTCATACTGGGATTGATCGTCTATAATTGACCTCAAAAGGATATAAAATAATGTAACACACAAAGCCCAACTTCTACCACTTCGTATTCCATGTGTTCTCCTACAGCAAAGAAGTCTATTATTCTGTGGCATTCCATTGCTTCTCTTTCGTACGGCGTGTGCATGATTGCACACACAGATGTGTGTGCATATGTGTGTTTTAATTTGTTGAAACAGCATTGGGGTTTAGTGGACCCCAGTCAAAGTGATCAGGGTGGAACAAAACATCATCTATCCAGGGCACTGAAGCTTGTAAATGATCCTCACAGGTGAAAACTCTGCATGAAGTTGTCCGGTATTATCTATACTGACTGGTAGCATTTCAGAGTCTTGGATGTGGATCCTTCCCAGCTCACCTTCCTGATGTTAACTGGGGATGCTAGGGACTAAACCCATGGGTAGGCAAACTAAGGCCCGGGGGCTGGATCCGGCCCAATCACCTTCTAAATACAGCCCGCGGATGGTCCTGGAATCTGCGTGTTTTTACATGAGTAGAATGTGTGCTTTTATTTAAAATGCATCACTGGGTTATTTGTGGGGCATAGGAATTTGTTCATTCCCCCCCCCCAAAAAAAAATCTAGCCCGGCCCCCAACAAGTTCTGAGGGACAGTGAACTGGCCCCATGCTGAAAAAGTTTGCTGACCCCTGGACTAAACCTGTGACTATCTCTGTGCAAAGCATGCGCTGCACCACTGAGGCCATCCAATAGCACAATAGTCACTTTACATTGCTGAACACGTTGAGATATAGAGGTGTTAAGATTTTTTTTAAAAAAAATCATACCTCTAGGAGGCTTTGAAGGAAGAAGCGCGTGCCTAAGGTGTTAGGTATCATTGCGAACTCTAAATACTATTCTCATAGAGTTGGACTCCTGTACCATGAACAAAAATCCTCAATAAAATATCATTAAATCGGTTTACTTGTCGATCTCATTTTGGTGAATCGTTTTTGTGCTGTGTTGTAACTCAGCTGTTCTGAGCTCTCATGAGCTCTCAACAGAAGTGCAGAATATAAATATGCCTAATAATAATTTCAAAAAAATAAATCTCTCCCCCCCCCCTTTAATTCATGTCCCACCACTTCCCACTGTAATAACAAGGAGTGGGTGAGTTTTGAACAGAAGAAAAGCCCAGCTGGATCAGTGTGGCCTATCTAGCCCAGGATCCTGTTCTCACAGTGGTCCTCCAGATGTCCATGGGAAGCCTAGCAGCTGGTAACCAGAGACAGGCTGCCTCTGACTCTGGAGGGAAAGTGACCCCAAGGTTTGGCACAAATGAACCTTCCTGTCATAATAAATGGCACCACATTAATCAAATAGGGAGGGGCAGGCCTGAGCCATGGTATCTCTTATTTCAGAAAACAAAGCACAAATAGCCAGATGTGTGTGCGCGTGGTTATAGCAGATCACAGGCCGAACATGAATCAGCAATAATGTGCTCCCCCTACCCCCACCCCTCCCATCCGTCCACAATACCAAAATGCCATTTTGAGCTGCATTAGCCAAAAAATTTAAAAAAAGGGGGGGGGGAGAAGCATTCTATCCAGAACAGAGGAAGGAATAGCATTGCTCCACTTGGCACCACTTAAGGCTAAGCCGAAGAAGTATTATGTTCGGCTCCCTTTGCCAGATTTTTAAGGAGGATGTGGACAAATTGGAGAGGATTCAAAGGGGAGCAACAAAGATGTTGAAGTGTTTTGAATGCAAGAAAAATGAGCGTGGACCAGAAAGAAACTGGGTACATTAAGCCTGGAGGAAAAAAGGATTAACAGTTTTCACATGTTTAAAAGGCTGCTATAAAGAAGATAGAGGATACCTCAGGGAAGGACAGAAATCAACGGGTTTAAGCTGCAACTTTGTAAGAACAGTTGGCCAAGGAAACAAGCGGCCTCGGGGAGTTATTTTATATATATTTCCCTGGATATATTTTTTTTCCGGAGAAACTGAATAATTTCTTTTCTGGTATGGTTTGGATCAGGGCCAGATTAAAGGATATGGGTCCCTCTGCTCAGCTACACCCCGGGGTCTTATGCCTCTGCTTTATAGTTTATCAGCATCTACATACAGTGAAAGGTGTGGGAAAATGTAGGGCCCCCCCCCTTTATTGCATTTTTATCCCCTGAAAGCAGCTAACAACCAGAAAATACATATATAATTAATAAAGCGTTTGTGGAATCATTTGCTCCATTCTGCCCGCTGGAATGGTTTATATCCTGGTTCTTGCCCTTCACCACAACAGCTGCGGGGTCCATACCTATTAGCTACTACCAATGATGTAGGGGAGGGAAGGGCAGCAGTGGATGGAATTGGTTTGCACAGAAAATGCACAGCTGTCCAGGATGGCTTACTTACACAAGCCATCCTTTCCCAGCACCCCATCAGCTCCAGAAGAAGAAGAAGAAGAAGAAGAAGAAGAAGAAGAAGAAGAAGAGAAGAGTTTGGATTTGATATCCCGCCTTTCACTCCCTTTAAGGAGTCTCAAAGCGGCTAACATTCTCCTTTCCCTTCCTCCCCCACAACAAACACTCTGTGAGGTGAGTGGGGCTGAGAGACTTCAGAGAAGTGTGACTGGCCCAAGGTCACCCAGCAGTTGCATGTGGAGGAGCGGAGACGCGAACCCGGTTCCCCAGATTACGAGACTACCGCTCTTAACCACTACACCACACTGGCTCTCCAGCCAGTATGAACAATGGTCAGAGATTATAGTTCAGCAACATCTGGAGGGCACCGAGCTGGGGAAAGCTGGCATAAACCAATGGCATGGTCACTGGTGAACACAGACTACCAGTGCTGTTTGCATAAATAATAGGCAGCTGCAATGATGTTCCAACAGAACTGGGCTTCCCACCTTTCTTCACTTGCCTTGAATGAATGGCAGATAGCAATGATGACCCTCCCCACTCCCAGCCACCACTCAAGAGTGGCAGCAGAGAACAGCAGAATGCATTCCTGGAAGGGGGTGGGGGTGGGCATTGCTGTTGGAATCATAGGACTGCAACAGACCTGAAGACCATGATCCAATCTTACCTACCGCACATTCCCAGATCTACTCCGTCATCCGCTCATGACAAGTCGAGAGATGGAACAGTTAATAAGGTGCCCCACGCTAAATTTGGCCATGCACTTCAAGAACAATTTAATGAAATGATCCTGGTGTGCCACATATCACACACGGCCAAATAATTCCACCTTAACCAACAAAACCCATCAGCCTCGCTAGCTAAGCTGGGATTTCTGCTCAGGGCCAGAAAATGTGAAGCAACCACTATGCTACATTGGCTCCCAGTACGCTTCTGAGCACAATTCAAAGTGTTGGTGCTGACCTTTAAAGCCCTAAACGGCCTCGGTCCAGTATACTTGAAGGAGCGTCTCCACCCTCATCGTTCTACTTGGACACTGAGGTCCAGCTCCGAGGGCCTTCTGGTGGTTCCCTCACTGCGAGAAGCCAAGTTACAGGGAACCAGACAGAGGGCCTTCTCAGTAGTGGCGCCCGCCCTGTGGAACGCCCTTCCACCAGATGTCAAAGAGAACAACAACTACCAGACTTTTAGAAGACCTCTGAAGGCAGCCTTGTTTAGGGAAGTGTTTAATGTTTGATGCATTACTTTTCTTGGAAGCCACCCAGAGTGGCTGGGGAAGCCCAGCCAGATGGGCGGGGTATATTATATTATTATTATTATTATTATTATTATTATTATTATGTCCTACCCAGTACCCTGTTTCATCCTGCCTATCTCATCTTCCTCTACCCAAAGAACCTTCTCTGATACATGGAACATTTGCTTCTCCATGTTGGCCAAACTATGAATATTCTAAGTTTTCCTTCTGCCCAAGGACCTTAGGCTATATGAAGCCATGTAGTTCCTAGCATAGTAGTTAATTCAGAGCTGGTGAAATGGCCAGTGTGCAGGCCATGTGAGAGCATGATTCTTCAAGCAGTATATTTCCATGTTTCAGTCCCAGTTGCAAGCAGTGAATTGTTTCCAGGGGGGAGAAGTGGGACAAGGTCCTCAGTGAACCCAGGATGATATCTTGGCTTGTGTTTATTTTTAATATAAATGTGCCTAGCAATAAAAACTCCAGGGGAGAGAACAACTGATAAGCAGGGTGTAATACAGTAATTGCATTGACTCTACTGTCTGGACTGCTATACTCTGGTCTGTTTTTCCATTTGCTGTTGGGCCTATCTGCATGCTGTATGTAAATGCATGGAACAGTCCTCCAGCGACCTAGTGTTTAAGGAAAATCCACTTTGTGAGGGGCAATTTGGAGCAGAGAAGTAGCAGGCGAAGTGGGCTTCTCCACTTCATATCACTCCCCTAAGCTCCTCCCCACCCCCACAAGGTTCCAAGCATGTGTGGCAATCACACAGGGTCCCCAGACGTTTCACCGTCTATTGATCCCTGTGCCACCACTTTATTTCTCACTGCCACCACCCAGGCCCTAGCTGGTACAATACTGAGTCCAGTCAGGGTTAAATTGGAACATAAACTTCTATTTATTTATTGCAGTTTAACAAGCGTGTGTGTCAGGGAACTGCCATCAGTGCCGGAGGGAGAGAGCAAAAGCCAGAGGGATTCCAGAGAGCATCCAGGGATCGGGAGAAGCAGCTCCTCTTCTGGGGAAGAGAATCAGCGTAGCACCAGTGGAGAAGGGGGGCAGATGGGGGAAGTGGCGAGGTGGTCCCATGACTCCTCACCTGGGACCAGCGGGGAGAGTAGGGGTCCTCTGTTGCCCACACCCTCTCTGCGCAGAAGGCTTTTGCGCAGAGAGGGTAGGCGAAGACTAGGCGTCAAAGAGCTTCTTTGCTGGAAGAAGTTTAAGAAACGCCCACTGACGGATTCTGCCAGCGACTGAGTCAGCCACGGGTGAGTGGCGGTCCTGACAGATAAGGTTTACTTTGGCAGCCCAGCCAGGTGTTTGCACCCAGCCAGGGAGATAGTTGCCTGCTTACGCACAAGCAACCCCCTTAGAAACCATTACAGTGTGGTTTCATAAACGGTATCGGTCAATTACAATCATGGGGTGCCTATCCAGACCTATAACTTCCGCTACCTGCTGTCACTCACTAAACCACCTCTCAGATATTTACTTGTCTGCCTGGCTCCTAACTGTTCCTGACTCAGCTTATTTCGCTACACTAACTCAACCTACCCACATACTCTATCCCAATTCACTCCCACTCCAACCAACCACCCAACTCCCAACAAACTCCCTTCTTTGCCCCTCCCAGAGCTGGTTTTATAGTCCCTCTGACTCCACCCCCCTGGGTCTTGATTGGGTAACCTGTTTAACTATTTCACCTCCAGCACTCTCAGATGTTAACGTCACAGCATGTGCATCTGGAATCGCACATGGAGAAAAGCCGTTCCGGGAGATCGGAGGCAGGGGAGGAAAAGTTAAAGGCCCCTCCCATACTTTTCAACTGCAAACTACCTTTTCTCAAATCTCTGCTAGCCAGAAAAACAAGCCATTCTTTACACATGTTTTTGCATAAAATGTCATTTAGTCCTGTATTATGTTCATGATGTTGGTGGGTGGGAAGCAATTGGCCACTTCCACCCATATGCAGTCAGCTGATTGTTGCATATGGGTGGGTCCTGGTCCCTGATTATTGAAGGACAACCACTTTCACTGTTATAGCATCAGTGTAGGAGACTATAATGAGCAGTTCAAAGGCCTTCTAACTTATATGGTGCACTCGCTCTGTACAAGTTGCAATTTAATGTGCGCTTGAGCTTGAAGAAGCAATTCAGGATTAACTAGGCCAGAAACTGCAAAGGGACCCTGGAGACAAAGAAAGTGGGAGGAAAGCATTTGCATACTCCAGGTTTATGTGGTTCTTGGGATAGCTAGTTGAGAACATGGCCAGCGTTGCTAGTTGTTTCCTATTTGCTCTTCTTCAACTCATCATATACAACACAAATTCCCAAAATGGGGGATGGGGAACCTGTGGTCCTCCAGTGGTTTCACATAATATGAAATAGTGCTGAATAATACAACTTAGAACTGGGCGACCTTTTGGAACTAAAGCAAAACTCCATAGGAAGGGTCAGAGTAAAATGATGGGCAATATTCAATGTTAGTTGTACTCAGAGTAGACCCATTGAAATTAATGGACTTAAGTTACTCCTTTCCATGTATTTCAAAGATTAACACTGAATATCACCTGATGCTCCTAGCGTTAGGGCAAGGTGCTGAAATATCACTAGTTTTGCTGACAAGGTCAGGAGAAGAATTTAGAAGATTAGGGAGATGGGTGTTGGAAGAAGATGGGATGTGTGTCTCTTTTTGTGAGTCTCCCCAGTGCGGTGGACAAATGTTAGACTTGAAAGTGAAGCTGATGGGCCAGAGTAATGTGGGGTTTCATAGCAAGGTTCAGCACTGGAAGACAATGTCACAACCCAAAGACATGTTCTGGGTATAATATTTGTGATCACATTCACTGTAGCATGGCTTGTGAAAGTTTGTTCTCTGCATCAAATGCTACAGCAGCAGTATGAAAACATTTAGCTATGGATTCGCCTCAAGCAGCATAACATTGAAAGCCCAGCACCACATTTCAATGGACAAGCATCAGGTCCTTCTCATTCAGTGTCATTTCCCCCAATCTCTGTCAAGCAACAATGATATGGGAAAGACCAGGGGATTGGATATGCCCATTTAGTTCTACATCCACATTGCCAGAGAAACATGGGAGGAGTCCGCAGTTAAGTGTCTCTCTTCCCTATTACATGGAGGGCGACACTCAGCATAGGGTTGCCTTATTTCAAAAAGTGGAAATCCAGACAAAGTGAGCTTTTTCCAGAGGGTCCCACAAGCCTCCTAAAATTTTTTTTGGGGGTGGCATGCTACATGTAAAGACACTTACTATCTCAAAATGCTTTGCACATAATCTGAGAGCAGTTTCAAACCATTATCTAATCATTTTAGCTATAAGCATAACATCACACACACACTTGATCATTAAGGTACTTGTTTGGCCCAAAGCAAGTTTCTGAGTCAGGTTGTGATACTGTAACTAATTTTAAAACAAAAAACCCCTGCTTTTCGTTGCTAAAATTCCACAGAGTTACTGGCTCGTGGCAATGTCGTCCCATGTAAACAGCACGGCCATGGATCTGAACTTTTGATAATGCAAATAGTTTAGATGCATGCTACATTGCGCAAGGAAATAGACTATTAAAAGGTCTTTGCGAAATATTTCTTAAGAGTTGGAAGGAAATCAGCTCTAAAGAACCCCCAAGTTTGTCTGAGCTTACTGTCAGTCAAAGGCAGCTTCCTTCTCATTATCCAGGTTCCTTTTCTAAGTCAGGAGAATAGGAGAACTTCCATGACATGAAAATCCAGCTCTGCTGTGGATTTTAAATCACAGATAGGCAAGAAGACACCCATCTAACAAAACAGAATATATTTGCAACAATAACTATTACTCTATTGGAAAATCAAAAAGCTGGTATGAGCTCCGTAGTGCCATAAAGTCATGATTTTAAA
This sequence comes from Podarcis tiliguerta, assembly GCF_965153285.1. Taxonomy (NCBI): domain Eukaryota; kingdom Metazoa; phylum Chordata; class Lepidosauria; order Squamata; family Lacertidae; genus Podarcis; species Podarcis tiliguerta. Next base: position 90,280,326 of record NC_139535.1, on the reverse strand, counting down.
GCTGATTTCTCAGTCAATTTTCAGGTGCGGTGTTGTTTTTTGTTTGTTTGTTTGTTTGTTTTTGGCACTATCTACCGGCCAAATTTCTTTTGACATTTAGCATCTCTCCAGAACAGTTTGAGTCTTTTGCAACATGCTTTTGACACCATAATAGTGCATTCATGGTGGATTTGTAGTGGGCTGTCCACACACCATTTATTTCAATAAGTGGTTTTGCATTGCTTCCTCAATGCTATCGCGTTATTGCAATTTGGAGGAGCAACTCTTGCACTACAGGACAATAAAAGTGGAACAACAACAACAACAACAACCCCTTCCTGAAAAAAATACGACATAAAACCTTTTGAGGATTTCAAAGAGGATGTTACAGGACATGCACTGACTGGACTTGAATAAGTATAAAGGTACAGTGGTACCTCGCAAGACGAATGCCTTGGAAGACGAAAAACTCGCAAGACGAAAGAGTTTTTCGTTTTCTGAGTTGCTTCGCAAGATGGATTTCCCTATGGGCTTGCTTCGCAAGACAAAACGTCTTGCGCCTTTTTTTTTTAAACCGCCAATGCATTCCTACGGGAAACCGTCAATACGCAGTGGTGCTTCGCAAGACGGAAAAACTCGTAGAACGAAAAAACTCACAGAACGAATTAATTTCGTCTTGCGAGGCACCACTGTATGCCTCCCCCCAAAATAACTATTGCCGGTGCAAACAGTGTAGGACATGAGATTGTGTATAACCACCCTGATACCATCATGAGAACAAATGATCACGAATGTAATGTATGATAACAACGACATCTGGAGTTAGTAATTTATAACTAATAGGAATCACAAGTGGTGATGTGTTCCATCTTTTTCATCCTGGCACTGTGGAAGCCAAATGCATTTCCATTTGATTTTCACGGAGAAGCATAGAGAAAAGTAAAAGCCACAGCTGCTCCCATTTCAGATGCACAAGCAGCCTCATGATGTTATATTACTTTGTTAATTTATTGCATGCATACCCCCTCCTTTCTCCCAAGAAGTCCAAGGTAATGTACATGGCTCTCCTGCTCCGTGTTATATGCATAACAATCCTATGGGGTTAGTTAGGCTAAACGAAATGGACCCAAGGTCACCCAGTGAGCATAAGGGTTGGGTGGGGATTTGAACCTGGTGTCCTCTGGTCCTAGTCTGGAACTCCTTTTTTATAGTTGTTATTAATTTTTCAATCTCACATCTCAAAATAAACATCTTACATAGTACCATACATTCAATGACTTCCCTCTTTCCCCTTCTATGCTTCATTATCCACCATCCCTGCATATTTTACTATAGCCATTTTATTCAGTTCTCCTATCTTACATCACTCAAGTGTTTATTATATGGTTGAATTTACTTTAATGCTGCCAGCGTTTTCAACTGTGTGCAATTATTTTCCGTATAATACTCAGCAAAAAAATAAAAAATCCACTTCGCTTTAAATACATGTTCTTCTTGCTCTCTTATTCTATATGTTAGGCCAGCTAGTTCTGCATATTCTATCATCTTAAGTTGCCAATCCTCCTTACCTGGGACCTCCCTCACTTCCCATTTTTGGGCTAACAAAACTCGGGTCGCCATTGTTGCCTGCATAAATAAGTTTTTCTGGCACCTGGGAACCTCTGTCTGAATGATTCCTAGTAAAAATGCCTCCGGTCTTTTAGGCAAAGTTGTTTTAAACATTTTTTTTTCCATCTCGTTATAAATCATTTCCCAATACTCTTTAACCTTTTTACATGCCCACCACATATGAAAAAAAGTTCCTAGTCTGGAACTCCTAGCACTACAGCACACTAACCCCTCTCACCATCTCCATATTGATGCTGAATTTGAATGCTGATCCAATGAATGTTTTGGGGGGTGTGTGTGTGTATATATATATATATATATATATATATATATATATATATATAACCAGCCTGGCAAAGAAGTATTACACATACCAACTGCGAATACATCAGGATGGCATTTCAGACTACACATGGAACTTGTAGTTTCAGCTGACCTGAAACTCATTTTCAGTCCTGCAGCAAAGTTCATAGTGTTTTGGTGCAGAAACTGAAGAGGGGTCAGTTCTCTCGAATTCCCCCACCACTGCCCTGCCCGGAATGTATGCTTGGGTTTATCAGAGGACAATGCCTTAGAAGGGCTGAAGGCTTTATTAAAAAGCATTTGAGCCAGACCTGTGTAAACACTTTCCTCAGTGAACCAAAGCCAAGCCATACTTTGAGCAAAGGTCAGGGCAGGGAACAGGGTAATTCTTCTGCCTCCGATACAGCCAAGAGCCACACGTCTGGCAGAGCCATGCGTCCGCAAGCCAGGCATTTCCTTCCAGTCCAGGAAAGAGATTAAAGCAGATTACAAGCAGCATGTTGTAACTGAACTGTGTGTGTGTGTGTGTTTGTGTGTGTGTACACACACACAGAGAGAGGGCGTAGCATAGACAGTTCAAGCTCTTGCATAGCTCAGCTACCCAAATGGCATTAATTATGATGAGAATAACAGAAAACAAAGTGAAGAAAGAAAGATGAACTTCAGCTTTGTCCAGAGTGGGATTGTTAGATGTTTTTCTGGAAGCGTTCCTTGCCAAGGAACAAGACCAAGAGCTCAGACAAGCTTTACCTCCCATTTGTTTCCCGTTGAAACAGGAAAAGTGGACAAGTGGCTGTAGATATAAACTACATATGCAGGCACAGTGCAAACCTACAGCGGAAAGCACTTCCTCACCACCTGTCATCATCAGAACTCCCAGCAGGAATTTACTAAAAAGTTTTGTCAATTTTATAGTAGGAAGATATCCTCAGGTTGTTGTTGTTCTTGCTGCCAGAGTTCAATATCTTGGGTTCGCAAAATACCACAACAGGGCTGAAGATTGAAAGTACAGCCAGAAATACTCCCATATATTATTATCTAAAGAGCTGAACAAAACTGCAAATTCCTCTTCCACAAACCTGTCCAAGTTCACACTATATCTAAATCTAGTTTTCTCCAGCAACCATCACCCACCCTGGCAATTCTCAACCAGTCTTTGCGTCAAGATAGCAGTAGGGTCAGGAATGTGGGGCTACCCCACTATGCATAATCAGGATCTGGCCAGTACTCACATTGCATGCCAGCATCAGTTTCTATAGCAGGGGAAGGTACCTCAGGCCTGGTGGGGAAGCAATGTGGCCCTCTAAGCCCTTCTGCCTCAGGACACTTCCCACACCTCTTGCCAACCTTACTTGGCACCCTCCATGAGTGGTTTTGCCTGGCTGGTATATGTCCTTGAACTCTGATGATGCCTTTCGCTTGCCTGCATGGAGGATAGAGAGGGCTGTTTGAGTGCAGGAACTAGCCTACCGTACAAAAGTAAAAATTACATTTCTTGGTCCACCCACTATTGCCTCATTATCAGAGTTCAAGGACACATTCCACCTTTGGGGGGGGGGAATCCAAGGATGGTGCAAGCTAGGGTTGGTGAAGGTTATGGCCTGGGGAGAGTGCCAAGGGCCAGACAGAGAAACCTAGAGGGCCATATTTGGCTACTGGCTCTGAGATTCCTCTCTCACACACTACACTGAATAGGAGCTTCACCAGTCACATCAGAGGGAAACAGCCACATTGCCACCCTCAGCTGAATTTCCAACATTTTGTTCCAAGCAACGCACAACAAAGGGAAGGGGGAGCTTTTCCAAGTTCTTCACACTTTTGTCAAGGTATCAAAAGTGTTCTAACAATGCCTAATGATAATGATCCAAAATGTAAATGCATGCATTCATGGAAATGTAACAAGAGCAAAAAATGTTGCTTGATTTTGGGTGTGAATTGAAAGAAAGAAAATGTCCATAATAGAGCTGGTTTTATATATATATATATATATATATATGTGTGTGTGTGTGTGTGTGTGTGTATATATATATATATATATATATATATATATATATATATGCACAGACATCCATTATAATTTGGCTCAGTTTCTTACAACTGCCTTTATGTGCTCAAATTTCCTTCCTGTCTGATTTGATCAAACCATAGTTTGCTGTAACATCTGAATCATGTGTACTGTAATTTTCCTCTGGAACTGAAAACCAGAATTGCTTTCCTTTTCTGGCTTGGAAGCAAATTTTATGGTTTGCACGCAAACACCATGGTTTGCACAAATCATCATTTGCCTGGTTTGGACATCATGGCAATCTATAGTTTGCCTGAACCAGAGAGCAACTTTGATCTTGCCCTTTTGGAAATTTTGAAATGTAAGCACTAATCAGACCCAGGAACCACTGCAGCTAATTCATATGTTTCACGTACAACTAATATACATTAAAGCCAAAATAATGGAAGATTGGGGCTGCATACAACCAGGCTAGTTATGGAAGAGAGGTGTGTGTGTGTGTGTGTGAGAGAGAGAGAGAGAGAGAGAGAGAGCGCAAAACAAAGGGAAAGGCACAAACCTAGAACGAGGTAGCATCTTTCATTGTGGATAAGTATGAGGTGTAATTATTTTAGTGCCCATTCTATTGAAAATGTTGGATATCTTTGGTATTTTTTCCTATGTTGTTGTTTCGCTGCACTGATTTTATCCTGTGAAACATCTTGCTATTCAATACGGAAAGGTTTGAATAAATTAATAAAGGGGAAGTTCCTTGCCTTCAGGGAGCTGGCACACTCCAAGGTAATCTACTGCCTCAAGCCGAATAGCGCCGTGAACATGAGAGGCTTATGGTTTCATTTAATTCTGCTGTGGGTATGTTCCTTGCCTTTTCCTTATCCTGTTCTATGTCATTAAACATCTCCTTCAACTATTGTCCCTGGAATATCAGGTGATACTGAGGTGGAAATGAGATGTGGTTTTCTTTTATAGGAAGAGCTTTCCACCACCCTCTTTTTTCCCCCTGCATTTCCTCTCAGAATTCCCTTAAGAGCTCTGCAATTGTGGCAAGTATTGCTAGGGGTTCCCCCAGGACAAGAGCCTGCTAAAGGTCAGGAAAACGAGCTTACCTGAATCTCAGAGCAGATGGAGTCATGGTGGAAGCTTATTTGTTCGGATTCAGGGAGCACACAGATCTGGATGATGATTCATGAAATGTATACAATTATGCTTTTCCATCCTGATCTTCCTTTGGAAAATTCAGAGCAGCTTCCGGGGGTGGGGGGGGTGGAGAGTGTCTCCTAATCAGTGCTATTTCTCTGGAAAAAGAGGTGCTGGAACTCACTATGAACACATCTCTGGTTTTCTTATACTGTGGTACCTTGGGTTAAGAACTTAATTCGTTCTGGAAGTCCGTTCTTAACCTCAAACTGTTCTTAACCTGTTCTTAACACCACTTTAGCTAATGGGGCCTCCCGCTGCTGCCGTGCCACCGGAGCACAATTTCTGTTCTCATCCTGAGGTAAAGTTCTTAACCTGAGGTACTATTTCTGGGTTAGGGGAGTCTGTAACCTGAAGCGTAGTAACCTGAGGTACCACTGTAATGGCAATAGCGCCCACCTGAAAGGTGCCGGAACAGAGTTCCAGTGAGTTCCACCTGGGGAAAAAGCCGTTCCTAATAACTCACTAACCAGCCATGCTGGGATTTGTTTAGCCTTAACAATATAACATCATGGTGCGTCTTCGCAGACCCACCCCAATCTCCTAATGTATGCCTTCAGAGCATACGCATGTGAAAGTAGGTTTCCCGCCTTAAAACTGGAACAGCAGAATTCATAAAACATCCATGAATCCCTAAGGTGTGTGTTTCAGGGGGAAACTGACAGGGTTGTGTGAGGACTGGAGACGTATATATGAAATTAGGTCCAAAGTGATCTCAAAGCCCCAAGCTTTGGATTGTTTTTATTGCTGTTGTTTTAACAATCACCACACGGCACCTCAGGCATACCTTGGCATGCGGCTGGATGATGGCGGTGGATAGTTTGGAAGGTTCCGGAGAGGAAAGCTCTCTCAGGGATGTGACTAGTGATGAGGAAGGGAGTTCACGTGCCGCTGAGGTCTTACATAACAGCTCTCTCCTGCCTCTTCTTCCCCCATCGCACAGAGGCAGACGCTGACAGATTGGCTAAAGCTATTAAGGGACCAAAAGGATTGGGTTTTAATTCTATAATTATTTGCTCTGGGAGAGATACTTGTAATCACCGAGAACGAGTCCGGCAGTATTGGTGGGGGGTGGGGTTGAGGATGGGAGGAAAATGAGGCCTTAAGTAACTTCTATTTGTGGGGGCGAGGGTGGGGGGGAGATGATGTATTATCCTAGCTCGTGTGTGTGTGTGTGTGTGTAACTTCCTGCCCCCCCCCAAATAGTGGACAGCCAAATTGGAGGCCTTTTCCTGATCTCTCTCTCTCTCATACACACACACACACACACACACACACACTGTTTTCCACCTGTTTCAACTCCTTCTCCTCTGGCAGGTAAGGCTGAGCCAGGGTTTCCTCCGTTTGAAACCGGGATTCCCCTTCAGCAGAGCAACACACACTCAGATGCATCTCAATGAGGACAGGGAGGTTTTCCTCCCCTGTACAGTACATTTCAGGCTTGCACTATTGGCTCACATATACATACACTGCAATGAATGTCACCATGGAAACAGGATTCTGCGAACAAACAGTCTGCAGCGATGCCTTTTCTTTTCTTTCGTTTTTGCATGCTTACCAAGGGAGTGTCTGAAACACCCCTTCTCCATAGAACCCTAGAAGAAGAAACACACAAAATATTTTTTTTTTTTAAAAAAGCATAACTAGCAACCACTGTGTCTATCCAAGGTCCGGGGTGTTGTTTTTTTTAGCAGCTGATCAACTCGAATGGTAGTCAAAACAGCAATACAGAAGATTAATAGGACGTATGGGAGATAATACACAGATTTCCTTCCAGGGACGGATGGGAACACTCATACTTAATATGGCGTCTTTTGACCCTTGGGTAAAAAAATAAATAAATAAAAATCACAGTGAGATGGATAGAATATCATTGGAGGGGTGTTTGTGTGCATGTGTCAGATTACACCAGATTTACCACTACATCCACCTATCACACAAAAGTCAGAAATTAGCACAACTAGTTCAGTTAGGGTACCACTAAAAATAATGATTGGAGTTGTGTGAGCACATATGCTCACGCATATGTTTTTCCTAATAGGTCAAGTAACAGTTTCAGAGAGGGTTTTCATCAGCAAGAGTGGGGAAGGTTGCCACCCTGTTTCCCCATGCTGCTACTCCTACACGCACTCCACAGCTGCTATTTGCATCTCTATCGCCGCATCTAGTTTGTCCCCCAGATAATCAGTAAGTCATTTTTTTTTTAATTACTCAGCTTCTAGGAGATAGTTATAGGTAGACAGACACCACCACCACCACATCTTAAAATGTATCAAGGCAGTGTATGCTATAAAAATATTAAACATAATTTAAAATAACAAAAGCAGATAATAAATTCAAGGTAAATATCTAATCAAAAATCAAGCAGCTGAAAATGCCCATCAGCACAAAAAAGTACCACCTCTCTATGAGCTTGGTCCTCAGGAGAGCATGTGATTCCCACCCTGGTATTTGGCCCTGAGCCTTCCTCAATTTTCAGAGTTTGGAGGTGGGCCAAGTCTCATGCCCATCACAGCACTGGGAGTGTAGTAATGAAAAATTAAAATGCCTAGGGGTTGGGGGCGTACCATTTTGAAAAGAGGCAGCAGAGGGTTCCACTTATATTTCAGTTCCCTCCTCCCAAAGAAAGCTCCACCATCACAGAGCTGTAAGCAGCAGCCCAGCATCATAGCAATCTCCAGCTATAAAATGCCCAAATGGGAATGGCACTAAATCAGATGTTTTCATTCATTCCATGCGAATATTGGTTCTTGGGGCTATTTAACTGGGGATCTTTGCTGATTATTTTTGTATAAGAAATCAAATTATTTATCAAATAAATCAGCAGTCTTAATCAATCAACCAATCAATCATCATAAAAATTATGATGCATTTATTCTCCCTGGGCATTACATGTTTGTTTTCAAAGTGGCTGCCATCCTGTTGTTTCCAGCTCCACTGTCACTTGAAGTGGGAGAAGAGTGCTTTTTTAGTTTGAGTCTGCTGTTACCGCTTCTCAAAATGGCAAGCTCCTATTTTCGTTTTTGTTACCGTCTACCTGGAAGTGGCCAAAAAATGCCCCCCCCCCCTGTCATGGGGGATAAATGATCCTGCAAAAGTGTGTGTGTAGGGGATAGCTGGCCCATTTCTAGGCTCCTCCAACATTCATAGAGCATTTATCCTGATTTGTTTGTTCAGAGCTTACACAGTTGTTAGATTATGTCCAGTATTGAGTATTCATTCTATGTTATTTGAAGGGAGGTTATATGACAATGAACATTCTTCCTGAATTGCTCGCATGGTGGTTACACGCCTTTCCAATGATTATTTGTTCATTCCACACCATTAGTGCATTTCCCAGTCACTTTTTTAACTGCAAAACAGTCCGTTCTTTTTAAATACTTGGATTTGTTGCACTATGGTGACAGAGCACTTGAATCCCTACTTTAACTGGACAAACCTAATCTTCCAGTGTGAGCTCAAATCCCTCCCATAAAATAGTGACAGCCTGGAGTAACAGTCACGTCTTGTCTGAGCTGAAGTTTCTTTACCCTCATTCTGCCCATCACTGATTTGAGACACTCACTCACACCTGAATCTGATAAAAAGGAAAGTGTAGAGTTGGGTGACATCTCATCCAATACCATCCGACAACCTCTCCCAACAATTTCATGGAGGTGTTAAAGAGCAGGGGAGACAAAAATTAAATGTTGTGGAACCCTGGAGAATAATTCCTATGCGAAGGAGCAGTGGCTCTCCAGCACTACATTCTGAAACCTGCTGTCCAAAATGGAGAAAACTGATTGCAAAATGGTGCCTCAATCTTGCAATCCTAAAAGGTGGTCCAGGAAGAATACCATCGCTGGTTATATCAGTAGAAATCATCCATCAGGGCAACCAAGGCAATCAGGGTTAAAAGTAGACAGAAAATAATCTAGACTAGTTTCATTCAGGAATACCTGGAGGATGCCACAACTTTGCCCACAAATGGAAAATCTGAGACTTGCCTATAATGATTGAAGTCTAAATATAAATATATATTCTGGATCCCAAACTGAACTGGGTCAATTTTGGTCAACTCAGGATTCAGTTGATCAGGTTGAGTCAGGTCTAGATCACCTCAGTTCAGGTCTACCTGGAGTGATCTGGGACTGCCACATGGTGGTGGTGGGGTGTCTGGTGGCAAGAAGATGAGGGAGAGAAGATGCTTAGGCAGTCTACATGCATCTCCTTCTCCCCCATTCCTGGCTGCACAACTGTACAAGACACCCAAAATGGTTTGTGGCCCAGGTATGGGTCAGCTCAGCCCCAGATTGTCCCGGATCAGTTTGGGGCTGCTCCAAAGAATTGGATTGGGTCCAGAAACAGATCAGGAGTCCATACATGGCCCTAATGCATACCAGGGGTTGAGCCACAGCCCCTTTCGATGTGGCAAGCTCAAGATCTCCTGAACAAAAGGCATTGACTATTCTGCTGACCAGGCAAGTGTCAAGTGGACATGTTATGACTCAAACCTCTTCAAGTGCCTGGTCTGCACTCTTATTTGCACTCAACTGCAGCTCATCCAAGCAATTGCAAGAAGCCCAAATCAAGATCTCTTGCAACACAGATTCTGATATCAAAATAGCTTCCCATGTCAGAGATTATGTGAGCAGCATTATCCACAAAGTGTCCCACAAACAAGTGGGGGTTTTGATGGCACTGTGGGTTGACCACAAGGGGCTGCAAGAGTTCTCTAAGAACTAGCTCTGCTGGAAAACATTTTGTAGATACTATGCCAGTGAAAAAGTAAGTTTTCTTCACTGCCAGCAACGTCCTTGAGTAAGGCTTCCAATGGGCTCTAACCTGCTATTTTTCATCCCGGGGGTTTTCCCCACCACCACCTGTGTTCTAGTCATCCCAACCTCCAGCTCCAACAGGGCCTGTTTACTGAATCCTTTCAAAATATGGTCTGTCAAAACATGCAGTTTGTAAATGAATCCTCCACAGTTTAACTGTGTGTTGCATGAAGAAACACTGCCCCATATCCTGGATCTACTATCTTCACGGTCCCTTCCAATTCTACAATTCTATGATTCCAGTGGATAAGCCCATTTGAGAAAAGAGAGAGAGAGAGAGCGCAAAATTTATTTCCTCCATGCCATTCATAGAGTCACACCACTTGGTCACTGCAAATGTCACTGAGCCCAAGGGAAAACCTAATCCACTCTTCCATACAGGCCTTCTCCATAAAAATATCCAATTCAATAATAAATGAGGCATTCTCCTTTCAGGGCACAACCTTAAGAACTTCCAGCAAGTCCTATTTCTTCCTTTGCAAGCTGGCTCAAATAGCAATGAATCAATACGTGGCCCCCATCTTAGAACCACCCAGTGCTTTTTTTTCTGGGGGTACGCAGGGGTACGCATACCCTTAAACCTTTTTTGAATCTAAGTTTGGCTTCATTGAGGAGCAGTATTTCAATATGAATAGGAAAGTGAGAGTACCCCTGAATATTAAAAAAGGAAAAGGAAAAACACTGGAACCACCCCTATTTTCCATATCTTTAGCAGAGCTGCTCTTATAGCGGGGCTGACAAAATGACCATACTTCTCCAACTATGCGTTTTATTTATTTATTTTTGCACAGGCACGCTCGCACACATTACCTTTGAATGCCTGCCTGCCGTGGCTGTGCCCAAATCTGCTTCCAATTTGCATTCCGCTTGTGAGATTTTGATCTGAATGCTTTGATGAAATGAAGCCAACGCGTTGGAGTGCTTCAGTCAGCTTCTCATTGCATTGTTTTCATACCCGGCCCCAGTCACGCAAGTGCGCTCTCCGTCTCTCGCTCTCTCTCCAGGGGCTAACAGTGACCTCGTGAATTATCCCAGCCACAGGGGAGCAGGCAGAGCAGGCAAATGTAGTGAACCTTTCCAAGATCTCAGCCAAACATTAGATTTGTTCGACTCACATGCACACACCCCTCTCCCCAAACCTACACAAGCTCCCAGCCTTATATGCTGTACTTTGAACAGAGGTTCTTCCACCAGCCTTATAAAACTCTCTCCTTCTTTTTCACCCACCCGCAACAAGTTCTCTCACACATCTATTTCCCCTCTATCTGTATACAAACTGCCGTTCAACATTCAATAGCATGTGCCCAGTATGAGACGCCAATGTTTTGAAATAAAAAGACAGCAATCTCAGTCCCCCTCTCCCTCCCCACCCCCACCTCCCCAAAATCCCTGTTTCTACCATCTCTTTGCATTTGGTACAAATACCTAGTCTAATAGTTGCCTCTCCATCAAACTCCCCACAGTGCCCTCTGCTGGCTAAACAGAAATCCTTGCCTCTGGCTGGCACAGAAACAGGCAGGAAACCCATCTCGGCATATTCCATTTTCTAGGTCTATAGTCCCATCACATAAGGATCTCTGCCTGGGCTCAGTCAGAGGCTCTGCCATGAGAGAGGCCTGCATTGTTCTGTTACAAAACCACTCTTCCCCTCCTCCTCCTCCCCCCCCCCCCGGTTGTTGCTATAATTGTGAGTGAATAAGAGGGGAATTTTGGCTCTCGGTTACAAGCAAGAGCAGTTACCCAGCCGGCTATGCATATCTGGCCAAGGCAAAGCATTCAGTGGGAGACGGCAGGCCAGTGTTTTGCAGAGTTATCATTCCACAGGCAGGACTGGAAAGTGGCAGAGAGAGAAACGATCTGAATCATCTCTAGCACTCTGCGTGAGAGGCCATGCTCTCGCGGCCACTCCAGGTTGTGGTGGCTGTGAGAAAGGTGTGGAGTGAGGCAGCTTGGCTTGACTTTGCGTTGCTCTCAAGGCATACCAAATACAGTTGCACTCAGCTGGGACGCTGGCGTGTCACTGCTAGACCATATTTAGCTTGTTTTCTTGTCCTGGCTTACTTCATTGTTTGGTAGGGACACCACCAGCAGCTCCTTCGGCGACACCCTGTTGTGTTAGAAGCAGTTCTGCTGCTCCTTCCTGGCTGTGTTCCTTTCCTTGCACCACCCCCTGCTGGATGGAAAAGAGGCTGAAGATCTGTGCAGAGAAACCAAGCAGCTAGGCTGGGTGGGCAGGGGGGCTGAAAACACATAGAATTGGAAGGGACTCTGAGGTCCAAGCCCCTGCAATGCAGGAATATGCAGCTGCCCCATATGGGGTTTGAACCTGCAACCTTGGCATTATCAGCACTGTGCTCTAACCAACTGAGCTATCCAGGCTACATATGCTGGCTACACACATGTATCAGTTCCAAACCTCCTACTGGCCTGGAGAAGAGAAGAACTTAGTGGGGAAGGAGAACACCATCCAAATAACTAAAGGGCTGTCACATAGAAGAGGCCTATCAGCTTCCTCCTCCATACTGACTTGCCTTAGCAGAACAACTCAAGGAAGAGGGTGTGAACAAGATCATAACTAGCTCTAGCATTTATCGGTTCAGGCTCTGGCTGTCATTGGCCTCTGTGCTTTCCACTCTGCCAGCGGACTACCAAACATATTGCTTTGGCAGACATATCATGCATTTCTCCCGGTTCCCTCTCAGCAGTGCTTTCTACTGCTGGCAAGAGGGTGACGTGGGGGGATATGTATTATTGTGAGTTTGGGGTGTTCAGATGTGTGCCAGGCTCCTCTAATCTCTGGATCCAGCAAGTGTTTAAATTTAATCAAGGCTTCTAATTCTTGGAATAGCCAGGTTAGCCTTCTGGTGCAGTGAGGGTTAAGAGGCGAGATGGCAAATGTGTGGGAGCCCCTCCGTCAAAGGATAAAGAGAAGAGAGTTCTGAGAGCAATGATGTGACTTAGAGAAAAAGCAGCAAGCTGGAGAGAGAGAGTCAGAGAAATGTTGGGCAGCAATGTTTGGTTTGTTTGAATCCAAGGCTGCAGCTATGGGAGAAGAAATATGCTTTTGGGGTGTTGATGCTGTGAACCCCTCCATCATCGGCTCAGGTTGTATATATGTATAAATGAACCAGACACCATAGTCTCTGCTGTGCCTCATTCACAAAAGGAAACACGAACCCTGAGAAAGCACCTGGAACTGCTGGAATATCACACCACTCGGAGTTTGGGGTGGAGTGCAACAATATACAAGTTTCTTCTATTTGTTCTGCTCTTTCCTCCCAGTTTCCTTCTTGGTGACTTGGCTACTGAGAGCAACAAGAGGAGGAGACCTAACCTCCTCCCCGTTTTAGTATTCCACCTCCCCGAGCTCTGCCTTCTCCCTAGTGGCCAACAACCAGCCCTTTAATTACTTGTGGAGAGCTTTGGTTCGAGGCGTAGCAGGCCCACCTTGTAGTAAGGAGATTAAAAGTGATCTCTGAGCCTCATTTATCCAAGAAGAAGCTGGATCGGAGAAGTGCGAGCTTTTGTTCCAAATGCCTGGGAGGTGCGCCGCCAGCCCCAAGGCCCATTTGGGGGCTGTCTATTGTATTCAATCACAAGAAGTCCATCTCAAATGGTCTGCTAATGAAAGCCCATAATATGGCCTTGCATTAGTGGCAGTAACTGAGAGGTTCATTAAAGTCTAAAAACGGGAGCTTCAAATGACATGACAGAGACAAGAAGGAAAGGGAATCCAGAGGGAGGTGGAGAGGGATGGGGAGGAGGAGGAGATAGAAAATTACAGCTACATTTTTCTCAGCGCAGCCCGGAATCTTCAGCACTTGCAGAAAGGAGCCTTTGGTTGTCATCCTTGGAGAATTTCACCTTCAGCCTCCCTCCGGTGCTCCCGGGCCTGCCGGCTGCCTGCCTTCAGCAGAAGTGGAAGATTCAGCTGACAGCAAGGGGAAGGAGGAGAGGAGGGAGGGTTTAGGACAGAAGCCAGCTCCATTGCAGGGTTGCCAGCTCCTCGGGGCATGCAGGGCCTCAGCAACAGCAGCAACAACACCTTCAGACCTCACCCGTTCTGACAAGGTGTCCCTTCCTCTGAGGCTGGAGAATCGGAGGCCTCCCAGACTGGGAAATGGGCCAGGTTCCCTGACAGCTTGGTAAGCAGGAACGCAGGTTCGCTGTGTTCTCTGCGTGGCGATCATGAGGCATAGAGGGTTTGCTACAAATCAGGCTGTGCTTGTTGTTTAATCGCAGGTAGCAATGGGGGGGGGGGGTAGTACCTGGAGTCAGTGCAGAGGGATCTGTCAGAGCAGGTCACAGTGACCAGGAAACAGTGTCCTTTGAAAATGAGCATTAGTCACGTATTCGATTCTTCCTTAAGTAAATGACCGGCATAAGCACGGATTGTGCATTCTTGTTTGTTATGGCCAATCTGGTCATGATGCGAGCAGCAGGAGCCGTTACCATCTCCCATGCAACCCTACTACTATACAGCAATTGTTCCCAAAGTGTGTGCTGCCCAGGGGTGCCAACTTGAATAAAATATTGGGGGGAAATGGACAGGTAAACCTCACCCCACACAATCAATCACAAGATATAGCATGCACACACTATTTGAATGGCATTATCCATCCACTTTGGGGGAGGGGGGCAACCCACTCAAATATTTTATGGGGGGGGGGGTTAAGGGACCTCAGCCCCTAGGAGTTGGCTCCTATGTTGCCACCCATGGGCAATAAATCAATGCAATAATTAAAAGTCCCAGTGAGCCCAAGGTACTTATACTGAAGAGGCTTCCTGCTGCATCTCTGTATGTTTCAGGTCCCTTCTCTGCCCCAAGATCATGGAGAGCTGCAGCCACAGTAGTCAGCATTAGGTCTGATGGATACATAGTCTGATCTGGTATAATATAGCTTCCCAACTTCCTGTTCAATCTCACAAAGTGACCTCTGCCACGAGCTATGGAATCTCGCACCTACAGCCAATGTAAGAGCAACTGCCATACCTGCAATTCCTACAAACTGCTATTCCTGTAGTGACTGTCTTATGTTAAACCTCTCTATCTCTCTCATACCAAAAGCAAGCATACTCAGCGTTCCTCATTACATGCAAACGCTTACCTGCAAACAATGTACTCTTCTTGCCTTTGGCTTTTTGTTTTGTTTACTAGGTGCTGTGGAACACTGTATATATGGACAACAGAGTACCATGGGTCCCCGCAGCAGTTACAAGCAGACTGTCAAAAATAGAGGAGACTGGCTCTCCCCAGTGCTGGCCCAAGACATTTTGTTGCCTGAAGCACAAACCCCAATGATGCTGTGCACTGATTAGGGACCACATTTGGAGCTTGGGGGAGGCATGCTACACCTTTCATACACCAATTTCAGCCTTAATTTATCTCCCCCACCTTCATGGTGCTGCCTGAAGCAGGTTGCTTCACTCTGCTGTGCGGCCAGGCTGGCCCTAGTTATCACATTTACAGGAAACACATGGAATGGAATTCAACACTAGGACTATGCAGAGTAGACCCAGTGAAATTAGGTTTATTAATTTCAATCTGTCTGCTCCAAGTAAAAGTTAGTTGAATAGCACCCATTGTACGCAGTTGCGTGCCCACCATTTCTAGATCTGATGTTCTTTCAACCACACCTTAAAATCAGCACTGTGTCTCGCTCCTCCTTCTTCCTGTTTAGGTATCAGATCATTTGCCTTTTCTCTAGCTGATGAGGACATGATTATCTAGCCTGCTGGGTTTGTTATTCAGTGCGGTTTTTCTTTTCCTGGGGTTCGGTGTCCATCACAGCTCGGACCATCCTCCCTCAGATACTTGGCACATCAATGAGCCACCAGCAACGAAGGCAGTGACAAGGTCACAGCGCCACTTCAGAGTGTGTCAGTATATTTGTTTTACTCACCAGTGAGCTAACAGCTCTTGTCAGGAGCTGTTTGTAAAGGCGTGATGATAGCTATCATATCTTGTTAGGGGTGCTAATCTCCACTTTCCCCCCTGCTCTTTCCCTGACCTGTCCTGCATTATTCATTTATCCTTTCTCCCATGTGAATTGGCTCACACTCCCCACCATTATCTGCCCCTCAGTATTCCACACTGCTAGGAGAAAGGACTGCTGACGCCGAGCTAGATATCGTCTAGTCCAGGGGTTGTCAACATTGTGCCCATGGAGGTGTTAGAGCTCACACTGCTTTGCCTGCAGAAGGTCTGAGGTTCAATCCTTGACATCTCCACATAGGGCTGAGAAACACTAGAAAGCCCCTGTCAATCAGGAGTTGAAAATATTAAACTAGAGCAGCGGTTCTCAACCTGTGGGTCCCCAGATGTTGTTGGACTCCAACTCCCATCATCCCTGAGCTCTGGCCGTGCTAGCTAGGGGTGATGGGAGTTGTAGTTTAACAACATCTGGGGACCCACAGGTTGAGAAAGGCTAAGCTAGAGGATCCAATATAAGGCAGCTTTCTTGAGGTAAGAGGGTCTCAAACTGTGGTCTGTAAACCACTAATAGTCTGTGTCCATGGAAAGAATTCAGTATAGTTGAGAAGATCTGTCTCCTTCTTCTTTGGTGATCACTCATAGCCGAGTAAGATTGTCTTTCATGAACACAGTCTTAACAGTGAGTCCGTAAGTGACTGTGGAGACCAATTCTGGATCCACACATCCTTCCAACATGGAGACATAGGTTTCTGGGTGGGAGCTAATCATGGTGAGGGTTTGCCAAGTGTGCCTTCCTCTTAGCACATTTCTCCCTTTTGTCCTGAGTTTGAGCATCTTCAAAGCCCATGACACCTTTGGTAAAGGCTGTTCTCCAATTGGAGCACATGCAGGCCAGTGTTTCCCAGTTGTTGGTGTTTATACTACATTTTTTTTTAGATTTGCCTTGAGAGATTCTGTACATGGCCCTCCACTTGATTTCCCCCCTCTTTTTTGATGTCAAAGATCAATGTGCTGGTTTCAGTGAAGATGCCAGCACTGAAGAAGGCATTGTTGTTGTTTCATAATTCTTCATCCATTTTCTTAGAAAGACAAGACTAAAATCATTAAAATAAGAATGACTAGCAGACTAATTTCCAGGTTGCTTGAAAATTCTAAGAAACCAAAAAATAAATCAGTGCGGCAGCTGATATCAGAGCAGCTTTGGTCTGCTCCCTTGATCCAAAATGACATCCGGTTATATCCTAACGCAAGTGAAAACACTGCTCTTGCAAAATACAACAGTATCTTCAGATGTGTCCAAATCCATGTTGAACAAACAAACTTCCCAAAAAGTATAGTAGATTTGATATATGTGTTTGAATTGGTGGAGCAACAAAAATGTTTGTTAAGCAGTCCTCCAAGAAAACCCACCCAGCAATTTTTAAAAAAGTCCATGGGGCAGGAGGGGAGTTTGAGGGGCATTGTATTATACCATCACATCTGGTACTGCTCAACTACTTTCACTGTGAGCACCTCCCCCCAGGTTGTAAGGAATTACCGCTAGCACATAAAGCCTTACATTTCTTGGCAGCAATCTACCCGAGTACCACCCTTCTTTACACATTCCTGCTTGTTCTTTGAGATCTGCTGCAGAAGCATTGCTAACTGTCCCTT
Organism: Podarcis tiliguerta; assembly: GCF_965153285.1. Taxonomy (NCBI): domain Eukaryota; kingdom Metazoa; phylum Chordata; class Lepidosauria; order Squamata; family Lacertidae; genus Podarcis; species Podarcis tiliguerta. The sequence continues at coordinate 90,262,829 of NC_139535.1, read as the reverse complement.
ATGACATCCATTCAGCTGCCACATGGAAAGGGGCATTTAGCGCACTGTAGATTGTGAGGTTCAATTCTCTTGCAGATTAGGCAGGCATCTTCCATGTTCCATTTTAGATTCCGGCTGAAAATGTTTTTAGCTTACCCTTCCATATGACCTAGTTTTCCTGTTCTTCTGATCTTCACCTTTCTACCCTTGATTTGATTATTGGTTTTATGACGTACGTCACTTTGAGAAGTTTCCATGCCCCCTTCTCCTTGATTTAGTGGGATAGAAACGTTATGTATAATAAATGTATAAATAAGGAGTGCAGCAAATGCTGCACTGTCCAGCCTAAAAATGAAGCCCAGGTAGAAACTATAAAGAGGAACAAAGCTTGAACGAAGGCTGCAAACTTCCATGGAGCATCTATACGAATTCCCCCAGCTTTGAAAATATTAATACAGTTCTCTGTAATGAAAGAGCTTGCATTATTCCTGGGCGCCTGTGCATGGGGCAGTCCAAAGAATATAAATTAAAGTCATTCTATGAGCAGATGCGTCCAGAAGTATGACTGAACAGAGAGAAGGGGGGTGGGGAGCAGAGTTGGCCACAGGAGGGAGAATAACATGAAGGGAGGAGGTAGGGGGGGAAAGAGACTTCAGGATTCTGATTCATCTTGAAAAAGGCAGGCAATCTGTAGAGCCGGCTTTATGGTTCTCAGGGAGCAGCCTCTCTCTGTCCAAGACGGAACACAATGCACTGCCCTGCATCTGGGGACACAGAAATCCTTTCTGTGCTTGAGCAAAAATGACTTGTTTAAAGGATCAACCAAGAAAGAGATTCAAAATGAAAACAGTGATTATCAAGTTACAAGTCTCAGCCCTCACCTAGGTTTAAAACAAGCCACCAGCCCCAGTCCTTCTTGGAATTAACTCTGACAAGGGATCTCACTCTGTACATATGATTATGAATATAGGTCATGTAAACTGGAGGTGGGCTGGCTTCTGCCTTGCATGCTGTGCTTTTTTAATAATAAGAACCCAGCAATCTGCTGGTGTATTTTAACAAAGCAAGAGGGAACGCAGAGGGCCACTCTGTGACTGGGATGCAATTAAGTTTTCCTCTTGAATATGTGCTCTTGCTTGTGCAACTATAAGCCATGGTTGCGGAACTTGTGGCCCTCCAGATAGCATGGGAAATGATCCGTAATGATGGGAACTGGAATCCAACCACATAAATAAGGTCTTAAGTTAGCCATCTCTGCACTAAGTGGTGACTTGCTGGATCAACACAAGGGCCATAGAGTCTTGTGTTCCTGCAGCAGCCCATATGTGGTCCCCCTGAAATTGGCCAGCTGACCTCCAGTGGATAGAATCATAGAAAAGATCTTGGTCTACCTTCTTCTGCCTTCCCTTGTGTAATCAACACCACACTGTAATCATTGCTGGTACATTCAGGACAGACCAGAGTAGGAAGGTGGTGCCACTTCTGAATCTGAGCAACAGAGAGATGATGCGCTCCCATTCCTGCTGATCTTATTAACTAAGGTGTAAGGCAGTGCCATCTATGATACTGGGTGCTCCATCCTACTCACAAAGCCCAAAGTGGTCTTTAGAAATATGTGTACAGAAAAACCTAGACTCTGCAATACATCTAAGAACCTCAGGTCTCCTGATTATTATGGAACCAAACCGTCTCTTGTGCCAACAATGCTGCCCCAGTAACTCAGCTTTGCTGGGAGCGCTTCAAAGTGGCCGATGCCTTTTTTCGAGAACCCTGATTGGAGTGTGTGTCTGTGTCTGCAGTGCTCCAAGAGGATTTCATTTTTTCATCTTTAAATATTTATGCTTTATGTAAGAGGCTTCCAGGAGAGTCCAACTCGGCAAGAGAAACAAGAGAGTGCATATTTGCCTGGTCTCCAGAGAACTACTGTCCTGGCAATTGTGAAAACGAGTCACATGAATGCTCCAAGCCAGATAGGATGGCATGCAGAGACATCCAAAGCATAAATTGACTCACTGGCTGAACCTAAACCATAAGCAATTTCACTGCTAGATAATCAAGCTGATTGACTAAATGAGTAAATTTATTGCTGTTGTTAAAGTTAGGGTAAAAACAGGGATAGCCACAAGTGGATAATAATGGTAATATAGGTGATGCTTTGGTGGAACTTTAAAACATGGTCAGAGTTTAAAGCTGCAATGTTCAGTACTCTGAGGCCCTTGGGTGGTGGAAGACTCACAAGTAATAATAATAATAATAATAATAATAATAATAATAATAATAATAATAATAATCTCTACTTGGTCAGGGCTTGGTTCTCATTCCTACCTGGAGATGTCAGGGGTCAAACCCAAGATTTTCTGCATACAAAGCAGGTGCTCTACCACACAGATGATACAGATAGATGTGCATCATCTAAAGATTGTTTGGCGACAAGTCCTAAAATAAATAATCATTTTAGACCTTATGTAAATGGAACCATTCACAACACACATTATCTGTCAAGGATAAGGAGGGAGAAGCTGAGCTGTAACAAGGGAAGGAGACTGACTTGACATGTGATTTCACACTCACATGTTTGCTTCTCCAGGGCCATCAACTCATAGAAAAAGAGTTTGAGACTTGTTCTCAGTTTGAATAGTACAGCTAGGAAGTGGGGGTGGGGGTGGGGAATTACCTGACTTACTTTAAAAAAGAGAGAGAGAAGGATGGAGAACATTAACTTTGTGACAGTCATCAAATTAAGCACAGATTATGTTTTAGAGCACAATTCGAAGTTTTTTATACATTACATTTTGAAGAAATGGGGATAATTGAAACGGGGAATGCCGTTTCAATCTCTGGCACATCTGATTTAAATGCAATGCAATGATGGCAATTATGGCGCGAGGCTGCCTGTCGTCTTGAAGTATTTATGATTCTCTCTCACTCATCCATCTACCCAACCTGTGATGAAGTCGCTCATGTCCAAACAAGGTCTCCATCTCTTGTCAGATTTGTTGACAGATCAGGTCACAGCTTTGATAAAGACACTTACAGGTAGCTACAGGCTGTGAAAACTGCTGTCACCGCAGATTAGCATACAGTAGTTCTCCTCTTGCCTGACGTTTCTCATTATTAGGGAGTGGGGGGGGGAGAGAGAAAGAGGGAGAGCAGGCAGGCAAGGAAGGGAGAGGGTGGTTTTTTTGACATTGAAGATAATTGGAACTATGGAAATCATAGTGAAAGGGGAAACCCTACAGTATGTGGACTTAGGAACAGCAAGTAACATGCTAGAAAATGCAAATGGGCGAATAAGTAGAAGGGAGAAAAGAACAAGCTGTTTCCTATAATGGGGCAATGGAGTCAAGTCTCAAAAGGAAGCAGGTGGGAAGGTGTGCAAACAGAAAGGCGAGCAAGCTCCTTAAATTGCTCTCTGCGGAAAGGATTCTCGAACACATGCAGATCCCAGGCTTCCTCGTTTTCCCCTTCTGTTTTTGCTTCCTGTCTGCATGGAAGCATTTTGTATGGGGAGAAAGAAAGAAAGAAAGAAAGAAAGAAAGAAAGACTGAATGTTTCCACTGTGTCTAACTAAAATCAATATTTTAGTTAGGAACCCATATACTCCATTCTTAGAGCTGGTAGTTCTGCAAGGGCCTGTTAGGACTTCCACACTGGGCATCTGTCACTAGAGGTTAATTACTTAGATACAACAAATTATCACAAGGCTAAACAATAAGCCCTCTGACCTGAACATGCTACTCATCCGTCTATCATGAAATGAACCGGTCTCATCACATTCATGTCAATGGAAAACAAACAGAGGGGCTATCCAGACTTGACATTTGTGCTCTGGGTAGGCAAACAGCAGCAGCAGAAGAAGTCTACTTGAAAATAAGATGCACAGGAAGACAGCAAGCTAGCCACTGACAAGAAAATAATTAAAACTTTTCCTCTCCATGCTCCATCTTGGCTCATTCCTTTTCACTCATGTGCAAACACACACGGAGATCTCGCAAGATTAGAAACAGCAACGTTCGCTACAAAGCCCAGAATTCTGCAAGGTAAGAAGCTTAAGTGTACAAAGACTACAAGATCCTGAAAATCTCAGGTCTGATTCATACGATCACATCTATGGTAGATCTTCGTAGGAAGTGTGAATGATATCCCAAGACCATCAAGAGTCAGAAACGGAAACAGTTGTGTTTAGGAGACATCTGGATGCCTAATGTCCAAATATTTTATTCATAATTCAGACTGAATCCCACCCATGTTTTCACTTTTCAGGTAATAACAGCTCATGATAGGATGGAATTTGGTGTGGATCTGAGCAAGGGCTGCAGCTCAATGGTAGAAAGTGCATGCTTTCAAGACAGAATGTGCCAAGTTTGGTCCCTGGCATCTCCAGTTTAAAAATGATCAAGTAGCGAGTGATGGTGAAGAACCTTGTCTGCCTGAGACCCTGGAGAACTGCTTCCAGTCAGAACAGACACTACTGGGCTAGATGGACTAACATCCTGACTTGGTACAAGACATCTTCCTATAATTTGTTGTTGTTTAGTCGTTTAGTCGTGTCCGACTCTTGGTGACCCCATGGACCAGAGCACACCAGGCACTTCTGTCTTCCACTGCCTCCCGCAGTTTGGTCAAACTCATGCTGGTAGCTTCGAGAACACTATCCAACCACCTCGTCCTCTGTCGTCCCCTTCTCCTTGTGCTCTCCATCTTTCCCAGCATCAGGGTCCTTTCCAGGGAGTCTTCTCTTCTCATGAGGTGGCCAAAGTATTGGAGTCTCAGCTTCAGGATCTGTCCTTCCACTGAGCACTCAGGGCTGATTTCCTTCAGAATGGATAGGTTTGATCTTCTTGCAGTCCATGGGACTCTCAAGAGTCTCCTCCAGCACCATAATTCAAAAGCATCAATTCTTCGGCAATCAGCCTTCTTTATGGTCCAGCTCTCACTTCCATACATCACTACTGGCTTCCTATAATACTTATGTCTAAAAATGGATTCCCTCTTTAAGAAGTGGGGTGGATGGGCAGTGCAGTGTGGCAGTATGGGCCCACAGAGTGTCCTCACCCACATGAGACCCACACATGAAATACAGAACTTTCGTACTGGCGTATGCAGATATATGGGAACTTGGGGGTGGAGGAGAAATTGTATTTTGTTTGCATTTAAAGTCTAGCTAATGCATACTTTCTGAAACAACATGCAAAACAAAAAAGACAGCCATCCTTTGAAATCGACACGATTTTTGCAAAGCGGTTCTGCAGCCAAGTACTGTGTACAAAAACGCGTATACTAGGGTGAAGTGTGCAAAAAAAAAAGTTTGCATTTGTGAACCTAATGTACAAAAATGCATTCTATTAGGGCTTTGTAAAAATGTGTAGATTAGGCAAAACTGAGTACACAAAATGTAAGCAGTAGGGGAAATTTGCACTAAAATGCTGAATAATATTCATCAGGATATTTCTCTCTTTTGTTCTTTAAATTGCAAACTGTTGTGGAAATGTGGGAAAGTGAACCTAAGATCTGAAAAATAAGAAACTGAGGCAAACTGAGATGGACAGGTTCAGCCATCCCTACCCTGGAATGAGAGGCTTACAAACAGATACTCTGGTAACTCTGGAAGACACACTAGAGAACACACAACAAGCTGTCCTGTGTTTGTTTTTTTCTGTCAAACAAACAAGGAGAATCGGTCTGCTAACAACTAAAGAACGAGAGATGTCTTGTAGGAGCATCTCCAAATACAGCATTATGAGCATTTTTAGCTCAACTTCATCTGGCTTCAGTGTGAACAAAGGAGATGCCATGCTTTTTTACATATTCCCCCCACTATTACAATGCATAAGCTCTTTGCAACAAAGAGATTGCTGTTAGTTCTTGTCTGCTTATCTCTAGAAACCTTGAACGACACAATGCGTATACGCATTTCACATTTGAGTATCAGGAGTTACACACTGCTATATTTTAATGGGCTTTTTACTAAGGTAAAAAGGCAAAGGACCCCCGGACGGTTAAGTCCAGAGAAAGGTGACTATGGGGTTGCGACGCTCATCTCGCTTTCAGGCCGAGGGAGCCGGTGTTTGTCCACAGACAGCTTTCCTGGTCATGTGGCCAGCATGACTAAGCCACTTCTGGCACAACGAAACACTGTGATGGAAGCCAGAGTGTACGTAAATGCTTTTTACCTTCCCGCCACATTGGTACCTATTTATATACTTGCACTGGCTTGCTTTCAAACTGCTAGGTAGGAAGGAGCTGGGACAGAGCAACAGGAGCTCACTCCATCACAGGGATTTGAACCACCAACCTTCTGATCAGCAAGCCCGAGAGGCTCAGTGGTTTAGACCACAGCGCCACCCTATGCAGGTGACAAGGAAGCCATGCCTGCTCTCTCCAGCATGCTCCCTTGTCCTGTAATCCATCCCCTCCCTCATTTGACTGTCACCTAGAGGCTTACCTGCCATCTCAAGTGAAAGATGGAAATGTAAGACCCATATGGGGAATAAAGAGGAGCACCAGGAGATATAAAAGATCACTGATCTATGTAAGGGATTGCAGCCACAATTGCTGACCAGCCGAGGGTAGCTTGGGCTGGTGCAACTTTACAGAGGACAGTCCTCTACTGGAAGGGCTCTCAGGGGTCAACCCTTTCTTGCCTAGGGACCCTATGTTGGAAAAGCTGCCTGGTCCAAGTCTGCTTTAAAGTACGCAGAGAAGGAAGAGCAGGAGGCGCCAGGAAGTTGTCCACAACAGTCTACTGCCTAGTTTTCCCTACTATAATGAGATGTACTGCATTTTTTATTAATTTTGAAATTTGCATCTGCAGCAGAAACAGCCAATGTGGTTCCCTCCAGATGCTACTGGATCAAAGCTCCCATCATGTCTGACTCTTGGCTGTGCTGGCTGGGGCTGCTGAGAGCCAGAGTCCAACATCTGGAAGGCAACATATTGGCTACACATCTAAATCAGCACATGCAGATTTGATTCGATTTGTCTCCTTTTTGTCCTCTATTCTGGTTGGTGCATTTCCTCCTGGGGGGTGCTGCATCCATAAGTGGACACCCTAGATCTGGCTCCAGGAGAGGCGCCAGGGAAATATATTTGCCCTGAATCCCTTTGCAGAATTCCTCCAGCCCCCACATGCACGGACACAGGTTTCTGTCTGGCACTCATTTTCTCAATTAAGTTTCGTTTCTCACTCTCAGCTGCCTCCATCACCCTCTTAGAAGCTCAAAAACTGCCTTCCCTCCTCCTTGTAAACAATTTTGCCATGTTTTGCCCAGCACATACAAAAATGTGTGTGTGTGTGTGTGTTTTAAATGGCTATATACGTTTAGTCCTGGCTTCGTCATAAAGTGTGGAGAAAGGAACATGCCCAAGCAAGTCTCCTGGATTATTAAAAGCAAGATCAGTTGAAATAGCAGCCTAGGGAAACCAGCCTTTGTCAACTTGCTGGTGCTCCTCCTGCCAGCAGGACAGATCGCTGTCTTCACTGAGGAACAATAAAATACCGCGCAGACATGCAGCAAACACAGAACCTGTTAGCCTCATTTATTTCTCAACAACAGAGCTGCGGGGTTGAAGTACACTAGAATAGATGGAAGGCTGGAGTGAGGAGATGGAAATGTTCAAAGGGCACAGGGGAAAGCTTGAGTCCGGTGCAACTTCAGATGGATTAGATTCAATGTAATGGCTGGACTGGGAGAACAATGTTCAGAACCGAATCCGTTTCCATTCGTGTTCCAAGTTTGATTTAGCAGAGCGGCAAGATTTCAGGCCAGATATGGTGAGAAAAGTGGGGATTTGGCCTAAGGGCCACTTCTAATTCTTTGCACTGTTCGTTTTAGTCAATGTCCCCTTTCATTCCCATGGAGGTATCTCCACTGCTGGAGGCAGAGATGCTTCTGCATTCCAGTTGCAAAGAAGCAACACAATGTTCTCCAAAGCCACATTCACATTGTGTATTTAAAACACTATTTTATCCCTTTAACAGTTATGGCTTCCCTCAAAGACTCCTGGGAGCTGTAGTTTGTTAAGGATGCTGAGAGTTGTTTAGAGACCCCCTATTCCCAGGGCCAGCCCATCCATGAGGCAAAATGAGGTGACCGCCTCTGGCAACAGGGTTAGCACACACCTTGGAGGCTGGATCTGCTTCCGCCTTGGCAGCCCCCCGCCCCATGCTGCCTCCACAGTGGCCTTTTGGTTAACGGAAGGCACTGCTGGTCTCCTACAACCCCTTGGGAGGAAATGGTAGGGGCTGCCCTCTAGGGTCTCTGTACCCACCTCACATGATTCAGAGTGGGCCCTTTCCTCCCTTGTTAAATTGGGTAGTGTTGATTTGATTTCCCCCTCCCTTGTTCCCGATGTAGATCTTCACTACCCGCTTGCTCCCGATGTAGATCTTAATTTTTCCCTTGTTCCTGAGGTAAATCTTCACTCACCTCTTCTTCCCTAGCAAGTGGAGGAGAGCGCCATTTTGTGGTTCGCTTCAAGTGCCAAAATGTCTGCCTACTCCCCTCACAGAGCTACAATTCTAAGAGTGGTTTAAAAACAAACCCATCCCTCTTCCCATGGAAAGCTGAGGGTTGCAGCTCTAACAACTCTCATCGCCGTTAACCAACTGCAGTGCCCAGGATTCTTTGGAGGAAGCCATGACTGTTTAAAGTGGTATAACAGTGCTTCCATGTATGGTGTGGCCTAAGTCTCTGATGTTAGCCTGTGGCTGGTCTTGGCCAGATTCCACAAGAAAGGAGCCGAGAGCCCAGCTGTACCCACTGATGAGTCATAAAGAAACGGCAGGACCCCGGGGGTGGGGGTGGGGATTAAAGGCCTTGCTAGGACATGAGTGGGATGTCCAGTAAAGGCAGCTCTTAAAAGGCTAGCCTTTTAGTCTTAGCCTTGTTTTACCACAAACCCAGGAGATCCCGAAAGTAGCAGCAGAGTTGGGAGAATAACTCAAGTACCATTGTAGCGAGCATTCTCAATCCATCATGGTCTCCGTAACTAATTCTGTATTGTGGTGCCCATTATTTCAATATTCCTCTATAAATATTCATAAACTGTCAGCTATGAAAAAGGATCCTGGCTCTGGTTGCATTCCTTTGCTGGAAATGGAGGAAAGAGGGACAAAGATAAGGACAAAAGGAATTAGAAGAGCTCTCTAATCAGTGAAGTTCCATTCATTTACATGAGTGGGGAGAGTCTTTTCCAGGAAGGCCACAGTGGCCTGAATTGCACAAGTGTAGTATATGATTCACTACCGAACCAAAGCTCTGCATTGCTGCTATATCCACACCCCTGGGATATGAAACATCCTGCACCGTAACTAGACAATATCAGCCCATTACTTTGCATGAGCTGGCAGACTGCGGTGGAAGGATTCTCCAACAGCCTGCTCTAACCCTGATCTCATTCCTGACCACTAACCATGCTGCCTGGGGTTGATGGGAGTTGGAATCCAACAGCACTTGGTGGGCAACAGATTTTTTTTGGGGGGGGGGGGTAGTTGCTGGCATTTTGAATGCTGCGTGCGTGTGCACACACGAAACATACCCTGCATGTAGGAAACAAATACAGTGGTACCTTGGGTTACAGACGCTTCAGGTTACATACGCTTCAGGTTACAGACTCTGCTAACCCAGAAATAGTACCTCAGGTTAAGAACTTTACCTCAGGATGAGAACAGAAATCGGATGGTGACGGCGTGGCAGCAGCGGGAGGCCCCATTCGCTAAAGTGGTACCTCAGGTTAAGAACAGTTTCAGGTTAAGAACGGACCTCCAGAACGAATTAAGTTCTTAACCCAAGGTACCACTAAACATTAGGGCTACATTAAAGTACATATGCAGACCCTCCAAGTGTCCATATTTCCTAGAAGCAGGATTTAGAGAAGCCGTCCCGGTTTCTGATTTGATCCTGGAACGTCCTGCTTTTCCTTAGGATGTCCCTATTTTCATCAGAGAAATGTTGGAGGGTATGCATATCATAGGAAAAAGTTTGTCCTCATGTAGGGATGTTTTATATATATATAATGGCACAGCTTTAAAAGATGTGCTCAGCCTTCACTATCAGAAGCATTATGCCTCTGAATATCAGGTGCTAGGGATCTCTGGTGGGCAGATGGGCTGTTGTACTCATGTCCAGCTTGGAAGCCTCCCACAGGCATCTGGTCAGCAACTGTGAGAACAGGATGCTGGACTAGATGGGTCATTGGCCTCATCCAGCAGGCCGATTTTTCTGTCCTTATGATTCCCCCACCCACAATCTGAAGTGATGCCGGTGAAAATTCCACCTTCTCCTCCTCTGTAATGCCTCTAGATCAGCACTAGCATCGCCTAACTAGGGAACTTCTGTTTTGAAATATTGCATTCATATATAAATAATAATTCTACCCTGCCTTGCTATAAAATAATCAAGGCGGCTTACAATCCATAAAATAACAATAAAACTGAAGCACCAAACGACTTGCAATAAGCTTATTGTAAAAACATACACATAGCAGCAGCAAAACAATATCCCAGAAACGCACGATTATATTTACCATAATCTTGAGGCGTTTTAGATCGTAAGCAATTTCTGTGCTTCCATTTTTCAATTCTGTTTGACAGTGTAAGCATTTTAAGAAACCTGAGTGTGTGCCTTTCTTGGTTTGCTCAGGGGATTATCCCGTATAGCATTGCACTGGTTTGCCCTGCAGTCCCAGATCCCCACGTTGACCTGGCTATGTTATATATGCACAGCTACAGTGTGCAGACTACAGTTGCCAGCCAACGCAATACCACTCCTCCATCTCCACCATATGCTAGAGCACACCAGTTGTACACATTTTCACAGGATGCTCTAGCCCAGGGGTTGTCAACCTGATCCCTACCAACCACTAGTGGGCGTTTCAGGATTCTAGGTGGGCGGTCGGGGGTTCTACAGCAGAAGCTGAATCCTCCTTCCATCGAGCACTGGCGGGCGGTAAGGAAATTTTACCATCAAGAAAGATGCATTAGTGGGCGGTAGGTATAAAAAGGTTGACCACCCCTGCTCTCGCCAGAGAGGACTGTGCATACTTCCTGTGGATAGTTGAAAACGGATGAATTTATCATAGAACTGTAAAGTTGGAAGGGATCATGAGGACCATCTAGTCCAACTCCCTGCAATGCAGGATTTTTTGCCCAACATGGCAAAACCCATCACCCTGAAGTTCAAAGTCTCCATCTCCACCAACTGAGCCATGTTTATGATGTTTTTCAGGTCTAAAATAATGGAATTATATGGCTGGATCTTGAAGGTCCCCCAGTCCACCCTTCTGCTCAGTGCCAGGTCAGCAATGCAGGAGGGAATGTTAAAAAGTAAAGATAACGGATCCCTGGATGGTTAAGTCCAGCCAAAGGCGACTATGGGATGCAGTGCTCATCTCACTTTCAGGCCAAGGGAGCCGGCATTTGTCTGCAGACAGCTTTCTGGGTCATGTGGCCAGCATGACTAAACCGCTTCTGGTGCAATCAAACAGCGTGACGGAAGCCAGAGTGCACAGAAATGCCATTTACCTTCCCGCCACAGCAGTACCTATTTATCAACTTGCACTGGCATGCTTTTGAACTGCTAGGTTGGCAAGAGCTGGGACAGAGCAACGGGAGCTCACCACCGTCGGGGGGATTCGAACCGCCAACCTTCTGATCAGCAAGCCCAAGAGGAGCTGTTGTTTAAACCACAGCTCCACCCATGTGACAGCATCCCTGACACATGACTGTTGAGCCTCTGTTATACTCAAGCAAAGGGGAGCCCTACCATGTCACAAAGTCTGTTCCACTGGAGCCGAGATTGGCTTTTACTGAAAGCGATGTGTAATGAGCACATGAAGTGAAAATGCACATCCACATTCCACCCTGCATTAACAACCTTTGTACGCACGAAGAATAGCACGAGCGGGTTCTGGTGTACTAATGACCTCACCTACTTCAGGACCAAGCTTAATCACTGGGGTGGCACGTGCTGAGTGTCATCGTACAGCCCGTGCCCATTTCCTATGAAGTTGTGAGGGGGAAGCATTTCTAGTGGAGCATGAGCAGGTGCAAGGAGGACTCTGGTGCCTTCCCTGCCAGATCTCTCTTCCCCCACCCCCAGTCAGCCTGCTCATCCCTCCCTCTTCTGTGTTGACGTTGCTGGTCTGGCTACATATGGACCTGTGCTAGGATGAGTTCATTGTTTCTGTGCAGCTTAGACCTATCTTCCAAGAAAACGAGGAATCCTGAGACTCCAAGTTCTTTTTCTGAAGTAAAAGCAAGGCTTTTTCCCCAGCCAGAACTCAGTTCCGGCACCTCTCAGGTGGGCGCCATTGCCATGATCGAAGAAGTGTTCACGGTGAGTTCTGGCACCTCTTTTTCTAGAAAAATAGCACTGAGTAAAAGTAAATGTTATCTATTGCCACATCCAAACTGTCACTATCCGGGGGGGGGGGGTGTTAAATCACATACCAGGAAATTCAGGTTGTCTGTGTATAGTTGATTGGGAGTTTTTGAACAGAATCCCCCACCCCCCACTCAGATATGGGCTTTTTGCAACAAGGGAAGTGACAAAGGTAAAAGGTAAAGGTAAAGGACCCTTGGATGGTCCAGTCAAAGGCGACTATAAGGTTGCAGCACTCATCGCGCTTTCAGGCCGAGTGAGCCGGCATTTGTCCACAGACAGCTTTCCCGGTCATGTGGCCAGCATGACTAAACCGCTTCTGGCACAACGCAGCACCATGACGGAAGCCAGAACGCACGGAAACGCCATTTACCTTCCCGCCGCAGCGGTACCTATTTATCTACTTGCACTTCGTGCTTTCGAACTGCTAGGTTGGCAGGAGCTGGCACAGAACAATGGGAGTTCACCCCGTCGCAGGGATTCAAACCGCCAACCTTCTAATTGGCAAGCCCAAGAGGCTCAGTGGTTTAGACCACAGTGCCACCTCACTGCAAAGTGAGGGACAACACTTGCTCGACGTAATGTTTTCTAACTTCCTTGAAAAGAGAGCCAGAGTGGTACGAGTGTTTTGACTAGGACCTGGGAAGCCAGGGTTTAAATCCCATCTCAGCCATAAAGCTCACCGGTGACCTTAGGTCAGTCACCCACTGATCTAAAGTATCATAAAAGGGATGTTGTGGGGTTTAAATGAGGAAGGAGAGAACCCACATAGGTCACCTTGAGCTCTTTGGCAAAAAATGAAGGATATAAGTGCAATTAATCAATCAGCAAATTTAAATGTTGTTGGCATCTGTCTTTCTCAAGAATGACTGGATATATTTGAATGAATGCTCGATAAATAGATGGTGCCATCTAACCTCCCTGCAAACAAATCAGGATGAATTCCCAGTAAACAGGTAATCAGGAAGTGACCTATCATAGCTGCAGCAGTTCCTGACATGTACTTTAATATCAATTACTGTATTTTTCGCTCTATAAGACGCACCAGACCACAAGACGCACCTAGTTTTTGGAGGAGGAAAACAAGAAAAAAAATATTCTGAATCTCAGAAGCCAGAACAGCAAGAGGGATCCCTGCGAAGTGAAAGCAGCAATCCCTCTTGCTGCTCTGGCTTCTGGGATAGCTGCGCAGCCTGCATTCGCTCCGTGAGACGCACACACGTTTCCCCTTACTTTTTAGGAGGGAAAAGGTGAGTCTTATAGAGCAAAAAAATATGGTACATTGCTGCCCCCCGCTACTATGATATGTTTGCACTCAGAAAAGATGGAGTGCTGCAGATAAAGTAGGAACAGTGGTGTGACAAAATAACACCTTGGTGTTATCCACATCTTCCAAGTGAAATCTTTCTGAGGTTTTCAAAATTTCAAGGAATCTGCAGAAATCACTGTTCTCTTAAGGTACACGCAACAGAGCTCTGCATATCACAACTTCAGTTGCCAACATTATCATCCCATTGCAGATCTGATGTTCTTTTTCCCCCCAGTTATAAGGGATCACAAACATTATAGGAATAATTTTCAAAGGATGAAAAATAAACATCTTGCTCATTCATTTCAAAACAGGAGTGTGGGCAGCTCCTCTTGGCAGTGAAGGCTTCCCCAAAGCTTATGCAACCATTTTAAGCAAAAGGAGGGGGGAGAATGAGTTTCTGCTCTGCTTCACTCATCTTCTCCCATTTATGTTAAAGTCTCTCCGTTGTCACCCTAGTAACAATTGACCAGGGTAGGACATTGGAGGTGGTACAGGGGGGGCAGGGGGGAGTGGATACATGGCTCTATGTCAGTCTGCCATAAGGTTGGTGGAATCAGATGTTCATTGCTGCAGAGAGGGCAGGAGTGGGCTTGTGATTCCCAGCTTGGCCATCAGGTTTAGTAAGAAACCTGTGATGACAGTCACAATAAGTTATGCTTCCCTCTCAAATTTTCTGACACTGCATCAAGCAGCTATTCATGGCCAGAAATCTTCCACCCTAACCTTTCGTTGGGAAGAGAACGGTTCGTTTATATCCCGCAATGGATCGTCCTCAGTAACACAATTACTGGATCACGCACATATTAGCTTTCAGAATATTTAGAATTAGCCAAATTGACAGATAGAATAAGGCAAAAACCAAAAAGTGAAATGAAAAAGGAATGGGAGTGTCTAAATGAATACCTTAAAAGCCAAGGTTTGAGGACAGAAATCTGGCTGAGTCTGGAATAACCTTGTGAAGTGAAAGGATAAGGAAGAGGGATTTATATCTGGATGCTAGGATAGAGATGATAAGGAAAACAGGAAGACACAATGAGAGGTAAAGGATTGGTGGAAGTCAATGTTTGTTTTTCTTTTTAGTGTTTATATTATTAACTTGTAAGATATGGATTTGTTTGTTTGTTTTTTGTTTTTTGAATGTTGGTTTTGGTGTTTTGTGTATTGTTATTTTTTGATATTTTTCGTGTTGTTGTGTGGAAAATACTAATAAAATTATTAATTATTATTATTATTATGAAGAATAAGAATAAGAATCATGCGCATATTGGCATCTCAAAACTGCTAATACAGTTGCTGAAGGGAGATCAGAGCGGGATTTGTGAGGCCTGGGGAGATTAGAATGCTGCATCTCCAGCTTGTTGCCCATTGGCTACAAGCTATCTGTGACATCACAAAAGCCCATGGCAGCTGAGTGTATATAAAAGTGAGCCTTTCCCTCTTGCCCTGCAGAACACAGTGGGCAACGGCTGTGCTATTCAGCATTGCCCAGTCATCTTCTAGCTAGAGGCAGTGAACCGGCAGAGGGATGGAAGTGATCACATGACAGTGGCACGCTGTGAACTACTAACCAACTCACTGAAGGCAGCCGATATCCATGGCCAGAAGTGAGGGACCTAGTGGAAACTGGCAGAAGGTGGGTGGAAGCCAGCAGAACTCGTGTTTGAAAACCAGTTGGTGCCATTAGGCTGGTGTTTGTGGATGTAAGCTGGTTGATCTTCACCTTTGGAAGCCCATCAGATAACAGAGTTTTGTGGTGTGCCCCTCCCTAGTGTCTGTACACTGGAAAGGTAGGCTATAAATATATATATTTTTAATAATAAATGAATCACTGCTGAGGTGCCCCCACAACTGCGAGGCCAGGGGGAGCTGTGTTGATGCATCCCCAGCGGTTGCCATTGGCTGCGAGCTGCCTGTGATGTCACAAAAGGACATGGAGTTGAGAGGAAAGAGGCCATTATTAGTAGGAAGGAGGGAGGGAGGGAGGGAGGGGCCTCAGGAGAAGGAGGCTCAGAGGAAGTTGAGGTCAGCAGGGAGGAGGATGGGGACAAGCTACAATTAATTGGCTGTAGTTCTCATTGGCTTTCACTCAACCTACTGTTGCTCCCCCTGCCTTCTGTTGACCAGTCTCAGTAGGCACCAGCCACCACTGAAGCTAAGGGTTGGGTTAGGTCTGTTAAATGTATTGCATTAGTTGTGAGAATTCCAGGAAAATACTAACAGTCCTTATGTTAACAATGCATTACATGGGATGACCTGCCACCAAACCTGAATCTGTGGCGGCTTCAAGGCAGCAAAGTACACCTGAGGTGGAACCAACCTAGGGTAAGCAGATGCAAAGGAGAGTTGGGCTCTTAGTTCTTTACATGATATACCGTGTTTTTCGTCCCATAGGACGCACCGGCCTATAGGACTCATCTAGTTTTTTGGGGGGGAAATAAAGGGGGGGGATTTCCTTTATTTCCCCCCCAAAACCAGGTCAGGGAATCCAAACCAGGTCGGGGAACAGCAGGATGGCAGCGCTCCGCCTCCCTGCTGTCCCCAAGCTTGTGGGGCTGGTGCTGGGGAGAAGCGCGCTCCCCAGCGCCAGCCTCCAAACCAGGTCGAGGAACAGCGGGATGGCGGCGCTGCGCCTCCCCGCTGTCCCCCGAGCTTGTGGGGCTGCCCGATGTCTGCCCGAAGTGCGGGGCCCTCTGCTTCAGCGCTCCCCGCACTCCGTGCAGCAGGCTGCTATCCACAGCCTAGGGAGCCCTGTGGGAACTCCCGCGGGCTCCCCAGGCTTGCTGATAGCTTCCTGAAGCCTGGAGAGCGAGAGGGGTCGGTGCGCACCGACCCCTCTCGCTCTCCAAGCTTCAGCGAAAGCCTGCATTCGCCCCATAGGACACACACAGATTTCCCCATCATTTTTGGAGGAGGAAAAGTGCGTCCTATAGGGCGAAAAATACGGTAATTGCTGTTTAATTATAATTGCATTGTTTAAAAACAAATTGCAATAAGTTAAACTAAATTATTTTTTTAATAAGCAAGTAGTTTTTTGGGGGGGAATCAGCAGATGTGGTCTATTTCTGCATGAGAAGCTGCATTTGCCAAAATTCCCTCTTCTGCATAGCTATTCAAGCAGGGATAACTGAATGTGGTAAGTGGGATCTGTGCTATGTTCTGGGTCCATTGAAGGTCAGGAGACGAAAGGAGGAATGGACCTCTGTGCCTTTAACATAGGGGTGGAGAACATGCAACCCCTCCAGCTGTTGGTGGGCTACACCTTCCCTCATCTCTGATTACTGACCTTGTCAAACATGCATCCTCCCCATCCAGATATGGAGCCCCTGAGCTGCAGGCTACTAGGGTGGTCTCCTTATCCCCAAGGACTCCCCCAGTCTCTGCCTTCACCTAGCGAAGCTGATAACACACCCAGCTTAAAATAACTGAGGAGCAGTTATTTAGAGCCTATTTTACTATGCTCTAGATCAGCCTTTCTCAACCTATGGGTCCCCAGATGTTGTTGAACTACAACTCCCATTACCCCTAGCTAGCAAGGCCAGAGCTCAGGGATGATGGGAGTTGTAGTCCAACATCATCTGGGGACCCACAGGTTGAGATAGGACTGCCTCTTTAAACTCCTCCTTCCACCCCAAAGAAATGGACCCTCAGATAAGTAGCTAGGCTGAGAATATGGTGGGCTCCAGAGCAAGTTTATCAGGCTGGAGCTGTCCAGGGTCCTGCCATCCAGGCCAACCTTCCCTGCTACAAATGGATGCACCACCAGGTTTTTGCTCCCCTCCAACTTCCTATTGCCTCAGATGTTCCTGATCTGGACATGACAAGCTTGAAGTGTCTAAGTCAGGCATAGGCAAACTCCAGATGTTTCGGACTACAATTCCCATCATCCCTGACCACTGGTCCTGTTAGCTAGGGATGATGGGAATTGTAGTCCCAAACATTTGGAGGGCTGGAGTTTTCCTATGCCTGGCTTAAGTCCTTCATTCCAGCGGCCTTAAGTCTGTCCCAATGATTCCAGATGCAACACAGCAGAGTAAGTTCCCCGGATCAGCGACATTCTTCTGCTCTTGCACAGGCCCTGCCTGCAATTTATCAGGTACCAAACATTCCTTACCCTTCTCACTTAACAATGAATGAACAATGCTGGCTTTTGCCACACTTATTCATTACTCAATACATCTTTTAGGAGCCATTGATTTTGCTCTTATGTATTTCACTTCAACCTATTGATCTGATTAGTCTCTGTAATTCAAGCTAAATTAGCTGTCATTTAGTGGAGGTATAATTTGTCAGAAGTCAGCTGCTGGGTGGCCTGCAGTTATTTTGGTGTACATTAGTTTCTTCAGTGCAGGAGAGCAAGACTGTTTGTACGATCAAAGTTACATACTTAATGGATATCGTCTGTCTGCTAAGAGACTAGCCAATGGCTCAGCAGGCTTACTGTACAAATGGCAAAGGATTGGATGTTCCATTTAGTTTTCAACAAAGGAAACAACCATCTTCTTTTCTTACAAAGTCACAGGATTTCCATCATCTCGTGATCATGTGTACCTGAGATGCTGTGGAGAAGGTACACTTCCCAACTGGAAGCAGATGGGAACGCAACCATTTCTTGAGATCAGAGAGAACTTTTTCATGGATCTGCAGCAAAGTGACTGCTTACTTATTTACCTATGTTGACAATTTGTATACCACTTAATCACAGTCCCCTCTATAGGGTGTATAGGAGACTCGGTACAATGAAATTAGAAATGAGTTCAAACAAGAAAATCACTATGGATTCAAAACTCCTGCTGGTGTGACGAAAAAGTTGGTTTTGCTGGACAGATTGGGACAGTAAGTGTTTCTTTCTTTCTTCCCTGCCAGCAGATGGTTAATGAATGGCAACCTCTGATTGGCTATGGTTCGAGGAGGGAGAGTTTAAAAGGAGAGGATTTGAGGAGAGACAGTCAGGAGTTGTGGGAGCTGAGAGGGTTGGAATTGAAGTTGGAGAGGTTAGGAGATAGTAAAGGTAAAGTTAAAGGGACCCCTGACCATTAGGTCCAGTCGCAGACGACTCTGGGGTTGTGGTGCTCATCTCACTTTATTGGCCGAGGGAGCCAGTGTACATGTTATGTACTGAGTTGAATAGGATCCAAACTGCAGCAGTCTGATTGGTCCTAGAACAATAGGATTCAGAATGCATCGGTCTGATTGGTCCTAGAACAATGCAGCAGTATGATTGGTCGGCAGGAGCCACCCAATCCAGCTCCAGATAGAAGTGAATCCACAACCTGATTGGCTTACAGGAGAATTCCGGAATTAGCCAATCACGTGCAGTCCATTGTGTAAATAATGTATATAAAGCAGATACTTTGAGGGGACTTCCATTCCCTCCTCACCACTATGAGCTGAATAAAGAGCATGAAATCCACTCTCGACTCTGAGTATATTTCAGTACAGCTTCTGGGTCATGTGGCCAGCATGACTAAGCCGCTTCTGGCGAACCAGAGCAGCTCACGTAAACGCCGTTTACCTTCCCGCCGGAGCGGTACCTATGTATCTACTTGCACTTTGACATGCTTTCAAACTGCTCGGTTGGCAGGAGCACAGACTGAGCAACGGGAGCTCACCCCGTCGCGGGGATTCGAACCGCCGACCTTCTGATCGGCAAGCCCTAGGCTCTGTGGTTTAACCCACAGTGCCACCTGCGTGCTGTGAAAGGGGTTAACCCTCCTCTAAAACTCCAAATACAGCAAAACCAGCAGTTTTAGACTCAATATTCACATTCCCCTCCTCCCAGATTCTTCCTAGCTCTCGACGCACATGCAGGAAGGAGTCTTTCAGATCCTTAAATGAAAAAAGAGAGGAGCCTTTTCTGTTTTGATTAACAAGAGAGTCTTCCTGGGAGGCTTTAGTGCTTCCTTCTTTTCAGTAGCTGGCTTGTTTAATTTAGCCCTCTCATAATAGCCGCTAAGATAAAGAAAGCTCCTCCAGCAGCTCGCTTTTCCATCGCCACCCCCCTCCACATGCACCTGAGCACCAAACAATGCCAGCCACCATCGCAAAGGTGCTTTATTGAATTCTTCGGGTTGTGACACCTCGGAATATTGGGCTGTCGGAGGCATTTGTGAAAAGCCACATTCTCCGCAGGCACTGTCAGAGGTAGGAGAGAGAATTAGCCTTTGGAGTAATAAGGGACACACACCTGCCAGCCCCTCTGCTCCCTGCCTCCTCTTTCTGTTTTCTATCCCTGGCTCCAGGAAGAAATGGATTGTGCCGCTGCTCATTGTTATGGACAAAAAACACAAACCAGCGGTGCTCACTGCCTTGGTCTCATACGCCCACGCATGGTTTGACTGGCATCTCTCCCTCTGGGGCTGCGGGGGCAGCAGCAGGCACACGGGATAGAGGGATTGGATCCTAAGGACACGCTCGCCTGAAGTGCATCGTTTGCGTAAAGGCACTTTGAAGCACGGAACATCTAAGCATCTTAGATATGTAAGCTTAACTGCACATCCGCTCGTGCCAGTCACAGCTACTGCTGAGCACAGGCCCTAAAAAGGGGTGTGTGTGTGTGTGTGTGTTACTGCTCTATATCCTTCAACCAGGGAGGCAGAAGAAAATATGGACTACGGAGAATCCTGTGGTACAAAAAGGCACAAGGTATGGTTCAAATGAAGCTTGAGGAGGTTCTAGCAGGGGAGTGCAGCTATCGTGTACCCTAGACTGAAGAACGGTACACTCCTTCTATCCAGGATGGTCGTCCTTGGGGCGATCACACAGGGTCTCCGGACGTTTCACCGTCTATTGATCCCTGTGTCACCACTTTATTTCTCGCTGCCGCCACCCAGGCCCTACTTGGGACAATACTGAGTCCCGTCAGGGTTAAATTGGAACATAAACTTTTGTTTATTTATTGTAGTTTAACAAGCGTGTGGTTTCATAAACAGTATCAGCCAATTACATTCATGGGGTGCCTATCCAGTCCTATAACTTTCACTACCTGCTCTCACTCACTAAACCACCTCTCCGATATTTACTTGTCTGCCTAGCTTGTCTGTTCCTGACACAGCCTATTTCGTTACACTAACTCAACCTACTCACAAACTCTATCCCAAATCACTCCCACTCCAACCAACCAACCAACTCCTCCCTTTGTCCCTCCCAGAGCTGGTTTTATAGTCCCACTGACTCCACCCCCCTGGGTCCTGACTGGACAATCTGTTTAACTATTTCACCTCCAGCACTCATATGTTAACGTCACAGTCCTCTTCCACCGAGCCCGCAGCTTCAGGAGGGACGCACATGGAGTGAGCGTGAGGTGGAGTGGTGAGGGAGGAAGGGGACACCCGCCTAGCCAGCCAGATCAGCTGAATCAACCCTGGGGATCAATGGGGTGACAGATGTCACAGCCAGATCGCCCTCACATCCAAATGAAGCTTGAAGTAACAATGTCTCTGAAGAAATAATAATAATACCCCACCCATCTGACTGGGTTGCCCTGGTCACTCTGGGCAGCTTCCAGGATATGCAGAAACATAATAAAACATCAAACATTAAAAACTTCCCTATACAGGGCTGCCTTCATATGTCTACTAAAAGTGGTATAATTACTCATCTCCTTGGTACCTGATGGGAGGGTGTTCCACAGGGTGGGCGCCACTACCAAGAAAGAAAACGCACCTTACAGGGTTGTTGTGTGCAAGGGAGAACCATGTACACAACCTAGAGCTCCTTGGAAATGGAAGTGGAATATAAAGGGAACAAAACAAAGAAATATTGATTCTCATGGGCAAGCTTTTTTCCCCCTTGGCGTATAAAAAGCTGCCTTCTACTGAGACAGACCATCGGTTCATCTAGATCAGTATTGTCACCGCTGCCAGGCAGCAGTTCTCCAGGGTTTCCAGCCAGGAGTCCATCTCATTTCTACCTGGAGATGCTGGGAATTGACTCTGGGACATTTTGGGTGCAAAGCATGTGCTCTATCACTATGCTAAGGCCCTTTCCTTTCTTCACAATGGAAATGCTGGGGACTTAGCAACCAACGACGATTGCAAGAGCGGGACTCTGTATCTCAGAATCCCTTGAGACCCACCACTTTTGGGGGCAGAGAACAACCACACAACAGCTAAAGCAGGAGCATCCCATGCCATCCAACCTAAGGCAGACTCTTCCCTTGAAGAAAGCCATTGAGCTGGATTCAACTAATGAGATCCACTTGTGGAAGCCCACAACGGGGCTCTCTCGCTTAAGCCTCCTAGAGAGAAGCCTCTCTTGAGTTTTGGACTGGGGTTTGGGGAGAATGCAGCAAAAGGAGATAACCACTACACCCCACTGGCTAAGAGCAGTAGACCCGTAATCTGGTGAACTGGGTTCGCGTCCCTGCTCCTCCACATGCAGCTGCTGGGTGACCTTGGGCTAGTCACACTTCTCTGAAGTCTCTCAGCCTCACTCACCTCACAGAGTGTTTGTTGTGGGGGAGAAAGGGAAAGGAGAATGTTAGCCGCTTTGAGACTCCTTCGGGTAGTGATAAAGTGGGATATCAAATCCAAACTCCTCTTCTTCTTCCCCTGTGGTCCCAGCAGATTTGCTCTGGGGTGGAGGGTCAGGAGAACCCACAACAAAGTACAAGGGGAGAAGGGGAGGGTCATTCCACCAAGCAAGCTGAAATGCTTGCACCAATGGAAGGATTGCCATAGCACCTTTTGGCTTCGGCTGGAAGACAACAAATGACCCCTTCAAAAACTGCAGGTTCCTCAAAACGCAAACCACCAGCAGCAGCTCAAAATCACCCGACAACGCAAGCAAGTTGGCAGCCTGAATCCCCACTCTGTGAAAAAAGAGCTTGGTATGAATTATAAATGCTCATAAGGAGATTTTAACATCATTTCTGTTTCCCTGAATTATATATCCTTGGTAGCCAGGGAATCTCACTGCTTGCCAACAGGAGCAGCTACCTGTAGCATACGGAGCGGTGCTTAATATCTTGCCACATTTTACTTGTAACAACAAGAACTGAACTGTTGCTTGCTGACAAGTCCTTAGATACACACAGCTCCTGCTTGTTGTCTTCAGGAAACCCTAGTGATCTGAATTGAGGAACCCGACATTGAGGAATTCAGAATTACTGACTCTCCAATGGCTTTATCTAAGTTTGCCTTAGTTGAACAGATTTTATTGCCTCTGAGCAGTTGTGCGGCTTCAAATACCGGCTTGTGCAATTCAAAAGATATGTGAAATGCCTGGGATCATCCATCTCTGGAGACTGAAAGAATGACACTGTCAATAAGGAGACTGGATTTTTTTCTACTGCATCTCACTTTGAGGGGCTTGCGCACACAGTGACATAGAAAAGTGTCATACTGCAAGTTGTTCCCATTAAAAAAATTGGCTGTTTTCTGTGTGAGACGCAAGCTCTCTCGCAAGGCGACACTTCCTCCAAAAACGCTATCTCCTTTTGCTGCATTCTCCCCAAACCCCAGTCCAAAACTCAAGAGAGGCTTCGCTCTAGGAGGCTTAAGCAACACAATTCAGAGTGAAGCTAAGCTATTTGTAATTATCACAGTTAAGCCATTCTGCTCCTTTGTTCTAAGAACATAAAGAAAGCTCTGCTGGATCAGGTTCAATGCCCATCTAGTCCAGTGATTCCCAACAACTGACATTCAGAGGCCTGCTGCCTCCAACAGTTCAGGCAGAATATAGCCATCATGACTAGTAGTGATTTACAGCCTTAGCCTTCATGATTTTGTCTAAACCTCCTGTGAAGCCGTTCAAGTGATAGCCATTGCTACCTCTTGTGGGAGCTAATTCTACAATTTGACTCTTGAGTGCTTTCCATTCTCTTGTCCTGAATCTTCACTCATTCAGCTTCTTTGGAAGTCCCCAGATTCTAGGAGAGAAAAACCTATCCCTAAGGGGGACACAGGACGCAGAGGTTATCTGCAACTTGAACACATAACATCCTTATATTTTGACTCTGACTGCCAAGGCCTGATGAGGAAAGCACAACGGCACAGTGTTTTAAACACTCATCCCTCCAATAAAAGATATCATGGGGGGGGGGCAGTTAATAGTGTTTATAGCTGAATGGTCGCAGGGCAGGAATAAATATAATATTACAACAATAATTAACTATATCTCTGGAGGCTAAAACATGTTAACCGTTAAACCATGCACAAAACGTCAGTAGCAACCAACGTGTCACCGAAGAAACAAATACAAATTTTACTAAGCTTTTGGGGGAACCTCTGGAACAGGCATGGGGGTACATTAGGATGCACGGGGGGGGGGGAGAAGAGGGAAAGTTCCATTGCATGAACGGACCTTGTTCCCTGCATACACACCCCACTTAGCACCAAGCTGAATTCCTCCCATCATTTCCAACATTAAACATCATCTCTCACAACAACCTGGGCAAAGAGCACTTAACCTTTCTCTTGGGGCTCCTCTAGACAACCAATTTATTGACGATTCATCCCAGTTTCATTGCACAAAGCTTATGCAGTGGTTAAACTATGCCCTGTTTTTATTGAGCATTCATTCTGATTTCTCTGGTGGGGAGGTTATATAACAATGAGCACCCATCCTGTTTTGCTTGTGGGGTGTCTGTATGTCTTTGCATTAATCATTTGTTCATACCACACTTTCCAGAGCGTTTCCCAGCCACTTCCCTAACTGCAAGAAGCTCTTTTAAAAAGTGGATTTGATGTACTACAGCAACAGAAGGCTTTAACCCACTTTGTGCAAACTGAAATTACCAGTGTCTGATGGAATGCCGGGAGGCAACACTTAGATACTGTCCCCTTTCTCCCTTCCTCTGCATAGTTCTTGTCCTTTGAGCATCTTCTAGTGAATTCATACCCAAAGCCTTGAAGGACTGAGCCCTATCCTCTGGCTCCAGCTTGGCCTCGACCTGACCTGAGCCCTCTTCATTCCTTCTCCTGCAAGCAGAGCTCACCAGCTCTTGTTATTAAACCTACATACAATTCCAATTTTCATAGAATTAATAGTACAAATACCTCTAGCTTAGCAAATACCACAGGCAGACTCTCAAACAGGGGAACCTCAGGACTGGTGGCCAAAAGTGTTTTTACCTGGCTACAATTGGTACCTGATATCACCTCTTGCTTGCCTGGAAGAAGGATGGACAGAAATGTGCAGAAACTTGCCTACTGGGCAAAGGTAACCTTTGCATTTGTTGCTCTACACACTGTTGACTCTGGCCCTGCCTAGCACCGGCATGTGGCCCCTGGCAGGGAATGTGGCCCTCGGTACGAAAAAGGATCCTCACCCCTGCTTTAGAATGACAAATAGGTCTTTAATGGCTGGATGTCTTTGCCTAATTCCTTATGCCTTTGTGTCCTTCTGTGCCAGGGTAGCTCTGACACTTCCTGCCTTTCCTCCCACCCTCTTTCTGCTCATCTGAAGCAGGGCCTCTTTTCCTTCCTTCTGTCATATGACACTGTTGTTGCATTAGCAGCCTCTCAGATTGCCTCGAGCAATCATTTTTGTTTCTCTTGAGTTGTGGCTGAGGCCAGCGGTCCCATCATAAATTAATGAGAGAGCTGTGGAACTCCCCAGTCGGAAGGTGCAGGTTTTGAAATTATTAAAAGCATCAACTTTCATTTGAACAGCAACACACACACACACACACACACACACACCAGCACACCCCGACAGTGAAGTAGCAATCTCAAGCAAGCTGGAACACACATGGACTGACAAACCCTACGTCTGCAAGGATCTCATCTTTCCTTCTGCCACCAGCATCAAGTTCATAACGGAGTCCTGACTTCAGCAGGGAATTCCCCGTCAACTAAATATTGGAAAGAAAAACTCACCTTCTCGTAACAGCACATTCCTTGCCACTCCAAACAAATCCTTGTGTTATTTTTGCAGCAGGAAGAATAACCAATTGGTCAAAGAAATTACCTCTCCATGGTACCCTAGGCTGTTTGTTTTACTAAAAAAACTTGCTTCCCAAAAGGAAACTGATCCACTCTACCCTTATTAATCTTTAACCAAGAACAGTCAATGTACACAATCAAGCCGGGCTAAGGTGCGCAGTTTAAGGAAGATGTGGGTAGACAGTGATGGTGATGAGAGAACAAACCTGCATTTTAGCGGATGACATGAAGGTAAAACGTACTTACCTGCTGCTGTGCTGAAATGCAGAGCCTTTCTTCTTGGTTTGTCATGGCCTTCCTGTAAATAACAACAATGACTAATCAACAACAGCATGAAAATAGACGGTTTGATGATGTGTCACAGAGCAAATTCTCTTTCCATTTTCACTTGGGTGTGCAGGAAAATAATGGGAATGAAAACTGGAGTGGGCACTGGAGGAATTTGCTGAGGGATGAAAAGATGCGACACAAGTGTGTGCCAGGCAAGAAGGGAACCTTAGCCAAACAGCAGCACGAGACAATCAAGTCAAATGGAAATGTGGACAGCTGAGACGGCTGAATTCACAGAAACATTACGATAGAGCAAGGATTTGTTCAATTATCAGCCTCTCATCTGGACAGCTGAGGTTTGTACCTTGCAAGCGTGTGAGTGAGTGGCATTTCAGGCTTTCTAAAATGG
The DNA here is from genome assembly GCF_965153285.1 of Podarcis tiliguerta. Taxonomy (NCBI): domain Eukaryota; kingdom Metazoa; phylum Chordata; class Lepidosauria; order Squamata; family Lacertidae; genus Podarcis; species Podarcis tiliguerta. Next base: position 90,236,591 of record NC_139535.1, on the reverse strand, counting down.
GGGCTGACTCACAAGATTTTAGCTTTGTCTGATTTGGGCACCTAGCTATTCAGTACAGTGACTGGTTCCAAGCAGGTACCTCTTTACCGTTCCCCTCTCTCCCCTGCTATATATTACCTTTAAAAACCAATCACTCGAAGCCTTACAATGCACCCACTGAAGTCTGTTGTTGGATCTTGAGTTCCAGCTATGAGGAAGTCGGATGCTATGCACCTGGCAAGTCCAGGTTTTGCTGCACCCCAACTCCCATCAGCCCCAGCCAGCATGGTTGATGGTCAGGCATGATGTGAGTCCAGCAACATTCAGAGGGCCTCATGTCCTCAATTTATCTTTTTCCCCAGCCATGCTATCTGTGATTTCCTTATGGGGAAATGCACAGAACTAAATCTGTGAACTATCACTGAATGACGGCCACTCCTCGAAAGGAAATTTGTGGTCCACATTTTAAAAAAATAGAAAATACTGTATTTTTCTGTCTATAAGATGTGCCCATGTATAACACACACACACCCTATTTTTGCTGCAACGACCAATCGCCAGTCCACCCTTGCCACTATCCGTGTATAAGACGCCCCCTAATTTTTGACATTATCTTTTAGAGGAAAAACCTAGTCTTATACATGGGAAAATACGGTAGTCAATGTCAGCTCCAGAGACAGCTCGATAGGGCTTCTTCCCTCAGTGAGCCCACCTCCTCATGGCAACCTGTTCAGTGGAGTCTTGTCAGTGGGCACTCAGAAGATGTCTGACTATGCTGGTGTCAGCTCTGAAAGCAATACATAGCAATAATAATAGTTTATTGAAAAGCAGAATAAGGTTGCACAAGTGTACATCCTGGTGCTGTTAGGACAAGTTAGTTGAATACTGCCCATGGATACTCAGGGCTGGTCCTACCATTAGGCAGAGTGAGGTATTGGCCTTGAGCAGCCAGTGCAAGAGGGGAGTGACAGCAAGATATTGGAAGGCAGAACTCTGTGTCCTAAGGTAGTGTGCTGCCCTCAGGTGCAGCAAAAGATGCTAGCCCATCCTTGGTCCAGTCTACTTGGCTTCTGCACATGGAATGGGCAGGGCAGGATACCAATTTGTCCTTTGCCACAGGCATCACAAAAACTTGGGCTGACCCCACGTTTGAAATCCCAACACCTGAGCCCAGTTTCTTGACATCACCCAATCATAACACTTGAAACAACAGCTGTGCAGCAGCAACTAGGCTTTCTTCAAAGTAGGAGGCGCATATAAAGACAGCCCTAGATTGACTTACTTCTCTCACACCATGCCAACTCATAAAAACACTAACAAGGCAATGTGCAATAAAACCACCATAAAATTATTATTAATTAGTGTGATTTTCTTTATTTGCTAGCAGTGCTTTTGCCAAATTAGTCGAAGTTTTTTTTAAAGTATAGTATAATGCAAATAATACGCAATTGTGTACTAAACATCAAAGAAATAAAGATATTTGATAATACAGATTGCAGTATATATCATTATATACTAAACATCATATAAATAGTGAGGAGATCTGATAAAATACTGTTAGAAAAGACACGAGAATAAAAATATTGCACATGCATTATTTGTCTCCCCTCAGCTTTTCCCTATTTTTATCATCCCCCCCCCTTTAGAAATACCAACAGCATTACAAGCATCATAAAATTAGAAGAGCATAAAATACAGGACAAATAGGTAAAGAATATAAACTCATCAGCACAGAGCCCAAACTGTGTAATGCTTTGAAACTCCCTGCAGTGATTTAACACACACCATTGTCCATCTCCACTCACCAGGCATGCAGCTATCATGGACAGGCCATGCTGCTGAGTTTTGCCTCTCAACGCCTCCGTCAATATATCAATAGAGGGCACAAATCTGCAGTGACACCACAGTTATGTCCCCGTCAAACAGCATCACAGCTCACATTGCAGTTTACCCTGAAAGCTACTCTGATGTTCCCAAAGTAGCCTTTGGTGAGGAGGCGACACTCCTCTTGGTCCGTAACCACCTCACCAACTGATGGGGTTATTGATAAACAGCGGCCATTCTTAGTCGTGTTGGCCTTCCCTGGGGGAATCAATGCACTTAAGTTGTGATGGAGGAACATGTTCTTGAGTGGATGGTGTCAGGGAAATGTGTGCACGCAGAGAGGCAGAGAGAGAGAGAAGGTAAATGTTTTGGGAAAGCAGAATGTGGTAGTCAGAGCACTTGCTGAACATTAAGACACCTAGATCCAGGAGTGGGCAGAAATTAGGCAGGGATCTGGGTGATTCGCAGTAAATTCGCAATGACCCCCAACTGTTTAACAACAGCCACAACAAAACAATTTGTTCTCCACAAAGTGAGCGGCTAGAATGAATAAAGCTAAGGAGGAGTGGACTTTTGTATGAAAGGACTGTGAGTTCAGATCAGACCTAGCCTTTGAAAACAATTCCCTAGGCTCTGAATATGCTCAGAGGTGCGTTGCTGTTCTTTAATTCTCTTAACTGTATGTTTTATACACCTGTCTCTAGCTGGTAGGTTCTGGGGGTCTAGTAAAACAAAGCAAAACACACCGCAGTAGATGCAGCAAGTGGGTAGTCTACCCATCCCTGACTTAGATGATATAATGCCAGTTCTACCACTGACCTCTTGCATAATGTCAACTCTAAAAAAACCAAAAATACTACTGAGGATCTGGCAAGTCTGCCTATTGGAGAGAAAACAAAATATGTGTCTCCAGCCCATCCAGACCAGACTGGCGTTTGAACTAATTTAGTAGGCCTTGTCTTACCTTTACAACCTTGCAGGGACCACAGGTGTTTTGGTTTTATTTATATATTATTTACCGTAAGTACAACTGTGTCTAATTGGTGTACAGAAAATACAATGTGGAAAAGGTAAATTATCAATTAAAGCTATTGACTCAAGCTTCAATTAAAATGCCTGCTTGAATAAAAATAAGTATTTGGTAGGTGCTGGAATTTCAACAGGGAGGGGGCTGGTCTGACCTCAACTGGAAGGGAGTTTCATAAAATGGGGCTCACAGTCCTGAATGCATAGCTCCCAGTGGATACAGCAGTGCCTCCAAGCCAATGACTCCCTTTAAAAACTCAGTGATGAGGAAGAGATAAAAGGGATTAGGCAGCCCTTGAGGTATCCTAGAACCAAGTTGTTAAAGACCTTGTAAGTTAATACAAGAACCTTGAACCTGACCTAGTAGCATTTAGCATTCTTTCCCAAACTTGGAGCGCCAGCAGTTGTTGGACTACAACTCCCATCACCCCTAGCTAGCAGGACCAGCGGTCAGCAAAGATGGGAATTGTAGTCCAAAAACAGCTGGAGACCCAAGTTTTGGAAACCCTGGGTTAGAGCACAGATGGGGAACCTTCCAGATGTTGCCGGACTCCAAGTCCAATCAGCCCCAGACAACGTAGCCAAAGGTCAGGGATGATGGTTACTGTAATTCTGCAACGTGTGGAGAGCCAAAGTTTCCTCATCACTGTAGCAGAGGCTGCGTCGTTTATGGTTGGCGAGCAGAGAGCGTTTTTAAGGAGAGAGGCTTCACCATTTGCCGGCTCCAGATTTGCATTTCCCAGCCTTGCCTGTGCTTTATCTCTGCCTGGCTGATAATTATCGCTGCTCCTTCACGTGACACATTAGAGAGAGCAAACCCCTGCGCCTGCCACTTTCTGCACAGCTGGGCAATCTGATGCAAAGTAGGGGAGAAGGGAAGAGCATGTTTGCTTGTCTGCTAATGGTTCCCTTGCTCCCCCAGACCAGAGAGAGTTTCCTCCAAATGTGTTAGAGAAAGCATGCTGCTGCTGCTGCTGCTGCTGCTTTTGCAAACTGTTCCTTCTAATGCATTTGAGTACCTGTATAAATGTTGCTGCTCACTCCAGTCAATGCTGGACCAGGCCTCTTCCTTCTAATAACATGAAATAGTCTGAAACATGTTTCTGATGATAATTAAGTGTATATTCCACAGGGGCACAACAAAGAGGCTCCCCCCGCGCCCACTGCCAGAATATGAAAATAGTCGCAGAAAACAGCTTCTTTAGACTCTCAGCTTTTAAAAGATGGGGGGAGAGTATTTTTTATCCTGTGATCCACCCCGAGATCTTGTGATGAAAGGCAGGAAATAACAACAACAACAAGAACAATAGCATAAAAGAATGTGTTTACATTCACATGACTTAGGCAGGTCACCTAATGTCCCTTTGCGGCGCAGAATGTGGTGGCTCGGGTGCAGAATTTTAATATTCTTTCTGCAAAGTACACACGGCCCTTTGCGGAGGTGTTTCAAGCGTTCCAGAGGCTATGAGGCTCCTATCTGACTCTGACGCCTCTGCAGGTGGCTCCCTGTATTACCTTGCTATCACATGACTAGTTTTGTTCCACTGCAGTCTCCTGAACAGGCCAGGGTGAGCATGACCTCATCACCATTCCGGCATCCTGCGAACAAGCGCACTGTCCTTCTTAGCTGTAATACTTGTTCCAGGGAATGCACTTCAGCACATTTAAATGTATGATTCAAAGTGCTGGAAAACCCAGCAGCTTAAAGGCTCTAATTACACTCTAGGGATGGCACTGGGTATAATATCCACAATGAACAGAATTACTGACAGGACTTGACCTCATCTTATGACTGAGTGTGAGTTATTTAACCTTGCCATGCAAGAAAGAAATCGAGGGGAGTCCATTTAAATGGTGTGCGTAGAATAAAGGTTGCATCTTGGAATTGTTTTGACTTTCCCACACCAACGTATCCTACCATCTCCTTCTTTCTCCCTACCCCAGCCACACAGCCACCCTCCCCGATTGTGCCCTGAGAAACTAGCCTGGTGCAACTAGAATGTAACTCAGCAACATGAATCCATTCCTCCATCTGCAAAATCAGCTCACCAGGTCCCCCCCCCCCCACCCCGGCCAGGCAGGTAGCCAGCTATCCTCCATCATCTCTAAATTGCCAAAGGCACTGCTGCTTCTCTTTTCACAGTTTCCATTCTCTTCTATGGTGCTACGGTTGGAAGTGTCAGAGTGAAACTTGGCTTGCACCGGTAGTTGATATACCTGCATGAAAAGGGTACATAGAGTGGAACCTCCAAGCTTCCTAGACTGCACTCTTTGTGCTGACCTACTGATCTTCCTTCAGTGTCAGACTGGTACATTTAGGGTTGATAACTTGACCTCACTTCTTCTCCATGCCGCTCTCATGCTAAGATGAAAGAGCTAGTAGGACTCTTTTGTTGGTGTAAAGCAAAATATAGAAATGTAAAATTCCTGGATGCCAAGATCCAAGTTTGGGACAATTGCTCTTTGGTGAGAGAACCCCAGCAGATATTTAAAATCATAAAATGTGCAGCAAAGTAGAGCATGGAAATATAAGCTGTAAAACCTTTAAAACGTGCCCTTCTAAGTGAGTTCCAAAATGTGCCCTTAAAAGGTATCTTTCCAAAGTTTCCCTCTTCCCCCAGCATAGGAAAAAGACCATGTTTTGTAAGTTAAAAATGGTTTACTTACAAACTCTTCAACGGCCAGGTTCATGTGCTTCAGGAAAGTTGCACAGGCCGTAAAACTTAACTTAATGATGAAGTGGTTAAAGTTCCTAAAGTATTGGTAGAGGAACTCAAGAGATGCTTGTTAAAGCTATGTGGCTGGAATAAGCAGCTCAGAGCTCTTCACACAATGAAGGTCAAATGTAAACTGGGGGAGAACAAACGCTTGCTAACCAGCGCCTCCCTAGGTGGGGGGAAGTGGACTTAACTAAGCCTGGCAGGACAGCTTACTCTCTGGTATTAACCTCTTCATGCATTAATTAGACTTAAGTATGTTGGTTATAGGACTCGGGTAGCGCTGTGGTCTAAACCACTGAGCCTCTTGGGCTTGCCGATCAGAAGGTTGGTGGTTTGAATCCCCGCAACGGAGTGAGCTCCCATTGCTTGGTCCCTGCTCATGCCAACCTAGCAGTTCGAAAGCACGTCAAAGTGCAAGTAGATAATAGCCACTGCTCCGGTGGGAAGGTAAACGGCGTTTCCATGCGCTGCTCTGGTTTGCCAGAAGCGGCATAGTCATGCTGGCCACATGACCCAGAAGCTGTATGCCGGCTCCCTCAGTCAGTAAAGCGAGATGAGCGCCACAACCCCAGAGTCGGCCACAACTGGACGTAACAGTCAAGGGTCCCTTTACCTTTACCTTTATGTTGGTTATATGAGACTGGCTATCTCACATCTTTACAGCTCCACCTCAGTCAGCTAGAATGAGGGATCTTCCCTAAACAACACTGATTTCCTGCAATAAACACAGCTTTCTTATTTTCCAAACTGTGTTGTTGGTGTTTAGTTGTGTCTGACTCTTCGTGACCCCGTGGACCAGAGCATGCCAGGCACTCCTGTCTTCCATGGCCTCCCGCAGTTTGGTCAAACTCATGTTGGTAGCTTCGAGAACACTGTCCAACCATCTCGTCCTCTGTCGTCCCCTTCTCCTTGTGCCCTCAATCTTTCCCAGCATCAGGGTCTTTTACAGGGAGTCTTCTCTTCTCATGAGGTGGCCAAAGCAGTAGAGCCTCAACTTCAGGATCTGTCCTTCCAGTGAGCACTCAGGGCTGATTTCCTTCAGAATGGATAGGTTTGATCTTGCAGTCCATGGGACTCTCAAGAGTCTCCGCCAGCACCATAATTCAAAAGCATCCATTCTTTGGCGATCAGCCAAGGTCAAGTGTGCTCCTCCAACAGGGATTCCGCTTGCACTGAAAATATACACCTCAGGCCTGGGGGCCAAATGCACCCCTCCATGCCTCTGTATCCAGTTCTTGGGACTCTGCCCAGCCCACACCCCACCCACAGGCCTTACTCCTCTCTCGAGTGCTGGATAGCATGTTTGTACTCTGATTGTGCTTCTTGCTTGCTTGAACAGAGAGATCGGGGGTGGGGTGTTAGTTGAAACCTTTGATTTCTGTGTGGCTGTGTGTCCACTGTACAAAGGCTGGAGTCACATCCATTGCTCTATCTATTTTTCCCTTGCCTACCACCAGTGATGGGATGCGGGTGGCGCTGTGCGTTAAACCACAGAGCCTAGGGCTTGCCGATCGGAAGGTCGGTGGTTTGAATCCCCGCAATGGGGCGAGCTCCCGTTGCTCGGTCCCTGCTCCTGCCAACCTAGCAGTTCAAAAGCACGTCAAAGTGAAAGTAGATAAATAGGTATTGCTCCAGCAGGAAGGTAAATGACGTTTCCGTGCTCTGCTCTGGTTCGCCAGAAGCGGCTTAGTCATGCTGGCCACATGACCTGGAAGCTGTACACTGGTTCTCTCGGCCAATAAACAAGATGAGCACCACAACCCCAGAGTCGGTCATGACTGGACCAAATGGTCAGGGGCCCCTTTACCTTTACTTTACCACTAGTGACATGCTTGGGTTGATAAAAATTCCCCACGCCTGCCCTAGAATGGGGATCCTACCTGGCCATGTATTGGGCAGCTGGCATAGCTGGGAGAGCTGGGCAGAGGGATGCCTCTGCCTAATGCAGTGCACCCACCCCAGTCCGGTAGACTGAGAAAGAGTGTCGGGTTGTTCTGTTCATCCCTCCACTCTTGTGATTTACTCTTGCCTGTCAATGGTGCATTCTGAGCAGTGCTGTCATGGATCAAATGGAAGCAGCAAAGATAAAAGTGAAGAAATGGAATTTTTCATCAATTATTTGACACGATCATCTTAGTGTTTTGTTTCCTCTTGGCTGCGCACGTCAGATTTGTGTGCCAAAATTATTCACTGCCGTTTCCCCCTAGAGCTTGCCTAGAAATGCGCCTGCTCTTCCACTTTTGAGCTGTGTTGTGTAGCTGCAATCAGACACTGAAAACACATGGTTTTGTTTTGTTTTTTCCCCTTCCCTTGTTGTGGGCTCTGGGACAAATTCCCACGGAAAGCGAGTCTCAGCCGGCACCTGCTTTCAGGGAGCGTTTAATCACTGCCATGTAATCAGATGGCGATTCCTTGAGAAGGGCAGGAACGCCGCCAAAGCAATTTCATTTCCCAGTCCAAAAGAGATAGTTGGGGGTATTAGTTCCGCTGCGTGTGCCCAATTTCAATCATAAACCCAGAAGAGATAAGGAAGAACTCAGGTGTGCAGTGGGTTGCAAACAGACATTTTGAACAACTTCTCAACATTGCCAAGTTGTGCAGGAAGTGACCCTTGCCTTGTTCACAGGCAAGCTGCTAGATCATCTTGCTCAGGATCTACACTGGCTGGCAGGAGTTCTCCAGGGATTCCCCACCTGACCTGGAGATGCGAGAGATTGACCCTGGGATCTTCTGCACGCAAAGCAGAAGCTCTGGCATGGAGCTACAACCTCCCCTCTGTGACGTTAACATATGAGAGTGCTGGAGGTGAAATAGTTAAACAAGTTACCCAATCAGAACCCAGGGGGGTGGAGTCAGAGGGACTATAAAACCAGCTCTGGGAGGGGCAAAGAAGGGAGTTGGTTGGGAGTTGGGTGGTTGGTTGGAGTGGGAATGAATTGGGATAGAGTCTGTAGGTAGGTTGAGTTAGTGTAGCGAAATAAGCTGAGTCAGGAACAGTTAGGAGCTAGGAAGACAAGTAAATATCTGAGAGGTGGTTTAGTGAGTGAGAGCAGGTAGCGGAAGTTATAGGTCTGGATAGGCACCCTATGATTGTAATTGACCGATACCGTTTATGAAACCACACGCTTGTTAAACTGCAATAAATAAACAGAAGTTTATGTTCCAATTTAAACCTGACTGGACTCAGTATCGTACCAGCTAGGGCCTGAGTGGTGGCAGCGAGAAATCAAGTGGTGGCACAGGGATCAATAGATGGTGAAACGTCCGGGGACCCTGTGTGATCGCCGCATCAGCTACTCTGTGGCAGAACCTCTTCAGGGTCTCAGGCAGAAAAGGAGCCTTTTCTGTCACCTGCAACCTGCCATTGTTTTAACTGGAGATGCCGGGGATTGAATTTGTGACCTTTTGCAGCAAAACCAGGTGCTCTCGCTCAAGATCACTAAGGCTGTGGGATATACACTAGGGCAGGCAGCTAGGAGCCATGCTCCCTCCCCAAATTGGAATACAGTATAGGAAGTTAGTTGATCAGCTCCATGGCCTCATCCAGCTTAGTATTGTCAACACACAGTAGCTACAGCTCTACAGGGTTTGTATAAACTAGGAGGAAGGAGGCCAAGTCTCACAAACTAAGGTGCTGATCTCCCCGCCTCAGACTCAGATTCTGGTTGCAATAGGTTACCAGAATGGGGAGACACAGAGAGAGAGAGAGAGAGAGAGAGAGAGAATAAGAAGAGGTTATGCAACCCTCATGGACTTTGAGAAGCTTCCTATTAAAACAAGAAGCTGAGCTGGAAAGCCTTAGAAATTTACACTGCTGCCAACCAAACTATACAAAATATTGATGAGAATGAAGACCTAGAGATGTTTCGGAGTTCGCTTTATCAAACAGAACAGCAGTCTCGTTTGGATATTGTCCGTGCAAACTCAGAGTCTCCCCTCCAGAGGACTGCTTCATTCAAATCTTGTCCTGGAATAGTTCAGCAGATTTCCAGAAATCCTTTGAAAAAGGAGGAGGAAGATGAAGAGTATGACAATGAGGATGAATATGAAGATTACCATTAAAACCACCAAGGAAGAGAGCACCTTTGAGACTAGAAAGTGTTTTCCCTGCAAATTGTTATTTTTCATTGTGTTGATGCTCAGTGATGGACACAATTAAGACTATTCATTTAAACTACAGTAAAGAAAGAACTGATCACTGGGGAATGAAAAGAAAACAAGAAGCTGAGCTAAAACACAATAATTACTCAGGAATGACTGAGGTTAAGGTTGGCTCTTTGGCAGTACAGTTCCTCGAGCCAGTCACAGAATATTAAATAAGAGCTTGGTAATAATGCATGACCATTTGTGTTTCAAGCATTAGAAGACAAAGTAAGCAACTATTTTCAAATAAGCAAAACTGACTTTTGGTGGGCGGGTGGTGTATCTATTTTAATAATAAAAATATGTCACAGACATATGTGTTTGGGATAACATTCCTTTATTTAAAATGCAGTGCATAGTTAAACTGTGGAACTCCCTGCCACAAGAGGCAGTGATGGCCACCAATTTGGATGGCTTTGAAAGAGGAGTAGACAAATTAACAGGGCATGAGATGGATACTGTCCTGCTCACGAGTTTGCCACAGGTGTCTGCTTGGCCACTGTGAGAAAATGATCCTGGAATAGACGGACCATTTTCAGGAATTTTTCCAGAACTGCACACCTGTGTTCCAAATGCAGTTGCACCATAGATTTCTGTAAGAGCATTATGATATTAGTAGTTTCGTTCTCAATTCCTTTCCTAATGATCCCTGGCACAGAATTTGCCATCTTCACGGGTGGCACACATGGGGTCAAGATCTTCACTGAACTCTCCATTAAGACCCCAGGGTCTTGTACCTTGTCAGTCACTGCCAGTTTAGACCCCCATGAGTGTGTATGTGAAATTAAGTTTATTATTTTTTTAATAAATGTAGTGGGGAAACCCTGAAAGAAGTCGAAGGGACCCTGTACGCATCTCTTAACCTTGGATTGATGATGATGATGATGATAATAATAATGATAATAATAATAATAATAATAATAATAATAATAATAATAATAACAACAACAATTTATTATTTGTACCCCGCCCATCTGGCTGGGTTTCCCCAGTCACTCTGGGCGGCTTCCATAGAAACCAAAAATACACTAAAATATCACAGATTAAAAACTTCCCTGAACAGGGCTGAACTTAGTATGTAGATTTGGAGCGGAGGAGTAAGAAAGGATTTGCCTTCTACATATACAAAAAAGTGTTGCATCCTCGACGCTGCAGTTCATTCCCATGTTTGCCTTTAGAAGTTTGTCCCATACAGTTTCTGGTCTAAGGAGTTGGGCAGAAAAGGGAAGAGAAAAGCAAAGAGGACAAAGTGGAGAGAGAAGGGCAAAGCTGATGATCATGATGATGATGATTTCTAGCTCAGTCAGTAGAGCATGAGACTTAATCATAGAATTGTAGAGTTGAAAGGGACCACAAGGGACATCTAGTCCAACCCCCTGCAATGAAGAAATCTTCTGCCCAATGTGACGCTCAAACCTACGACCCGGAGATTAAGAGTCTCATGCTCTACCAACTGTGCTACCTCTTTGCTGGGTTGTGGGTTTGAGTCCCATGTTGGATTCCTACATTGCAGGGGGTTGGACTAGGTGACCCTTGTGGTCCCTTCCAACTCTACGAGTGTATTTCAGATCCCACCTATGGTGTCCTTTTCGCCAAGAACAAGGTGCAAAACCTGTGCAAGACATTAACTTAAGTTGTGGGTGGCTAAGGATTCATATATATATATATATATATATATATATATATATAAAATTATTATTTTTCATGTACTCATCCACTCGCCCACCACACAAATGGCATCAGAACAGAAGTTCCGCCTTGCTTGATCAGACCAAGAGTCCATCTAGTTCAACATTCTGTTTCCGCCAGCAGCCAGCTGGATCCTTCTGGAAATATCACAAATAGAGGCACTGGCGGGGGCGGAACAGTCTTCCCTTGTTGTTTATCCCAAACGGGTGGTATTCAGAGGTAACTAGCTTCTGTGCAAGGACTTTCCAGTGAACTATCCTGCCCCATAACGTATCACAAACTCTGCCCCAGGTGTACCTATAAAGGACCATTCTAGGTCTATTTTGTAACTGTGGCATGTTACACAGTACAGAGGAAATATCCACATATTAAATGTGGGTTGCCTACCGCCATTGTAAATTACTTTATTCCCATTTGGGTCTTCCTTCCTATGACTCTTAGTTAGATACACAGTGTGAGAAACGAGGCTGAATTCCCTTCCACTGCCAATAAAAGTGTCTCTGGTTGCTGTTTGCAACAGGGCTAATCGAGTGTTTATCCTCTCTTTCGCGATTTGAGAGAAGGGCTTGTTTAGCATTACGGTTCTAAGCCACGAAAGCCCATTAAAAGCACTAATTAAAGCATCAGAAGTCAGACGATGCACCAATGAACAGCACAAACAGCAGCGCAAGGTAGTTTTGGAAGCGTTTTAGCTCTCTCTCCCACAATGCATCGTGGAAATATGCAAAATAACATTCTGGTTTAGGCGGGTCTGATGCTGTAGTGGCTGTAAAATGACTGAGAATAAACCAAATGATTTGTACAAGCACACACACACACACACCACAAACATAACATCCTTTGTTTTCGGCAAGGGCTCTGTAATAAGAGATCTGGCAACGGAAGCACAGCAACAACTTCACAGCACAGCCTTCCCTTGCTGGGAAAAAGACTCAGCACCTCCAGAGCCATCCCAGGGAGAAGAAAAGACTGACAGTATGGCAGGAAAATGAGAGAAGCAAAAGCAGGCCTTCACGCCGGAGACCTGTGATCAGTATGTGAGCACAAAGTGGGATGGAAAAGTCAACAAAGAAATCTGCTTGGCTTTCTTTTACCTCCCGACTTCCTCCTCCCTCATCACCAGTCCTCTGGAGGCACCTTGAGTCTCTTTATTCCCAGCGCCTGGTAGTGACAGCTACTCTGGGAAAGAGAAGGCAGAGAGAAAGGAGCTCATTAAGCCATGGGCTTCCTCCTGCAGGCAGCTTATTTTGCCTGGGTGCATTTTCTCACCTCCTTTGGAGAGCAGAAGATGCATATACCCTTGTGCCGAGCAAGCAACTTGCTGACTCTGCGTAGGGGGAATTGAGGCAGCACAGGGTGCCCACAAACCACAGTGGTCTCCTGGACAAAGGCTTTGCAATACAGTGGTACCTCTGGTTACGTACTTAATTCATTCCGGAGGTCCGTTCTTAACCTGAAACTGTTCTGAACCTGAAGCACCACTTTAGCTAATGGGGCCTCCTGCTGCCACTGCGCCGCCGGAGCACGATTTCTGTTCTCATCCTGAAGCAAAGTTCTTAACCTGAGGTACTATTTCTGTGTTAGCGGAGTCTGTAACCTGAGGCGTATGCAACCTGAAGCGTATGTAACCCGAGGTACCACTGTACCAAACTGGAAGCTCAAGCGCCGGGAGATCTGTAGGAAACAGATCCAGGGGGGATCTCCACAAGAAGGCACACGTTTCCCATGTGAGGAGCTCATCCTACACTCAAGTAGGACCCTGGCAGAGACACATGTCCGACTGGCATGTTCCCTCCCTCCTGATCGATCGTTTGGGAGCTTCAAAAGCTTTCTTCAGCCTGAACATCACAGCGACCGACGCCAACAGACACCGGCACACTTAGGGATCCACAGAGTCTTCGCAGCTTGCATAACAGGCCTCAGCAACTCAGCATTTTAGCTAATCTACTTTATTTACATATAAACACACATGGAGCACTGCAACATGGCTCCCTCTCTCTCTAGCATCAGACAGCAAAGAGAAAGAACAAAGGACAATAGTCCCACTTCACGAAACACAGTAACACAAACATCCTGTCTCCGTCACTTCCCACTCTATGCAGTCAAAACGTACACCGTCATGTGATAGACAAAAATCCCATGACTGCAATCACGGAGCAGGAATTCTAACATCTTGGGACTTAGCCCCGCTTCCTTTTGTGCTGCCTTTCTAGGCACAGGTCCAGGCTTTGCAGGTCTGTGTCTGAGCGGGATGTTACCTATACGCACACAATGAAATGGGAAGTTCGTGTGCAAGGGCAGTCGGGAAATACATACCCATAACTGCAGGTACGGTAATTCTGTAAAATGCACTGTAGCCATTCCAGGGGCCAGAGAGAAGAGAGCAGGAATAACAACTCAATGCGCTGGCAAATGGGATCTCTTTTCTGCGATTATTTGATGGCTAGAAATAGGAACTGTGGCATGAAGCCTACACACATGCTCATGGCACTGGTGGCTGTCATGTAGTGTAAGGAAATAAGGTAAACCCACAGATATTTTACTGCAATGTGGTATCAGTACAGGAGCAATACTTTCGGGACTGCTCATTCACTTTGCAGTGATGAGGGCCGACATAATGAGCTAAACACAGTGTCTGAAAATTTCCATTGCTGCACGTATGTTCTCCGCAATATTTACCCTGCTTGTCTTCCTTGCTTATTGTGTTCTGTCTCCCTATCTCTCGCTTTGTTTAGTTCTCCCCTGTGGCTCCAACATCACAAACAGATTTCAAAGTCCCCATTGCCCATTGATGTAACATCAATACGACCAAGATAAAAAGCCAAGATTCCCAGAACCAGCTGCTGATCAGACAGTGTTGGCTTTTCCATGGAATATTAATTGGCAAATTAGACACAAAGCTTCATTTACTGCAACCAACCAGAAAGGCCAAATCAGTGCCTCAGATGACACGGCTGGATAGGGAGGACTTCCATCAGATCCAGTCTTCAGGATTTGCTGACCATTGTGTGGAAGGGCTCCAGCTCAGTGGTAGAGCATGTGCTTCACAGGCAAAAGGTTCGATCCCTGGTGTCTTCAGGTAAAACCGGGGAAGACTGCTACCGGAAACCCTAGAGAGCTGCTGCTGGTCAGTGTCAACAATAATGAGCTAGATGATGAATCAATGGAATGACTTGCATAATGACATTGCAGAAATAGAGAGGGTAGAAATCTCACCTGCGTCACTTCCGATTGTAGGTGGGGAAATAAGAAGAACCGAAGAAAAAACCTGCTAGATCAGGTCAGTGACTCACGGCAAGGACAACGAAACAAAAAATCCCATTGAACAGTAATGGAGGCTGGATAGCTCAGTCGGTACAGCATGAGACTTTTAATCCCAAGGTTGTGGGTTCGAGCCCCACGTTGGGTGAAAGATTCCTGCATTGCAGGGGGTTGGACTAGATCTACTCCCACTATAAATAATCTGGCAATGATGCAATGATCTACCCATTGGATTGACCAGAGTTGCTGAGCTTTTTTTAGGGGGAGAGCTTTATTTTTTGTTTTCGGTCAATTGCAGGAGATCACGCGATCAACCAGGATCGACCAGGGACAGCCCGCGATCGGCCGGTAGAACACGATTGACCGGTTGGACAGGCCTGGACTAGATGATCCTCTTGGCCCCTTCCAACTCTACAATTCTACGATTCTGTGTAAATAACCATTGAAAGGGCTGGCTCGTCTCACAAAATTTTAAACAATTGAATAGGCTTGTTGGCATAAAAAGGTCTTTAAGAGACATGAAAATTAGCAGTGAAGAAGCTTGCCAAATGTCTGCTGGAAGAGTATTTACACAGTTTGGGGCTGGCAACACCAAATGCCCAACTTCTGGTTGAAACCAGTCAAGGCTCTGTAACAGCGCTCCTCTGGATGATCTCAGTGATCAAGCTGGGATATAATAGCTCAGATCCCAGACCAAAGTTGGTCAGGACTTTGCATGTTAAAATTAACACAGGAGCCTTGAACCTGCCCCAGATGCGTTATGGACAGCCAGTACAGATGTTTTAGGAGGGGTGTGACATGGCGTCAGCCGACTGCCTCCATCAGCAGCTGAGGCACTGCATACGGCACTGGCTGGAGCTTCTGCCCTAGGCCCAAGGTCCACCCCAGATCAGACCCACTGCAGTGATTCTGCCTCAATGCATGGACCACAGTGGCCAGGGTATCCCAATCCAGATCCACAGCTGGTGTATCAGACAAAGCTGGTCAAAAGCATTCTTTGGAAGTGTTTCTCTCACATTTTAATTCTCCTCCTTTGCTCAGATACTGTTAATAGAATGTGGTTATTGGTGTTTTTCCGGGTGTTGAGCAAAAGCTTATCTTTGTTTTAAATGATATGTGTGGTTTTGTGGTCTTTTGGCTAGACAGTAATTCCCCAGTTCAAGTCACACTGACCAGAAAAAAAGAGAAAGAGAAAGAGGTGCAGCAGCCTGGCTTAAGTTGCTTGATCTCTAGCCAGGGAATACTGGGGAGAAGACCAGGGGGGTGTCTAAAGGGCCAAGTGGGGAGGTTGGGATTCTAGGGCAACATAACCTTTACATATATATCTAGCGGCGGCAGCAGAAAAATGATGCAAGTTTGTGGAGGGAGGAAAGATGGGTTTGAGGAAGAAAAGGCTCATCGCTGAGGTCCAGGAACTTGAGCCCTCAATGTCCTGCAGGTAGCCTGACAGACTGAACTGGGAACATATTAGTCCCGCCTTAGGGCCATTTCACTTTGTGGAGACCTTGTGGGCTGCTCAACAGTGTTCTTGAACACCGGGGACAGTAAGGAATTAACTCAGATTGTGAGACCAACTCTGAAACCCAAGCCAAGCCCATGTCTCCACTGGTGGGTTGCCATAGCCATATGCCATGGAGGTGAGACTACAGAGAACCCACATCATTTGAAGAAATATTGTTATTTCTGGCTCTACAAATGGTCCACAAACAATAATACTTTGGAGGTCCTGGGTCTCAAGGAGGTTAGACTGGCCTTGACCAGGGCCAGAGCCTTTTCAGCCCTGGCCCCAGTGTGGTGGAACGCTCTGTCGCAAGAGACCAGGGCCCTTAGGGATTTGACATCTTTCTGCACGGCCTGCAAGACGGAGCTGTTCTGCCAGGCCTTTGCTGTGGGCAAAGTCTGACCCCCTTCTTTCTTTCTATGGGACCCTGTATGTAAGTGGCTTCCTTGGCTCTTTCTATCAACCCATATGGGACCAGCACAGGCGGCGGGCCTGATGAACATTTAATTCCTTACTCCTACGGTTATGATTTGTGGGTTCCCATTTAATTTTATTTTGATTTTAAATGTGATTTCGAATTGTATTTTAAATCTAATCGTTTGATTTTGTGTGCTTTTTAATGTATTTTTATTAAAGATTTTCTTGATTTACAAAGGTATGTGCAATGTCGCTCTCTCGTATTCTTCCAACCATGAAACTTTTTTTTTACAAATCAGTTTCATTTGTTGAGACATTAGGAAGAAAAGAGGAAAAGAGGTGGGGGGGAGATTATGAGTGGGGGTGGGGTGGGGTGGGTGGCGATGTTTCTATTTTACTTAATATATGTGGGGTTTTGTGTCAGCATTGCTTGTGCAGGTTCTCTGCTGTTCACTTATGTTCCTTTGGTGGTGAGAGAGGTTGGGGTTGGCCTAGGGTGTGGTTGTTCATTTGTGCTTGGCTGTGGTGGTCTTTGTTTTCATGTGTGAGTGGGGTGGGTGGGTGTTTTGGATCGGGTCAGCCATATTGATTTGTATGCTGTTGGTGGATTTTTGCCATTGTCTTGTTGGGCTGTGTGTGTGATAAAGGGGAGCCATACTGGGGTAAAGGCGTCTTCTTCTATTTGATTGTGTTTTTAATGTATTATATATTTGGTGTTAGCTGCCCTGAGCCACGTCTCAGCCGGGGAGGGCGGGGTATAAATAAATATTATTATTATATTATTATTAATCCCTGGTTTTGCTGTTGGGTTCTTAAATGATCCAAACTGGTCCCAACCTGGTCACTGAGCACTCAAACCATGGGTGGTTCAACCCTTTCCTTCTGGCTTTGAAACAAAGGGTCCGTGAGGTAGAATTTGCCTTTTGGGCAGATCTGCCAATGTCCCGCCGTTCCAGATGCCGGGGCTGTAGGACACGGCGGTGGCCACAGTTCTCAGGAGGAGGAACCAGAGAACACAATCAGCGAGCGAGTGAGTCACCCAGCGGAAACTTTTCACCTCGCTGCATCTTGTCATGTCCGTGCACTGAGGCTGTCAAAAAAACTTTAAATTAATTGTGCAGACAAGCAAGGGGTGGAAAACAACAGTTTCAGCAAATCAACGTAATTTGCAGGGAGATGGGCGAGTTGCTGGCAGGAAATGTAACGAGGACGGAAAGCGTGTGTGGGGGGGGTGTTAATGGCTTATAACTTTTTAAAGGATCTTGGGCTGTGGCTCTCTAGGGCCATCGTCTCAGTCCAGGCTGCAAATCCAGGAGTCGGCAGGGAAGCATGACAGCAGGACTGTTTGACACCTCCTGGCTCACCACAAGGGATGAACCTGCTAGGAGGCCAGCAGAATCAGCAGCTGCCAAACGGAGCCCAGGGAATGCCCTTGCCTCTTACACAGCTCTCAACCAAGCAGCCCTCCCTCCAGGCAAGAGCGAGAGCTTCCTAATATTTTGGGCTATGCTGCTTGCACTGCTCTGCTGATGCCCCCCTGCTCACAACGGTGTCCTAGACAATTCCAGCATCTCCTGCAAGCGGCCTTCGTCGCCTTGCTCCAGAGCAGGGCCCTGGGAGGGAACTCAGGCTTCCTTTAGCCCCAGGAATCCCTGTCCCTGACATCTCCCTCTGGGCTTCACCCGGCAGCTTGACTTTGGAAGTGGCTGTGGACCTGGCTCCAAGGTTAACACACAGAGAGGCCTTTACCTCTCTGGTTGGAGGTGGAGAAAAACAATCAAGCATGTTATACAATTGAGCTAAGGCAAGGCGTTACATCCCCAGGGGCTGTAGCAGATTGATTCCTTTCTTTGCAAGGTCTTTGTAGATAGGCCACTCATTTCCTATGCTGGTTATTTTGTTTTTCCTCTGGGCTCTTCTTTCCTCTTTGCCGATTTCCTGCACACTTCATATTTTATTCCTTTAAAATAGAGGCTCTGCTCCTGTATGGTGTGTGTGTGTGTGTGTGTGTGTGTGTGTGTGAGAGAGAGAGAGAGAGAGAGAGAGAGAGAGAGAGAGACCTTGAAACAGTCTTCTGTCTTAACATACATTCCTTTCATTTCAACTCTGCAAACCAATTAAATTTTAAGTAGGAGCCTCTGCAGTGCAGTAGGGGCTGGTGGGGAGCAAACCAAGGAAGGATTAGGCCTGTGCCTCGGAGGTTTGCTCCCCATTTCACCTCCTGGGACCAGAGGTGAGAACTTTTCCCATTTCTAACCTGCAGCTACAGACTTGGCACATTGCAAATCTCCCAAGGGATGTGGCAGAAACTTATGGCATGCCTGCAGTTTTAGGTGGGATGAACCAGCTTTCTGACCCAAATGCACCAATGTTCTGTCAGCTCCCACCTCAGGGTCATTACGACATAACAACCAGAGCTTAGCATAGGCAACTGATTGTCACACACAGTTGTCCTAAGCAAAGTCCTCCTCCAGCTCTGTCATTCTACAGTGGAAGTATATTGGGTCGAGCGAACTCAGGTGTGTGGCTGGATAGCCCTGCGATAGCTGTCAAAGATGGGTTTTTTGCCAATATCTGGTAACTTCATTATGTACTTCTGTGCCCAAAGCATCCCTATGTGGTGCCTGGGGTTTTGGATAAGTCTGTTGTGGTGCGGCTGAGCTAACATTTCCTCAGGAAGATTGCTTTCAAGTTTCTGAGCTTTCGGATTTCCTTCCTATGGCTTCATATTGAGCTAGTTTAAGGGAGTTTTGGGATTCCTGTTCTCAAGCTGCTGTTTTGAAAGTCCAGAAAAGGAAAACATTCTGCCCTGAATGAAGGAATGCTGGCTAACAGTGGAACTTGTCCTGTATCCATTTGAAGGCTATGAAAAAGTGGATTTTAAATCTATTTGCAGTAGAAAGTGTGATAAGAGAGTGTGAATGCCAATACAGGCAATCATTGATGAACCTATTTATTTTGTTTGTTTTCAGATTATGCTGAATGAATCATGTGAACTTCTCCTCCAGAAGCACAAGCTGTAATTCTGCTCACCTTTAGTGTCTCCCTTAATTGTGGAAGTTGTGGGTTTTTGTGCTTATGACGAGGTGTTAATGCAACTGGTGTAAACATGTCTGTTTTTGAAGCTGCTCTGAAAGCGGGCAACCTAAGCATTAATGAATTAGATCACCCAGTAGCCTCAAGTTATTTAAGAAGGCCTGCTAATTTCACTTTGTGGCAGTTGTGCACAGTTGTGATTCTCTTCAAAAATAATGCCCTCAGCTAGTGGTGCTTCTGCCTGACAGCCAAAAACAAGAGCAAATGGGGTGTTGGAATCTACATCTTCCCTGGTTTCTAAACGTCCTGGTGCTGTGCGGGAAGCCTCAGAAGTCAGGAACCCAGTAGCAGCTGCAAGGATGCTGGTCCCCGAACATGATGTTGAGATTTCTCAAATAGAGATAGTTTCTCCCAGCATGCTGAGCTGTTGGATTCTCTCTTTTCTGTGTCCTGTTGTACTCTGTGCCTTCTCTTCCATCCCCTGTAAACAAGCTGTCAGTTTTAATTGGACTGAGCTGCGGTGGGGAGGAAAAGGGAGACTTTGATAATGAAAGAAAGGGGTTGGTGGCACCTCACGTCCTCGTAAGACTCTGCTGCACACCTAATCCTCCCTGCTCATTCTCAGGAGTTTGTAGGGCAGAAGGATTTTTCAGTCCATTTGCTCACAGAGGCCTTGCTCCTTTTTTATATACATTTTGTTCTCCCGTAGGAATAAATCAATCCTGCCTTTTAAAGTCCCCTTGTCAACATACAAGAAACATTTTGTGTTTCCGAAGTAAAAATTCAGAAGAAAGAGGCCTCAGTCTTCAGTCAAATATCATTTTAAACAATTATGTTCCATACAGTGGTGAACCAAACGTAGTAGATCCAAGCACTAATTTTAAAATAATATTTTTAGACCCATATCAGATTCATCTTAATAGGTCACAGATTTTGTGGTTTGAATTAAGCAAAAAGTGAGGGGGCGGAGATGAACTGTGGTCCCCTTTTATTTGAAATCTCAGGTGAGTTACCCATGCAGTAAAAGTTGCTCCCAGGACCAGTCGCCACAGTGAAGCAGAGAAAGGTGTTCCAGAAAGCACTGGAGGTTTTCTAGCGTTGTCACCTTGAACCTGTCATTTCGATGCCCTCAGGTTAGCCTTCCTCAGTGCCTCCTGCTAGCCATTTATTCCTCTTTATTATCTCCTGCTTACCATCCTTGTTGTCCTGCTCTGGTGCCTGAGCCTTGAGGACGAGGTGGATCAGGAGTTACAGGACCCTGGAGAGCTCAAAGCAAGCCACTTTCTCTGACAAAGGCGGAAAGCGGACTGAGCCCTTTCAAGCTTCTGCTCCCAAACTACCTCTCCCAGGCTCCGCCCTCTTGTGAGGAACTCAGATTCTTAAAGGGCCAACCCTCTGTCAAGTTGTGGTTTGTTTTTGTCTCATATTTTGTTGTTTCTGTGCTAGCTTTAATTGTGTGTGAATTACCTGCTATTTTTTAACCCCTGTGGGTTTTTTAATTATTATTCTTAAAGTAACAAATATCTCCAAAAACAAAATGAAACCAACAAAACACGAAACCCCTTCTCTCATGAAGTGCCTTTTCATCATCCACCAAAGCCCATATTTCAGTTTGGCTTCGGTGCATTTGTCTGATGTCTAGCTAGTCGCAGCCACCCAGTTCAAACACCTGAGGTTTGAATGATAGAAATGGTTACCAAATACATTTTGGACATCCATCCCTTGAGGAGTGATAAAATATACATGATAAATAATAAGGTAGGATTCATAAGGCACTTTTTACATGTGTGATTATCTCAACAACCATTTGAATAACCTTGCATGCTAGGCCAGTGCTAATATTATACCCATATTACAGATAGTGTAAGACGAGAGCAGGGCGGCTTGGCTAAAGGTTACCCAATGAATTTCTGCTTATCAACCAACCATATTTATATCTCACCCTATCTGGGCCCAACAGGCAGCTTATAATAAAATACATATAAAAACACCTTAAAAAACAGCCCTTCAACTGTTTGCATTTAAGTCACAGCTGGTGAACCTGAGTTCTAAAGGGGTTTCAGTTTCAGGGATCAGTGTCTGGCGGCACCTTCACAAGTCTTCGGTGTAAATGCAATTTGTTGTAATTAAATGGGTCTTTCACTTCGGCTATTGTCACACTTCCCCGATCTTCCCTTCAAGGATCTATAGTCATGTCGCTAGGTACCTTTGCACTCTCTGGCGCACAAAGGGAGGCACTGGAGTCCAACTGAAGCAACCAAGTCTCACATGAAGCACTTCCTATGAGCACAAAAGAAAACTAACGAATCCAAGTGGGGAACGAGGTTGTCTGGCAACCAATAACCCCTTTCCCATTGACTGCTGCCGAAAGACAATTTTCGGAACCCGTCTGGCAATTTCCAGCACCTTACATTCAGCAAATTGTAGCTGAATTTCAGCAGCATGGCCCCCCAAAGAGGAAAGGTTTGGAAGGTGTGCTGGTATCGAAATTAAGGAGGACCAGTCCCCCACACAGCCCACACTTTCAGGCTGGATTCATAAAATACATATATTGGTCTCCCCACCCTCCCACCTCTCCTCCTCCTCTTTCTCCAGCAACCAAGAAAATATTCATAAAGATGAGGTGCAAAATTCCTCTCCAACTTCAAATACATTTCTCCTGGCTGCCTCTCCTTGATTCCTGGAATATCCCCTTGGAAAGCGGTGGATACAACCAGCTGGCAACACATATGACCAAATGCTCACTTCCCCCAGTTGAGGCAAACTTCCAGATTGCAGCAGCCACTCATTAAAGGGTGACGAGAGGGGGGTTGTGAGTGAAGGGAGGGGAGCGTTTCAAGGCTCCTTTCAAAGCAGAGCTTGAGAACATTAGAGAGATACACCAAGGCATCTCAAGCCATAAACAGAAAATCTTGGAGCGGGTAAGGAAAAATATTTCCATTCTGCCGTACGTTTGCCCTGTCATTGGAGATGCTATTTCAACTTTTGCCCAGACAGAGAGGATGCCATGTGAAAGGAATCCACTTTCCTAATCTCCGTGTAGTAAAAATAACTTGCATGCCAGCACCAGAGATTTCCAACTCTCCTGCCGTTGCTCTTTTCATAGACTGTCCTGCTGGGAGGCATGATGACTTTGCTATGTAGTCTCATGATCCCAAGTTATGAGTCAGAAAACTCTGCTGAAATCCTAAGATTGGTTTAGAACAGGCATAGGCACCCTTCGGCCCTCCAGATGTTTTGGACTACAATTCCCATCATCCCTGACCACTGGTCCTGTTAGACAGGGATCATGGGTGTTGTAGGCCAAAACATCTGGAGGGCCAAAAGTTGCCTATGCCTGGTTTAGAACATGACAAACGTTGGAGAGAGGAATGGAGAAACCCGGAAGTGTGACTACTTATATGTGGCATTTGAAGTCCATTTTTCCTTGGCTCTGGCTTCTTGTGATAGAGAGAAACATGACTGTCAGAGAACTACATGTCACCTCTTAGTTGCATTGACACATTACTGTTATGGGGCGCGCCAGCCTGTTGTTAAAGAAAGGAAAACGAGCAAGATGTTCATCATATGCTGTTGTACATCACCTGAACAATGACAGCACTCTCAGAGATTATTGCATTACCCAAGGTATAATGTAAATAGCACCTGGTATTCTCAAGTACCATGACATTGTTGCATTATTCCCATTTTACTGCAACGTCTGGTCCATCTAAGCAATGGCATACAACCGCGTTATATCAGCTATAGCTTTAAGAGGTGTGGCGCTTGCCATAGTGACCAAGTTAAGTGCATCTCGATTACACATCAAATAATATTAGCAAACACTAAGTTTAGCCACTTCTCATATGTAACCATTAGCCAGGCATAAAAGAACCTGCAGTCATTGCTGTACTCCAGTTCCCATCACCCTCTGCCAGCATGGGCAATGGTCAGAGATGGTGGGAGTTGTAGTCCATCAACATTGGGCGAGCATGAGGTTTCCTAGTCATATCGCAGAGCAATTTCCTCCCTTCTTTTACAAGCAGGAGACACGCTGGACTGTCCTGGTAAAATGGCTGCACTTAAACTGAAGAAGCACAAGTTATACTCAGGGCTGTTTCATTTAGTAGTTTCCAGTTACCTGTTTCCTTATGAAATGTCCCAATTTCCTATCTGCTGTTCAGAAAGCATGCTCTTTCTTTATTAAAACGCACAGCATCGCAAAACAAACAAGCAGAGCTTTGTGGTTTCCACTTCGGCACTGGTCACTGATGACCACTGAATAAAAGTGCCAAGGTAATGAAAAATGTTTACTATTGGGAAGAAAACGGAAGGAAACAGGACTCTTAAAATGAAGGGTTGGGACAAACCATGTTAATTGCTTTCATATAACTGGGCAGAACTTCTCAGGGAAAACAAGGCTATTTCTGGCCTAATCACCCAGGCCAGCAACTGTCTTGTATGCATTTACTTGAAAGAGGCCTGTGGAGTTCTCAGGAGCAGAACCAGAAGGGCCGACCCGAAACTTCGCAAATAATTTGAAGCAGAGAAGACCGAAATAGAGGACACCCATCGCGTTCTAGGGAGGCTGTGAACTTTTAACAAGGAACATGCCCGACACTCTTTGTAGCTGGGATGGTTTGGAAGAAAGGAACAACCCACGGAAACAAGGACAAGGAATGTTCTGGCGCTTCCATGTGTTACCACAGTTTGTACTCGTAAATGGTGTCAGGGGAACAGGCCAGCAATCAAAACCCTTCTAGACTGCCCTGTGTGTACACACAGACACAGACAGTTCAGTGGTGGCTGGTGCCCACTAGGAATGGCAGGTCAGAAGGCAGGGAGCCCAGACACCAGGTGGAGCCACAGCCAATGAGAGACAAAACCAAATAATTCTAGTTTTGTCCCCCATGCCCTTGTCATAGTTTCGTTACTGAGCAACAACGGGAAGAACTCACTCTCCACTGAGTGAGAGGCCAGCCAACCAGAAGAGTCTCTGAAGTGTACTTGCCTGGAGGCCAGGTCAGCATCCGAAGTCAGGTCCAGTCCTAGGGGCAGGTGAACAGCAATCCACATGATTAGGGAATCCAGTGAGCATGGGGTCAGGGGTCAAGACGAACAGGAAGCAGCAAAGTAGGGCCAGGAACTACAAGCATTGTTACCAGCTTCTAACTGCTGCTGGAAGCTCTGCTTAAGAAGGCTGAAGCCAGCTGGTTCTCATCAGCACCTTCTCCCCTGTGCCCTTGACGGCTGATGAGCTGCAGGTGGAGTCACTCCTCCCCCTTCAGGCTGCTGTCCAGCAGGTGAAGCTGGTTCCTGGCCCATGATACCCCTTCCAAGGTGATTTCTACAAGGGTCAAGCTGACACTAAGGAGGAGGAAGCTGAGAGGTATTGCCAGCCTACCCTGCGCATCGTAGCATGTGGCTGCCCAGAAGGGAATGTAGACTTACGGCTGAAAATAAATTGCAGACATTCCTGCATTGCAGGGGGGGGGTTGGACTAGATGACCCTTGGGGTCCCTTCCAACTCTGCAATTCTATGACTATTGGAGTCTGCTCTAAAAAGGCTATGGGGTAAAATAAACCCGTTAATGGCTACCTATTTTCCTCTTGTTATCTCTGTGCTTGTGTATAAGCTCAGACACAGACACACACAGCTTGCATTCCCGCTGCGAAGAATGCTGCTCCTCCAAGGGTGAGATAAAGCTTTCTTTATTCAAGTGTCGTGGTCTGGTCCCACCATCAGCCCTGCTGACAGCGCAGCCTGTCCCCGCATCCCGTCTTACACTTCATCGCAGGTATATATACACTGGCAAGAACAATCCCAGATCCTCTGGCTGGGGGTGGGGGGAGAGGCGTCAATCCCCTTGTCACAAAGCAAAACTAATGAGGGAGCTGGTACAGCACAGGACGAAACTGTTTCTATCAGGTCTGGAAGTGCCATTATCTAATTTACTGCGAGGAACAGCAGCAGGGTCAAGAGACCCCATAACTAAACCCATCCATCACTGTCACAGCACAGCCAGCTCTTCTGCTCCACAGAATCCCACGTTCCTTGTTCCTGGGGACCTTTTCTGTCCCGTGCAAAAGCTTCCCTGGGTCCTGGCTGGCTGGCAGCCCGGTACCTGCCGATACTGGCAGAGTTCAAAATACCAGAGGCCTTACAGGATTGGCAGAGCTCCAGCTGGAGATCCACCAGAAACAAATTGTGGTTGTAGATCTCGCCCCAAATTTGATGGATTTCAAGGGATAGGCCAGGTATTAATTAGAAGACTGCTAAAGCTGGACTTAGAAAAGCCAGATTGTTCCCATGGGGTCTCCTGTGACACCAAACCGTTGTTTCTGCTACACTCCATAGCGCAAGGGTGGGCTTTATTTTGCGATACTTTTGTTAGGGGCTGCCAGCTGCTGGTGGCAGGTGGGACCAGGGCTTTTTTCCGGCACCTCTCAAGTGGGCACTATTGCCATTATAAGAGAACAAGGGAGGTGTTTGTGGTGAGTTCCGGCACCCTTTTTTTCTAGAAAAATAGCACTTGGTAGGACCATACATTTTCTCATCCTGCCACTCATCACTCTTCCTGCCACCCTTTTCCCACTACTTCCCCCTCATTGCCACCTAAAGGTAAAGGTAAAGGTACCACTGACCATTAGGTCCAGTCGCGGACAACTCTGGAGTTGCGGTGCTCATCTCACTCTATAGGACAAGGGAGGCAGCATTTGTCTGCAGACAGCTTCCAGGTCATGTGGCCAGCATGACTAAGCCACTTCTGGCGAACCAGAGCAGTTGTGCTGGTCCCGTGGGTTTCCGTGAGGTGTGGCCCAAGTCCAGTCCGAGGTCGAGGGTGCAGTATTGAGGCCGTCCATCAAAGCTGGAGCTAGGTCCAAGGCAGGGAGTCAGGAGAGGTCAGGAGATCCGGCAGGACGGTACAGGCAGGAACTGGCTACCAACAACATTGCTCCCGCAACTTGGGACTGGGGCTGGCTGGCTTTTATCTGCCCCGAGGCATAGGGTGGCCCCAGTCCACAGGTGATTCACCTCTCCTGGCCTGGAGGTGAGCACTCCTCCTGCGGGAACTTAGTTCCCTCTGCCTCTCTGCCCTGAGCCTCTACAGCTCAGGAGAGGCTGGAGGGTTACTGGACCCAGAGGCAACCTCACCTTCCCCTGACAGGGCTGGGAGAGGAGCACCTGCAGGCAATGGGTCCTCCATCACCTCAGGAGCCAGAGCAGACCCAGCTGGTGCCTGCACCTGAGGATCCAGCACAAGTGAGGACCCTTCAGGCTCAAGCCCTAGCCCCGGCTCAGCTGGTTCTGGAGGTGGGGAATCCTGTGCAGGCTGGGCTTCCTCAGGTTCAGCCTCCGAGTCTGAATCCCAGGCCATCACAGCAGTGCACAGAAACGCCATTTACCTTCCCGCCAGAGCGGTACCTATTTATCTACTTGCACTTGACATGCTTTCAAACTGCTAGGTGGGCAGGAGTTGGAACCAAACCATGGGAGCTCACCCCATCGTGGAGATTCAAACCACTGAACTTCTGATCAGAAAGCCCCAGGCTCTGTGGTTTAGATCACAGCGCCACCTGCTGCCTACATGAAATTAAATCAAGGGTTATGAGAAAGTAGGACATAGGGCTGTGGGTTGCACACCCCTGCTGTAGCTGCTGTCAACTATCTCTAAGACAAAGAATCCTGAATTAGGTGCTCAATCCCAGAGGGGATTTAATCATTCTGCCCTTGCTTCTAGATTAATACTGTACTTGAGAGGACGTAACCACATAGAACTACCCAATTACACTAGGGCCACTAAGTCTGGACATTACCGGGATTTCAATGGTGGAATTTATGTCTTAGGGAATTTCCATAAGGTGGTGCTTTGTCCTGGATCTTAGTCTCAACCATTGCGGGGGTTTCCTTTAAAAAACTCAACAATTAAAGAATGAAGTGGCAACATCAGGAAGCAATTGGACATATGTTTGTAACAGGAGCAGGAAACCTAATTATTTTTTTAAAAAAATGTATTAAATAATTTGGATTAATTTATTAAAATTTGGAAAACTAATAAAATTATTAATAATAAAAAAGCTCAACCATTTTCGAGATGTCCTAGTTTTTTTTTACTTTTTGAAATATGGCAACCCTAAATTATACAAGGGGGAGGTAGAGCTGGGCCAAATATCATAACCAAATAGCAGTCTTTCCATATGGAAATTGGTCTAATTTAGCTAATGCTCTGCTGAATAGGGGGCTTGTGAGTCTTGGAAAGTCCCTTCCCTCAAATGTGGGACGATGCGGAGGTAGCCCTACTACAGGGAAAAGGGAATCTTTGGCCCTTCAGATTTATTTTACTCCAACTCCCATCAGCCCTAGCTAGCATCACAATGGCTGGGGATGATGGGAGCTGTATTCCAACAACATGTGGACGGCCACAAGGTCCCTACTCCTGCAAAACTGCTCTCTAACTGAGCAGCTATTGCACATTGAACAGAGACGAAAATGTTCAGACTGTCAGAAATCAACTCAGATGAACTCCACGTTTCCAACAAGGTCTCTAACATGCAGTTCTGCACTGGGCTGAAAGCATCCCAAAATAGCCTGTTTCACTCCAGAAAGTGACACTCAGTGCCCACCTCCCATCACACACAGCACACCTCATTCATGTGGCACAGGCAGACTGACTCCTGGTGACTCTTGCACACCCGATACAAGATTCAAGAGCGGGGAGAGCACTGTGGTTTGAAGGGCATACATCCAGCCTCACAACAGAAGGAGAGCGTGTTGAATAATTCAGCCTGTGCTGCCCTGGTGCGGCCATAGGGAGCAGCCAGAGCAGAAGCAAATGCCAGTCTGCCCAAGAGCAGAGCTTCTTGGCTTCAGGTGTCAGTCTGTTCTGGCTCTATTTCTAGGATTTCTGGTTGAAATGTCTCCTCGTCACCAGTGGGGAGTTGGCAACTTGCAATGGCCTCCGCGGCACTTAAGAGAATTGCCCGTCCAAAGGCACAGCAATGTGGCTTTTCATTAGGAGTCAATTATCTTGTTACGCTGAAAAACACCATCAGCAGCGCTCCCCACCTTCCCTGACAGCACAACTCGCTGGTGTTGAGAGGTGCCTTCTTGAATCATATAACGTGACCCCATGTTGAACCACCGGAGACCAGATGCTTAAGCACAGGAAAGGACGTGCAGAAAGCAGAAGGTTTAAGTTCCCAGGAGAAAGAGAGGCTTGTCAGCGATGCCATTTGCAGGCAGCCTCTTCCTTGCATGTCCCAATCACAGATGCCAATGCTCGCCAGCTCAGCGAGATGGTTCTCTTCCTGCTATACTCCACAGAGCACAGGGAAGCAAACCTGCAAGTCTTTAATTTCAGAGTGTGCAAACGAAGAGAGAGGCATGGTTTATAAACTTAACAGCCCCAAATTCTGCAAAAAGTGGCAGTTAAGTTAACCAATATACATGTGTTTTCTCCCAACTGATTAGAGCTGTGAAGCGTATTTACAATGAATTTCGGAGGTTTACCGGCAGTTCCTGGGCTGGTGAAGTAAGTATTGGCAAGCTGGGAAAGGAATGCCATACATGCCAGTTCATGGGGAAGGGAGCAGCGCCTTGTTGCCCAAGGGAACATTTGCGTATATAAACAAGAAAACACAGTCCATTTTTGTTTTCCCCTTCAAATATATGAGAGCTAGAAACTTGCTTTATTAAAAATGAAGGCCAAGCTCTGGATTCTACCTTATGGGACTAAACCTGGGGCTATGCAGCCATGTAAAGGTAAAGGGACCCCTGACCATTAGGTCCAGTCGTGACCGACTCTGGGGTTGCGGCGCTCATCTCGCTTTATTGGCCGAGGGAGCCGGCATGCAGCTTCCGGGTCATGTGGCCAGCATGACTAAGCCACCTCTGGCGAACCAGAGCAGCGCACGGAAACGCCGTTTACCTTCCCGCCAGAGCGGTACCTATTTATCTACTTGCACTTTGACGTGCTTTCGAACTGCTAGGTTGGCAGGGGCAGGGACCGAGCAATGGGAGCTCACCCCGTCGCGGGGATTCGAACCACCGACCTTCTGATTGGCAAGTCCTAGGCTCTGTGGTTTAACCTTTAACCCACAGCACCACCCACATCCCTATGCAGCCATGTAGTCTCCTCTAATTATGTGCCATATACACCATTTGGAATCTTGGACCATGTACTTTACTTCACCCATTCACACTAACATATGCAAGGTCAGGCCTCCATCTTCAAAGTAGCTTAACAAAATAGACAGTGAGTGTCGCTCCACAACAGTGCCTAAAACAGCCTGGGATGTCTCACTGGCAAGACCGCCCTTTGCCCATCATAACCTGAGCTGTGAGGAAAGTTAGGGCCTTGCTGAGCTTCCTCTGCAAGTCTAAAAGTAAACCCTGCAGGTGAGGAGAGGTTGTGGACCACTAGATGCTGCTGGATCCAGCTCCCATCATCCCTGACCCACTGGCTGGGGCTGATGGGAGTTGGAATCCAACAACCGCTGGGCGACACACAAGGTTCCTCAGCCCTGCGAATTGGTTGCCCCTGACGGCAAACAAACTTGACCACTACTGAACATAGGGGGAAGATGCTATTCAAATGGAAACAGGCGGGTTGAAGTGGGCCCAACCTGGCTTTATTCAACCTGGCTTTATTCAAAGGAGACTTTATTGCGAGGTCCAAGCAGGGCTCTCTCTTCTCAT
This sequence comes from Podarcis tiliguerta, assembly GCF_965153285.1. NCBI lineage: Eukaryota > Metazoa > Chordata > Lepidosauria > Squamata > Lacertidae > Podarcis > Podarcis tiliguerta. The sequence goes on along the minus strand of NC_139535.1, from coordinate 90,206,317 downwards.
GTCCACTGAAGCGCAAGGGCCACCGGGGGAAGCAGCTCAGGGCAGCAGCAGGCGGCGTAGCTCCTGGCTGGAGGTGACGGGCAAGGAGCAGGCAAAGTTCTCGCAAAGGTAAGCTGTGGCTTTTCCATCTTTCTTCTCCAGAGAGGACAGGAAGCCAAGGTGACGGTACAGGAACCCCTTGGTGTCCCCGTCTGCAAGAATCAGCACCTGAAATGGGAGAGACAACAGGGAAGACACACAGGCTAAAGTGAGTGTTAAAGACGACGCAACCTGCTCCCTTTCCTAGGCACCGGGGCCTTGCTCAAATATCCAGCAATGTTTCAGAGACCCAGGGTTAAACTGGTGGCTCATTCCATCGGTCCTCCCATTCCCCCTGCCCTGCCTGCAGTTTTCTGACATGTGCAGCACATGTGGCTTCTGGGAGCCATCTGGGTCAACTAAGTTAAATATTACTGGGTGTCTGGGTTTGTTTTCGACTTTGCAAATTTGTTTTATTCTAAATTTTAGCAATATTGGGTGTGTTTTTTCATACTTGTAGTTTTTATTGCTTGTAAGTTGCTTTGCTTGGGCTTTGCCAAGAAAAGCACCATATAGATATTTTTAAAATATATGTTTAGAAATTAACTCTCCGGGGCGTTTTTTCTTTGCTCCATCGGTGGTATCTCTGGAATGGCACTCTCCTGCTTGTGACACATTATAATCTTGATTATATGGATTTGTCTGGGTTGCTGGCAAACTAGGGCTCAAAATCAGCTGGAAGCACAATTAAGGTGGCCATTCCACAAGACCATGTAGTGCTATATTATCCAAAATGCCCATCTCCATTGCTAAGCTCTGTCTATAATGTTTACTCAGAAGTTGTCCCCATTCAGCAAATGTCCCCTTCAACTTTAATTCCAAGCTCCCTGCTTGCAACATCACTGATTAACTGCCTCTTGGTTAGTCTATTTTTGGGGGGACGGGGACTTAAATGACTGGTTTCCTTTCATTATTTTCCTTTCTTTTTCTGAATTGCAAAATTATGCCCTTTTACAGTTAAAAAAGTGACCGGAAAAATAAAAGCCAGTAATTAAAGCCTGCTTCCCCCCACCCCCCCACCAAGGGAACAAGAAGTGATTATGGGGCGAAGGATGTGCTGAACAGAAAGCAATTGGAGGCAGAAGCCACTAGGAGGAAACTTCTACTTAAATACTGAGCAGCCCTAAAAGGTCTCAGTTGTGATTTGGCTGCACACACCCAACAGGCTGGTGCTGCAAGTGAAATCAGTAGCCTAAAATCATATATGCAGAAAGCAGGAACACAGAAAACACTGGAATGCATATGGATTCTGCATAAAATCTAAGTGAACCAAGGATGGTAACTCCAGACTGAACAGCTTGTGTGTAAGCAACTCCGATAAGAATACAGTGGTACCTCGGGTTAAGTACTTAATTCCTTCCGGAGGTCTGTTCTTAACCTGAAACTGTTCTTAACCTGAAGCACCACTTTAGCTAATGGGGCCTCCTGCTGCCGCCGCGCCACCGGAGCACAATTTCTGTTCTCATCCTGAAGCAAAGTTTTTAACCCGAGGTACTATTTCTGGGTTAGCGGGGTCTGTAACCTGAAGCGTATATAACCTGATGCGTATGTAACCCAAGGTACCACTGTATTTGGGATGGTGGGTCCTGCCTCTCTGTGCAGGCATTTCGATCAGATTCCTTCTAGATCCTTTCCGGTCATCCTGGAAAAATTCTGACATTGCATGCTCCTCCCTCTGTCCTGTTGACAACTCAGGGGAATACGCAGCGTAAGCAATACTACAGTCTCTCTACCAAGCCTGCTGCGAAGAAATGTGAAGGAGCAGAATATCCTATTTGTAATACAGACTATCCAAGGTGTGTTACACCTGTCTCTTGCCTAAGGTACCGAGGACAGCAGCCCACCCTGAGTTTGTCACACCCAGATTCGTGGTGACAAACCGAGATACGTGAAATGAAGCCCGGGGAGAAACTGTTACCCTGAATAGCAAACCAGAAATGACACCTTCCGTTAACAACCCAGCAGCCTGGCTGCGTAAACAAGCCCACAGCATCCCGACTGGCTCGTGTGTGTCCTGGACACGAGGAGCTGTGGAGGTGCAACTTATTTAAGCAAGTCTCTCCTTGCCCAACTCCTTGTCACTGGGGACTTGGGGCTGCGCAGTGCGCTGTGAAGCCGTTTGCGGGGAAGAGAGCCTGTGTTTTCCCCTCCCCTCCTCCTGCCACCCTCTCCCCGTTCAGCCCCATCTGTGCCACAACTAAGCTGTGATCAACAGAATCATGCTGCTGCCACCCCCGCTTGCCCAGCAGGCTTCAAACACGCCGCTCTAATTGAACTCAAACTGCATTAATCACTTTTACAGCATGCCAGCTTCCTGCACGTAGGATCTGGAGCTTGAGCCCAGGCCTAGCCCAAATTCTAGCCAGCGCTGCTCCCTTGGTGCCGGATTGCAGCAAGATCATGCGAGGAGCTGAATGTCAGGCTGGCACAAGTGGCTAAATAGCAGGCCCTTCTCTCTCTCTCTCTCTCCACCCAAAGAATGAGTCTGACACAAATTAGCTGCATGGGGAAATGTCCAGATGAACCCTGCCGTGCATTCAATGCCATGTGACGAGGTACAAGTGTGGCCGGTGGGTCCTTCCCACACCAATGCAAGCCTGGGTCATGCTCCCCGCACAGCTGCACATTTAGCATTAGTGAAAGGGGCTGTGCGCACCAAGTAGGGTTCCCAATTGGGTAGAGGAGCTGAGCATATGTGGAGGGGCCCTTTCCTGACGCATCCTGAATGTGTAGCTCCCAGAGGGTCAGAATTCACTGATCACATAAATGGAGAACAGGGAGATCCCACGATGAAATGGAGGCTGGCACCAGCCACACGAGAGCCAAACTGAAATAGAAAGCTCCTAAGAACTTGGTCTACCTGAAGCATCCTCCGGGGGAACAGGGAGGGGATGATGAGGCGTTCAGCAGAGTTTCCAGCACAGGGAAGTGATGAGATTTATGGCTACATGGCTAAAGAGTTTTATTTCTCACTACGCAGACAGAAAAGAAACATCCTTTCTCTATGAAAGCAGAGAGCAACTGAAACAAACAAAGGAACATTAACCAGTAATGTCACATCCGTCTCCTGTCTTCCGTGAGACTTCCAACAGCCTGGAATGTCTCTGGAATGTAAACAGAGCCTTGTGACTCCAAAGCACTGCTCAGTGGCAAACAGAAACTAACAATTGCTAGCCTGTTCACCTCTTGCATTTTTCCCCCTTACCTTTTAAATGCCTAGGTGTTTTCCTCCCCCATCTTTTCCCTTGTCATTATATGCGCACTGTAACTTGGCTACACCTGACTGCCTATCTAAATGCCCTTTCCTTAGCGCAAGGCTCTCCTCTGCTTGCCAGTCCTCATTCTGTTTAGGGCCTCCTTTTCATTATATTCGTTTCGCTCCCGGAAAATGCCCCAGCGTCCTTCTCCCTGTTCTGATTTTTCTCTCCACAAACATTTCAAAGTGGGCTCTTGGGGTGTTTTCTAGGCCAGATCAAAGCTGCTGCAGCTCCTGTCGCATTGGGTCACCCCTGTTAGGAACGCTCTAATCATGCCTGAGAAATGAATGGCTGCAGCACTAATTAATTTTTACAATACAGAAATTATTATTAGCTCCCCTGGGTCCTGGGCGTTAATGGAAAGTGCATTGGGGATGAAGCTTGTCAAGCGCAAGGATCATCTACCTTTGTTCAAGGTGTAAAACAGGGCAGGGTGTGCTGAAATGAAACAGGGTAGAAGATACACTAAATACTTCTGTCATTACAGGACAATGGACCCTTCTCTCTCTCTCTCTCTCTCTCTCTCTCTCTCACACACACACACACACACACACACACACACACACAGAGTGATTGATTTATAAGGGAAGAAGGAAATGAACAGGAAAGGGTGAAATCACCAGTGTGGTGAAATTATCACATTATCAGTCACATAGAAAGAGAAAAAAAGCTTCTCTGGACTGTGTGAAAGCGAGACCATGTGCACACACTCTCATACACATGGAGGATATGAAACAGAGGGTACCCAAACCTCCCATAAACAGTATTGCCCACATCAGCACCCTGGGGTAAAGGCAAATATGTCATTTCTGTGATGCACTGCTGAGCTCAAACTGGGATCTTATGGAAGAGACACCAACTTCCTGAGCCACTGGGAATGCTAGTCAGAGGTGATTATGGACTGTTTCACACCAGAGCCCATAATCCTCCTAGACTGGGAAGTCAGTTGCCATCAGAGGGGCCAATCCAGTGCACCCGGTGTCTGACATGGAGCTGTTAACTTTCCCCTGTCTGGGAAAGCCATTCAGGGAAGCCACCAAACAGGTCCAAAGATGGCCACGCTTGCATGTGCCAAGGCACACTTAATACTAATTCATTTCCCACTTGGTTGCAGCAAATGCCTTAAAACGTGCAACATCTGTTTACAGGTAAGACTGCAACCCTTCGTTCCCCAAGTCGGCAATTGCATATGTCGCCTCAAACCATATCTATGTCAAAATGCCTCTCATTTTCAGCCAGCATCTACCATGCATAAAAGCTGATGCAGCTTCTGAGTAAGGGAGAATTCCTGACCATAAGTGCCTGGTCGACTGCACGCCAGAAAATGTTACTTCGTACAAATAAACATTCCCCAGCATCCCAAAGATGCCCTAGATGAGCTCCAATGCCTTCAGTGGCTCCCCCTGCCACTCACCCTTTGCTTTCCCACTATCCCCCCTCCATATGTTGGCAAATTCCTGGCTCAAGATGGCTGTCAGTTACATCTACTCCTTGGGAAGTGGCAGAGCCCCCTTCATCCCACCCCCCCAAAGGATTCTCCTATACAACACAGACTATCTATTTTATTGTACTTGGATCCACCTAAACCAGGAAGAGGAACCTTGGTAAAGATTCCACCTGTTTCGCCCACCTGACCTCCCGGGTGCATTCAGAGCATCTTCAAGAGTGATAACAGACACACACATCCCCACCCTGCGCAAACTGGCCGTGTTTGTCTTTCTTTTCTTTTTTATAAACTGTCACTCTCTCTCATTGGCTTTATCTTGAATTCCAGGGGTGATTAATTACCAATTCATGTCCAATCAGAAATTCATTAATTCATTTTTTTTTGCAGCCTCCCTGAGGTCCTCTTGCTCAGGCAGGATAAAGGAAAGCCAGAGCATTAGCACTTGGTGGACAAAGGAGATAATGAAATCCTTCATAATTACCCATAGGCCATTAGCAGGGCAGGGAATAATAAACCAGAAAGCAAACTCCAGCCTGAAGCTGCCCACTGCCTGCCTTTTTCATTTTTCTGTCAGAATGGGGTGTGACACGGCCTTCCCTTTCCAACAGTGGGACCCCCTGAAATCCTGTCATTCGGAAGGACACATCACATCTGGAATAGAGAGGCACTGAACTCCCCCTAATTTCAATATGCACTTTTGAAGTAGCAAAGCCACGCAGCAAAGCAAATTATTGTGTGCAGAGGGGAAAGAAATCCTCTGACAGATTATTCACATTGTTTCAATGTTGTTCAGCACATTTTTATTCCCTTGGCGGCGGCTTCTCCTCAGCGCCATTTTCATTCTTCTTTGCCCTCACAGACCTCAGCTTCGTTTGCTGTCACGCCGACCTTTAATCTGATTGGCTGTGGTGACGGGTGACCCGAGTGGTTTTGTTCGCCAGTGTCCGTGAGATCATCATGGGCTTGGGTCACCGTGACCATTAGGATGGTGGCAAGCGAGGCCATGGGGCTGTGAGGGAAAAGGAGAGGGAAGAATGGCAGCGAGGAGAGCAGCACTGCCAAGCAGCACGCATCTGTCTTACAAATGATGTCAAAAATCACCCCAAACATGAGGCACTTTTCAAGGAAAACAAAACATGCCGTTTTCTGCCAAGGCTCAGGAGTAAGCAGCTGTCGGAGATGAGCCAGGCATCAAGGGCTGAGCCCAGAAATCAGAGCAGAGGGGCCCAAGCCAGGAGAAAGAGCTAGGAATGGAACTGCCTAAAAATCTCGGTTAAGCTTATCTGCATGGATTCCCCCCCCCCTAATTCCCACCTAACTCCTGAATCTAAATGGGAAGCAAGCACCCACCACCACCAGTTCCACTAAAAATAGAAACCATTCTCACATGCAATATGCATTGTGTGGCGAGTTCCCCACCCCCCAGGTAGAATAATGACACATGACATAATTATTAAGGTTAATGGGCTAAAAAAGGCCACACCTTTATTGGTTACAGGTGATGAGTGGTATTGGCTTAGGCATTGGACCTAACTAACTATATCTGACTCCAGCCCTTGAAGTCCGGGAAGGGTTAACCACCAGTAGGGGAAGTCCTGCTGATGCGCATCAACCAGGAGCTCCCCCGGGGTCACCGATACGGGGCGTGGCTTAGGCCCTCACCTCCCCAAGCTTCGGACAGGGCCACGCCCCCCAGAATCCTTTAACGGACTACCCTTCAATATGCGGGGCAGGTGATGGCGCTACCTCCCCTCTTCTATCTACAGAACAATAACAATGCCTAACCGCCAATACCCAGGAAGTTGTGACAATTTGCTATGAGGTAGGCAAAAACCAAGTGGCTGGCGCCAATTTGCCAAGTGGAAAAATTCCTACCAGGCCCCTCAACAGCAACCAACTGAAGTCCATAGCGAGGTCAAAGAACGAAAACCTTGAAGGGTGGGAAAAACCAGAGCAGATGGAAGCGGACGAAGATGGGAGATCCCCGGCTGCATCTTGCCTTTAAGGGGTAGGCCACAACCCCAGAGCAACCCGATTGACTGGCCAGGAGGTGACGCAGCCAGGAATCCCCCAATCATGCAGGGGCTTGCCTCCCACCCCCTGGGCATGTGGAGGGGCCGTGAAGCCCGCAACCCCACCTCCTCCTTAAGGCGGAAGTGGCTTTATTATTCAGTCAACATACACATGTACGCTACAGGTTTCCTAAAGTAATCTGCCACATAAACAAATACATACAACAGTGCATATGACTGTGTAAAAATATGTTGATCTTAAATATGTTTAAAAAGCCATACTGCAAAAATATAGTACAGCATGGGGCTTGACTCTTCTATATGTATAATACATGTTTCTTTTGACGTGTCAGGCTTCTTTTATTTTGTCAGCAACCAGGCTACTGAGTTCTGCACCAGCTGAGGTTTCAGCCCTGTGTACTGCAGTAATCCAACCTACAGACTACCAAGGAACAGACAACAGAAATTAGGCTATCTCAGGCCAGATAGGGGCATAGCTGGGCCACCAGCTCAAGCCAATGGAAGGCACTTCATGCTGCTGAGGCCACTTGAGCCTCCATTTTAATTGTTTTCATTGATTTTGTATTTTTCTCAAGCTGGAGAAGTTGTGAAGTCCCCTACACCAACATTTCTGTCCCAAATGTTTTTTTGCATGACATCTAGAAACCCTGGGCTTGGACCATCCACACCCAGCACGTCAAAAGGATAGAGAGCCGCACCCCTGGTCAAGAAGACCTCTGGCAGTCCCAAGGGAGTGGAATAACAAATTGTATTTCACTTCAAAGCCTGGGCATGCCTCCCCATCTGCCAATTGGGGGCCTGATAAGTGCAA
>NC_139535.1:89557725-89598491 GCF_965153285.1 Podarcis tiliguerta | reverse complement strand
TGTAGTCCAAAAACAGCTGGAGCTCCAGATTTGGGAAACTGTTCTAAACAAATACCTAATATATTCTATAGGTGTCCTACAAATCATACCTGACGGACGCCAACCTTCTCTTTAAGATGGCAAAAAATGGGATTCCTCAGTCAATTTAGGCATAAAAAGGGGTCTCGGAAGAAGATAAAGATCTTATGGGTAGGTTCATATGGGAGGAGGTGGTAGCTCAGATAGCCTGGCACTAACCTTGTTAGGATTCAAAGATGTATTACTATACTGGATCCAGTCACTTTGGGCCATGACAGCAACTTCCGGCTTATCTGGAGGCAAGGAATCCAACAATTTAGGAAAAAAACAAACCTGTGGCTTTTCCTTCTCTGCTGCAGATAAGCCTGCTTCTCTTCAGTGGAGCTTTTGTCCTACCAAAGCTGTCCTTCACACCTCCGGAAAAGGTGCCATGCCCGTGGCAGAACTACAGTCGCTTCCGGCTGCTCCTGGCCCTGATTTCCATCACTGTTGCTGCCTTGCACTTCACCAACAACCATTTAGCAAAGGCACGCTTGCTGCATTCCCAGAAGCACCATCAGGCTTTCACCAGCTTTTACGAAGTGGCAGTGCTGGCTCGCATAGAAGCCATCCTCTGCGCCCTGCTGCTGACGATCACCATGCTGAAGGTGAGGAAGAGCAGAGGGGGAACAGAAATCTTCCCAAGGCCATCTCCATCTGGCACACACATGAATGCATACCCTCCAACATTTCTGTGCCCCAAATTGGGATGTCAGGAGGGGCGGTGCTCCTTCCGATCCGCTGCTCTGGTGCTTATCAGCAGGGTCGTGCCAGAGCTGGCTTGCACCAGAGCGAACATCTTTTGGTCCAGTGCTCTGAACTCGCACCAGAGGGCCAGGCCAATAACAGCACATTCTGGGATCCAAACAGAAGCTGGGATTGGCTTATGTGCATTCCTCCATTGCACATAATCCCCACATGAATGGAGGTTGCCTGTATATTTTATGCTTGTTTTATGTATCTTATATTATTATTATCTTTAATAAATGATAATGATAATATCAATAACATATTTTTAAAGTGGAAGTCAGGCAGAAAACACCATAAAACAGCCAGCCACCCAAAGTTAGTTTAGTTTGGAATGAAATGTTCTTTGGGAGGAAGCCAACAGATATTCTAGGGCAGGCTGTTCCATGGCCGAGATGTGACAATAGAGAGGCCCAGTTATGTGTTCCCATTAGCCAAAAGTCAAAGGTTAATGGCCAGCACTTTGAACATAGCCTGGAAATGAACCAGAATTTGGTGAAGCTGGTGAAGAAGATGATCTTTATGACGTGACTGTCCTCTTTATTTCTCCCAGAGTTTAGAGACGGTGTTCATATATACAAACTGTTAATAGCAATCTAAGGCAACAACACACTGTTCTATCAGACCTGCTACTGTAAAACTAAATACAACCAATTTCTTTATTTCTAAATATGTGGGAGGGACCCCCCCCCAAACTGGTTTTAATATGGGGATTAAGCTGTCCCTGCTTATTGAGAATTGAATCTGCTCGTTCACTACATAGCTCCACTTTGGGTTCTGTTTCCTCATAATGCGAAATGGAAAGTTGGGAGTTGGCTTTATATAGATAGACAAAATGGTTAATTTTCTCCCCCCAAACCAGACAGACTGGTTGGCAACTCTGGCTGCAGTCCTGTAATGTAGAGCCTAATGTTGTCCCTTTTTAAGTCAGCAGGACAATCCCAGAAATAACTATTTCCAGGATGGTAGCCAGGAAAATTGCGAGGTACTTAAAAGATTTCAGATACAGATCAACACAGATTAGCACATAACAATTTATAGGCATGGATGCCTCCCTGCAAGCAAAGTAAAAATATTGTTAATAAATAAATAAATAAATAAAACAGGGAAAGGAAAAAGGAGATATAAAGCTCACTGCAGAGAGCTGAGAATTGGGCCCCAGAGGCCACCCACAAACAGTGCCACTGATTGCAGCCTTTGTTTGAATTTTGACACCTGAGCAAGCATGACCATGTATTTTCCCTTCATTGTGACACAACCACTTGGTTAACAATTTCAGAATACATCTTCCATCTCTTATAAAAGAGAATATTTATTAAAATGGTCCCCTTCGTGCACAGCAAAATGTCTGTTTTGGAAAGCACTGAGCCAGATCTATTAACAATCACAATGATGCATAGGTTCGTGTTAACGTGCCTCTTAAATGATGCTGTAATGACCTTATAATTGTCATTGAAGCTGCTACCGAGGGATAATCTTGGTGCCATTCCTTTCCATGTGCTGCCTAATGAATCTGCACAGGGAGACCCATCTGCTCCATCCAAGCTTGGATGTATTCGAATTAGAGCTTTGTTGCTGCCTCTTGTTTCCTTAATGAACAATGAAGGAACACACAGAGCAGATAAATAAAGGCTGCCCAAAGCTTTGGCTGTGAAGTCAGCAGGAAAGACAGCAGGGGAGCCGAGAATTTCCGTGGGTGGGAATTTCCAACAAACAGTATTGCTGTTTGTCCAAAAGAAGCCTTTATGTCCTTAAATTGAAGCAGCCAACTTCCTTAGGTCCTTCACATATACAAGAAACTCAGGTGGCTGTACCCACAATATTTTCACTCCTCTTACTGATGTGACACTCAACATTTATATTCCAAACCAACAGCCAGGCCATATTAGCTAAAACGGCTTCTCTAGTTTTGAGAATCTTCCCTTTAAGGTTCTCATTTATTGGACTGTGACACCAAGCATTAGAGCTGCTTCCCTTGACCGATGCCTATGGTTGTGATGATGGCTGCTGTTTGTTATCTTGATGTAGCCTTGCGATAATATTCCTTGGCTCTCTTCCTGTGACAAGGGAACAGAGAAAGTGTTCTCAACAGCTGCTTCCCTTCAAAGAGGCAAGTCTCTGAACTAGCTTCTTCTTCTTTTTCTTTCTAGATGGTGCAACAGCTGCGCTTTGTCCGGAGATGGTCTGTGTTTGGGAAAACCCTCCAGCATGCTTTGAGGGAGCTAGTGGCTATCAAACTCATCTTCCTCTTCTTCCTTCTCATCTGTGCCAAGTGTGGCTGTTTAGTAGGTTATAAAAAGAATGGGGTGAGGGAGAATGAGAATGAGAAGTCAGTGCGTGGGGAAATGATGCATGCTATTCTAAGGTTTCTCCTGCCCACCCCAAAATAGGGGGAGGAGGGGAAACACTGATCCTACCATATATATATATAATCTCCACAACCTTTTTCTTTTCTTCTTCATTGTTCAGGCCTTCTCTTCAACTGTGGAAGAGTTCAGGACACTCCCTTGTGCCTTTTCAGCTCTGCTTTCCACTCTCTGTGGGAAGATCACTTTCCTCCAGTCTTTGATGCAAGTTTCCCCTATCCTGGGGACAACATACATCCTAAGCTTTGGAGCTGGCGTGCTCTGGATGGTGCAGAGCTTCCTTTGTGCCTCTGTCCTTAACAGTTACCGTACTGTCCATTCTGAGATCTACCATCCAGCTATTGAGCCTCAGGATTACGAGATGATTGAGTTTTTGGTGAAAAGGTTGAAGCTGTGGCTAGGACTCAGCAAAACCAAAGAGGTAAGCGAGATAAAACACCCAAAGCAATAGAGGTGGTGGGTGGGGAGAAAAGAAAGGAAGGAAAAGGGAATGGGGAATACAGCACTCTTCCGCACAGTCCTGTCTCAAGGGGAAGAGATGGAAAGTGAGAATGTGGCTGCTCTGTGGTGCTATTCTATGCTTGCCCTATCACCACTTATGATGTGGTGGTAACTTTCAATACAAGCCACATGAAGGCAGCTTCACAGGGTTGAACTATTAATGCATAGCAGCTTCCCAGCTGTAAACAGGTGTTTACATAAATGTGATGACCATTTGAATGTCTTTTTTTGTATGAGCTGTTCTCTTCTAAATAGACTTGAGTATGATAATGCTGTAAGCTTGATTTCAGAATCAGTTTTGAGACCTTTCTCTGTATCTCACAGCACAATCTATGTAAAGAACGGCAGCCTAGCTTGTCCCCATGGTTGCTGAATTAGATTTCCCAGACAACAGGAAAAAGAGTTTGACACAGATTTTGACCTCTTTGCCTTTCAGTTTCGCCACAAGGTGAAATTTGAAGGGATGGACTCCCTGATTTCCCACTCTTCTGGAAACTCCAAACCTTCTCGCCTTCCTTCTCCAGGCACCAACTTTCACTGTGCTACCGCAACCATTTCTTCCTTCAGCTCTGAAGAGCTGGTGCTTCCTGAGAGCCCCATCCCTGATCCTTGCAATGTAGACTTTTACCTGGAGCACCTGCCATCCGCAGTCAACGATCTCCTGGATGGCTTTGACAGGGTCCTAAAGCTGATGGAGGATGTGTGCCATCTTGAGACCAGCTTAGAGGAGACTCAGAGGAGAATTTGCAAGAAGAAGAAGGGACAGAAAAGCCATCCCATGGAAAAGGTAGCAACACTCGCCTCAAGAACCAGCTTAGGGCTGCCGAGAACTTACAGCACCTTCTCAGAGTCTGCCTTAGCCAGGCTCAGAGCTCACCATGTCAGGATTTCCAGCTGCAGTGCCACTGAAGGGGGCAAGCAGCACCCAGCGGATACCGTATCTCAGCAAAGCTCAACAGGATACAAGGTTCTGGTGGGCAACCCTCCAGCTTCAGGCTTCCGAAGCACTCTTCCCTGGCCGGCCCATTTGTTCAAAAAGAGACCCAGGAGTGAGGAAGGGCAGGGATATCCATGTTGCGACGTGCTTCAGAGACAGATCCCTTTAAAGAGGAGAGCGTGGCAGACCGAAGGAACAGGTGACATGTAGACAACCTCTGTGTGGGTTTAACTGAGCACAAGAGCTGGTACCAGTTTGTTTTCCCTCCTCGTGCTTCACTCACATAATGCAACTCACTGGAAAAGTAGGGTCCAGATTAACCTCCTTGCCTTTGTTATCTTTCAGGGTACTACAAATTGGGTGAACTCTGCCTAGAATGCCTTAAGTTTTCTGCACAGATAAAATTAGAATTATAGTGGTGCATGTAAAGCACTTTGTAGTGTATTTACAATCTAGCACGGTAGCTTTACGCAATCCTACTGTATTTTTGTACCACTGTCTGGAATGAAATACCTACAAGGAAGGCTTTAGGACAGGCATGGGCAACCTCAGGACAAGGGCCCAAATGCAGCCTCCAGGCCTCTTTATCAGGCTTTTCAAACTCTCTCCAAGCCACATCTTCCTTACCAACTCTCCACCCTCCCTGGCCCTGACTGAAATGCATTCTTTAATGCTTGTCTGGTTAGAGGATGTGTCTGTGTCAGTATTCTATGGGACAGTCTAAGGGAGCAGAACTTCTAGCTAGCTACATTAAGCATTACATTCTTGAAGTCACTGCAAAAATACATCTGTAATCACAGCCTTTGAGAACTTGTCATGTCTGTATTAAAACAGTACATATGTCCAACATACTATGCTTACTACCAAGTCCTTCATTAGCCTCTGAGGGCAGGAGCCAGCAGAAGCCTTGCACAAAGGGGCCTCCTCCCCTTTTCTCCTTGACATTGGCTTGGGGTTTGGGTGCGAGGACTTCCAGAACAGCATAGAGGAAGGGGATATGCTTGTGCAGATGGAGCATTTGTAACAGCACAATGCAATCAGCATTTTTCATCAAGTTCCTGTAACTAGTTCCACATACGGGAGATAATCACATCACCGGTATTGAACCCTTCATCGTAGGTTTTCATCTCTTATACTTCTGCAAATGGGGGTGGGGTGGGGTGGGGTTACACACAGCAAGACCTGAACCCAGAAAAGAAACTGGCAGTGAGAGAAAAGAGTGTACACGTTTTACGTTTTCACATTTTATATTAGTAAAGAGAAACAGACAAACTTCCTGGTGTGTGCCAGTGAGAAAACAGCTGTCTCACTGAATAACTGAGAGGCTGTATGGAAGCCTGCAATGCTTTGAAAGAAGCCCATTTAGCATTTCAGTTCAACCAAACAGTAACCACCTGTTTCTAGGACTGCTGCCGATTAACCCTCAGAATAAGAGTAGGTTGTAGTTTATGTTTTTGGTAGAAACAGGCCCTAGTAAGGCAATATTAGCCTATGATGCGACTGTCAGTTTGTAACAGAGGAGACAAGCCTAACTTTCCTGTCCATTAGTAGCACTGCAGTCCAAACACATTCAGTTCACTCTATGTACATCACACTTTGCCATTTTCACCAACAGCAACCATTTCCCCAAGATAATAGTTCATTCTAGTTGCAGTAGACATTAGATTTTCTTGTGAAAGAAGGTAAACAAAAGTATGATGGGCAACAGCAAGTCAAGTTGACTGCTGACCCAGTACAGAGCCTGCAGCATTTTCTACTCCAGCGGTTGGTCCCTAACACCATAGATCCAGGCCATGATGCAGTTTGGAGGCAGAGATCCCATGCTTCTGGAGTCCATATAAAGAGAGCTAAGCCTCGTTAGCTGTCACAAACTCGATTCTGCAGCTTCGTTACGTTGTAAAATTGTTCCTCCACGTGGCTGGTTTGCTCAAGCAGCCACTGCCTTTCTTGCTCATCCACAATCAGTCTGAGTGTTACTTCGTGGAAGATGACATTGACTCCCACCTAGAGAGTGCACAAGATAATAATCCAAGTTAACTTTAGGGTCTGCCACAAATACAGAGTCAACTAAAGATGGTTCTGCTACATGAGGAATACTTATTAGCGCACCTCCTTGAAATGAATCTTTTTGAACATGCCAATACTGGCTTCATTTTCCAATCCAATTTTAGCTTCAAAGGTGTTTAGTCCCAGGCGAGTCATTCCTACAGGATAGAAGATTAGAAATAAGCTACTGTCTCTACTCTTGTCAATTTCATTCGGGAAGGTTGATCACATGTTCTGCATGCAATATGTCCCATTTTCTCTCCCTGGCATCTCCAGGTAAGGTTGGAAATGTCTGAAACCCTTGAGAGCCACTGTTACCAAGTGTTGATAATACTAAGTAAGACGAAGTGATGAGCTTACTCAGTATAAGGCAGCTTCCTATGTTTCTACTATTATAGGCGATTGAAGGCTCTGTGTTCCAAGTATAAGCAGAAAAGTAAACTCATTAGCAAGGTATCTTAAAACTCTATGGCAGAATTTCAAAGTCTTTGAATGGAAATCTTCTACCACTATTGATGTACATGGAAGTTATTCCTCCATGTATATGCAGCACCTCCAACACTTTCCAACTTCACACCACACACTCTTACCATAGGACATCATGATCAGAGTGGCTTCCTTGCCAAATCCTCTGCCACGATAGCTGGCCTCTGAAAGAGAAGAGCAGGGGAGAATTAAGAACTGTATCTGTTTCCAGGTTCATCTAGAACAAAGGTGGGGAACCTTTGGCCAACAGGAGGGTCTAGAATTTGGAATGGGTATCTCTCACGCACCCTAGAATCTTCCTAATTCTAGGCTCTTTTTTAAGACCAGAAGGTACAATATATGCAGCATTATTTATTTTGTTACAGAAAGATCAATCAGGCTAAAGGGATACAGGGATGCGTGAAGAAAAAAGAAGAAGAGGCTCCTTTCTTGCACATTTAGTAAGATTTAGGCTTCGTTTCTGAAAAATTCATGACTGACAAAATACAACCCTGGCACCTTGCACTGACTTACCAAGGAATGACGCTAGGTCAGGTTGCAATAGTTGGGCCAGACATTTGTGCACAGGATGTTTGCTTATAACCTATTTTATTTTTTGTTGGCTTTGGTCACTTCTGCTGAAGAGACAATCTTTTGAAGTAACTTGCTAAAGGCTGAAATATTGATGGGCCCATAAATTATAGAAGTGTTAGGTTACCTGCAATCATGATTTCGATCTCTCCGAGTGTTGGATCTTCACTGTCTGTGAGGAACAAGTTCACATCGCCCACCATGCAGTCTTCCTCCGTGGTTGTCTGCTTAGACCACTTATCTGTGTCAAGCACTATGAATGTGCATTCTGGGGAATTTTTTAAAAAAGAAGCAGGCCCAATGGAGAACATTTAAAATCATTTTAAATGAAACCAGGGTCAACTAATATAGTAATTAATGGCAACCAGCACAATGCAAGAAGCTTCCTCCTTGACTTGGAATGAGAGATCTCTTGCTTCAGGCTGGGTGCAAAAGCCAATGCAACTCTTTCCCTGTCCCTCAAACCCTTAGGAAAATACAGAACTCTGGGAAGAATTTAATCTCACCTAATGTAGAGACATCACCTTGCCAACAAAGGTCCGTATAGTAAAAGCTATGGTTTTCCCAGTAGTGATGTATGGAAGTGAGAGCTGGACCATAAAGAAGGCTGATCGCCAAAGAATTGACGCTTTTGAATTATGGTGCTGGAGGAGACTCTTGAGAGTCCCATGGACTGCAAGAAGATCAAACGCATCCATTCTTAAGGAAATCAGCCCTGAGTGCTCACTGGAAGGACAGATCGTGAAGCTGAGGCTCCAATACTTTGGCCACCTCATGAGAAGAGAAGACTCACTGGAAAAGACCCTGATGTTGGGAAAGATGGAGGGCACAAGGAGAAGGGGACCACAGAGGACGAGATGGTTAGACAGTGTTCTCGAAGCTACAAACATGAATCTGACCAAACTGCGGGTGGCAGTGGAAGACAGGAGTGCCTGGCGTGCTCTGGTCCATGGGGTCACGAAGAGTCGGACACGACTGAACGACTAAACAACAACAATGTCAATTTGGGCCAAACCAAATGGGCAAGAGTTTGATGGTCCTATTCACTTTTTAAAAATATTAAAATCAGTGTGCAGGAGTTAGGAAAGAAATGTGTCTGCTCCCCTTCGCAGGAAAAAAAAAAGGCCCATCTGAATTTTTATGTGGTAGCCGTAAGTAAGAAGGATGTTATAGTTCAGTTCCTGTGTACCTAACCACAGGTATTGGGCTAAAGAGAAGAACTTCCACAGCATCCAGAGGACATTGCATGGAAAGTTATCTAAGTGTGCATAACTATAGATACCATGTTTAGGTAGCTGATATGCGATTCTTGGGTACTTGTGTATTCTGCGGTTTTGGCCCTGAGTACCTTCCAAGATTTAATTTTGCTCAGAATAAAGTTGCCATCTATTTCTACACAGTCCAAATTATCGGTATTAGTTATTACCATGTTAAACTGATCAGCAGCTGAAATTTTAACATGGAAGAATCACTTTTATATGAATGGACCTTTAAATAAACTAGACAACATACGTGCTCGCTACCCTCATCTTCAAGTCCTGACAAATATTTTAAAATCTCACTGTCTGCATCTTCCCGCCAACTGTGCTGCATCTCATATTCCTGTTCAAGGCTTAATGGCTCTGATGCAGTCAGACGCTGCAGCTCTTCAGACTTCATCCACTCATGGTACCTGGTGAGAAAATCCAGAGAGGGAATATATTCCTCTTCAGAACATTGCCTACTATGTTCTGTTGGAAAGGTAAACAAGATCTCCACCATGAACCCATTTGAGGCATGAAATGACTGGTCCTGGCAAACTTGTACCAACATTCTATTTTATTTCTTCACAACATGAAATAGGCACAACACAGACAGAAGAAATTATTCTTAATGGCTGGGTTCACCAAGGTTTAACTCTCATTCCACTTGTACTTAGGATGCCATTGAATGGGGGGTGGGGTGGGTGGGAGCTGCACCTGGAGACAATATATTTAGAACAAAGTACAACCTCTATTCCTGATCTTTTCTGAGAGGGTGCCCCAGGCCCTGCCTTCCATGTATACATATCTCTCATGTAGTAATGGCAGATATATTACCAGTAAGCAATAAATATGTACATTTCTGATAATTCCCAAATATGTTGTTCTTACTGCTTACAACTGAGGTTTCCAAATGCCTGCAGAGTTAAAAATTAAGGCTGTAATCCTAATGCATACTAGTTTAGGAGAAAGCTCCACCACACTCAGTGGAATGTACATCTCAGTAAACATGCACCAGACAGCAGTGATAAGTTCTTGGTAGTCTAGACAAGAGGTTACCATTACCATCATTCCCCTCCCCCCACAAGCACAGATGATTGATTTTGCCCACCTGTGCATATTTCAGACCTGGACATACCTGCAGTTTTGTTATCTCAAAATGTAGGAGGTGTTATCAAAAATATTCCTATGAACATATGTGAAAATTTGAATTTTTTAAAAAAGAAAAGTTAAAATCCCTCACAACTTTTGCATATATGCCCAATTAATATCAATAAACTGATCCATTAATACTTGCAGAGCAGTTACAGGTAACTTCAGTGCTTATGGCTCAAGCAGTTTATCTGTTTGTTCCACTTGGAATGCAAATTAACAAACACATATTACAAACACACATATATAAAAAAATCTTTTGCAAAGAAATATGTAAAGATGACTTAACATTCCAGACCTCTAAAGTCAATGTTTCCCCCCCCCCAAAAAAAACTGGAGATTTGGCAAAGTATCTGTTTCATACTTGGGTACATGAGCAGAGGTATATGGCACCAGGGTCACCCTCTTTCCCTGCAGTACAGTATTCTGGTTAATTCTCATAGCTCCAAGCCTGCAACAAACAAGATTATGTTAGTGATACACTTTCTCAAAATAAATGTTATTGGTTCAGTTTTGAAATAAGAATGAACAACAACAAATGAGAGCAAAATATAACAATGCTATACAGAGGAATCATACATATCAATTTTAATATACAATCGGTCCAAATTATATACAATAAAGTGTAAGATACACAATTTAAAGGGCAGCTGCAATATATTTGTGTACATAAAATGTCGTTTACCATGGTTCATTTGTGAGAGATATAATCTGTAATTTGACCAAAATAATTGCCGAGAGTATCTTGAAGCAGATGAACTGCAAGAAAACCCTACTTATTTAATATTTCTCTTTGCCCCACCAGAAATGGTACAATGTTTAATAACAAAGAAAAAAACTACAGTGGTAGTACAAGAATTATGAAGCAACTGCAAAGGAGGTCCGGACTACTTTGTCATGCAGCTATAAAGCATTTGCTACACTGTGATTGAAGCACGGGATAATTACAGCAGTTCATAATTGACACCCAGGATTCAGGAGTTAAAACAGGAGGATGAGGGGGTGGTTGAGTGTCCGGGTGCAACCACACTGACAGCATTCCCTGGAAATAAATTCCACAATTTTGCTTGCGCACTGCATGAAATTTATTCCATAACATTTATACACCACTTGAAGAAAACAAACAAACCTCAAAGCGGGTTACAAAAAAAAGGAATTAGACTTTGCACGTAACTTCTCCAGAGGCAACAATGAAGAGGCTTCAATCGGGGAGCCACTTTCGCAAGAGATCTTCCCCCACATACTACTCCTAATCTCCAGACAGGCAGCATTTGGCCGCAATCTACACCTGAACCAGAGAAAGAGAGACAAGCTCCACCTTAAACCCACCTAAAGCCACGCAAGCGCCTATTTACCTCGTTCCTCTACCATCCCAACACAAGCCGCACGCACGCGCAGTGGAGTGGCCAAACTCTCCTTCCCGGTCGCGCTACGGTAGTCGCCGAGTCTCAATCCGACCAGCGTCTCCCCCAACCACCGACCGACGCATACAGCCACACACCCCGCCCCCGTGGTCACGTGCCATCAAGAGAAGGGACCAATCGGCGTAGAAAGCGGCTCGAGGGGTCGTGGTCACGCGAGCGGAAAGCTCGGTCGTTGGCGGCTTTTTGCTTGGCATAGAAGCGCTGTTTCCCTCCCTCCCCACTGCCCCGCCTACCCTCCCTCAGTTCCTCCGCTTGCGCGCGTGCGCCGTCGGCGGGTTCCCCTTGCTCGCGCCGGTAATGAGGGAAAACGACGGTTGGGAGTTGCTGGGCCGGACGTTGCCGTGGAGCCGAGCGAGGAGCGCCGGCGTGGCGGGTAAAAAGGCTTGTTGTGAGGAGGTTTTTTTGAGTGGGTGGCAGAGGGGGCTCCGGTGGCGGCGGCGGGGCGAAGTTCTGTGTGGCTACAGAAGGGGAAGCGGGCTGGCGGCCTGAGGCGGGTCGGGGAAAGGGTTGGCGGGGAAGACGTGGCATTCCCGACGACGCTCCTACCCGCGCGGCTCTCCGGAGGAGGCTTTTAAATAGGCGCAGGCTGTGTGTGACTGTTCTGCCTGTCTCTGGGCTGATCCCCCCTGAAGGAGGCCGCGCAGAGGACTACAGAAGTGCTTCCTCCGCTCGGTGTGTGCATCTTCCCGAACAGCGAGGAGGATCTGCTGCCTATCAGGTGCAGGTGGTGGTCACGCGGTTGTCTGTATCTGCTCGGTGACCTAGTACACGTGCGCGTGTGTGAATGCACAGACGCGTATATGGGGAGAGAGAAAAGTTCATGCAATTGCTTGTAGGTGCATCTCTCTCCATGGGCGTAGCCAGGATTTATGTTGTGGTGGTGGGTGGTAGGACACCCACCTGTCATCATCCTCTGGCTGGCTGGGTCTGTCTAGCAGATTTGGAATGAAATGTCCCAACAACCGTTGCTTTAAATTGCTTTCTTTTGACCCCAAGTGCTCAGAAAAAAATCTGTCAAAATCTCCCTACAATTTCTACTTTGAGTATTTTTATTTTTTACTTTATGGGGGGAGGGGCAGCTGCATAGTGTACTGGTGGAGTAAGAAGCCTCTGAAGTAAAGCGGAAGCTGGTAGTTTCCAGTCTTTTTTTAGGATGAAACACAGCCTTGTAAATAAGGCCACAAAAATTACTAACCTGCAGATGTTCTTATTAACCTACTAAGAGGCTAGTGAGGTGCTTTTCCAGGCTGGCTGTGGAGGAGGGGCAGCCCCTCCTATTAGCAGACTAATAATATGCAGAATGGTGAAGAAAGGATGGAGTGATTCATCTCCACTATGCTTACTTGCTACATTTCTTTGCTGATTGTGAAGGAAACATTCTTACTTCCTCTTTTGTTAGTATGGAAACCAATCCCCCTTCCCCACCCATTCACATGCCTTTATAGAGGTTCTGCTCACCTATGGCCTTTAGGCCAGTGAGCAAAAATACAAGTGGTATTCCATCCCCCCCCCAACTATCTAAGTGGACAGTTACATCTGCGGATTTTACTTTGTCATTATATTTGAATCAGGCTTTCTGGCATGACACTGACTCCAAATATCATTCCTTAACATTTGCTTTGTCTGCGCCTTGCAGTCTTGTGCTTCAAATAACTGATGGAGCAATCCTAATCCCTTGCGGGGAGCAACAGAACAGCAGCTCAACCACTGCATCCCAAGCTTTACTGCTTATAGTGACTAGAATCAAAAGTGGTGGGTGGCTTGGGGGGCTATAAAAGCTCCAGGCAAGCTCAGCAGAGTGCCCAAGAATTGAAACCTGCAGGGCTTTGGAACCAGAAGATTCCAAGCTGCCAGGCCCTGCCTCAAAATGCCTCATTTAAGAGCTCTCTAATGGCTTATAGTGGTAGAATCACTGTTGGTAGCTTTCTATTTCTCAGGGTATAGCAGCGGAGGCTGGCAGGAGCTGGTGGAGGGTCCCCTCTACCTTATCCTCCTCTTCCTCCAGCAGCAGAGATTGAAAGGGTTAGGAGTACATTCTGAGTGTCTTCTGATAAGAGGCCCTCTTTATCGTATTTTCTGTTCACGGCAGTAATTGCATACATCCAATCTGAGTAGCCATAGAAAGTCCAGGTAAAACTTTCCCATGCCATGCACTAAGATGCAAACAGGAGTACGAGCTAGGAAATTCAGGACAGAGTGATTTCTTCAATAAAGAGCCCAGCCTCAGCCAAAGAAGGGGACTTGTGAGTAAATGATCAGGGGTAAGAAAGCCGGCCTTGGAAATCCTTGCTTTTTGTATTCAGGCACATGTAGTGCCTTCCATGGTACTTACATTTTGCCTGTAACTTTCTCTGGTTCTCTTTTTGGTTCAGTGGAATTGCTAATGTGTTAGATAAGAATCTTAGTGCCAACTCATACAATACAGTATGGGTCGTCCCCCCTGTAAACATTTAGAAATTTTCCAGCACGCACACTTGCATGAAGAAACTCATCACGTGGGCTAGCATGTTATGGATGGTGTTTTCCTCTTTGCTGTAAAAGGTCTGTGTAGACTGTGAGGCTTTCCTGCCTATTTAAGCCTTGCTCCAGTAGCATACTATAATTCTGTTTGGGTGGAGATTTTATTAGGGCCAATAAAAATGCCACAAAAAGCAAGCTTTCAAGTTCTGTTGCAGCTGCATTTGGAATAGCATGTACAGTTTGGGTTGCCTCACCACTTAAACAATATCGTGGAGTTGGAAAAGGTTCAGAAAAGGGCAACCAAAATGATGAAGGGGATGGAGCACCTCTCGTATGAGGAAAGGTTGAAGCATTCAGGGCTTTTTAGTTTAGAGCAAAGGTAAGAGGCAACATGATAGGTGTTCTCCATGTCATGCATAATTTTATATACTTCTAACACTAGAATTTGTGGACATCTACTGAAGCTGAATATTGGAGGATTCAGGACAGAGAAAAGAAAGTTACTACACAGCACATAGTTAAAGTATAGAATTCACTCCCACAGAAGGCACTGATGGCCCCCAACTTGGGTGCCTTTAAAAAAGGTTAAACAAATTCATGGAGGAGAAGGCTGCCAGAAAGTTCTGAACCCCTATAACACAGCTTTCACCAACCTGGTGCTGTCCAAATATTTAGCCTATAACTTCCAGTACAAAATTTATGGAAGGCACCAGACTTGGCAGGCTTCCTTTCAACTAAGTCCCACTTGGTTCAGTTGCACTTTCAAATAACTGTGCATATGATTGTAACTGTAGCCTTCAAGTAAAACATCTAACAATTATATTTAATTGTTAGCAACCAATTGCCATGAATGCTTGTTCAGGAGATGTGTAAATTCTAAAGTAAGTGACTTAATTTAAATAAATGATCTTAAATCTATTTCCCCCTTAGTGATTATAATCCATTAATTCTAAATGGAATTCCTTAAAGTGTGTTACTATATCATCTGGCTAGATTATATACTTTTAGAGTGACAGGAGAACCTTAGTTTTGATCCTTGTTTTTGATGTGGCTGGTATTTCACTAGATTCTCTAAAAGGATTATGGCCTTTAGTGAGAATTATGCAATTTGCAATGCAAGTGAAGAAGTCGGATTTCAAACTCAAACTAGCTGATTTGGGGGAATCTGTTTACTTTTCTTTCCAGAGAAGGTAGGCAGCAATACTACTAGACTTGCATTAATGCACAGTGATGAACTGCAGTTACCGCTTGCTTTGTTGACTCCTGTAAACAACTGATAAAATTTCTTTCAGGTTAACAGTGGTTGGATCAAAAGGAACTGACATCTCTCTCGGGCTGTTCCATCAGCTTCAACATGGCTGGAGGCATTACTGATACAGGAGAGCTGTACTCACCTTACGTGAGTATTTAGCATTACTACAGTCTCTTGCGGGCAGGGGTACCTTTACCTTTACAGTCTCTTGCTGGAGACAAGCAGCACAGTTATGCTCTGTATTTCCTGCTCCTGTTTCTTCATGGTCCCCCCCCCCCACGTTCTTGTTTTGATTTTAAATTGTGATAGGCATTTTATTTACTTGTGTTACAATACATTTGGAAAAAACTCAGGAAACTTTTCTAATACAAGACTAGCTTGCTCTTTTCACCCACACATGCTCTAAAAGCTTATCAGACTTGCGTTTTAAAACATGCTTTAATGCTTAGCAAACCTTGCCAAATACCCTCTATTGAGTCTCTAGTGAATATTCAAAGTATGTAAGTGCACTAAAGCTGCATCAGCAAATAAGGTTGCTTCAACATACCGTATTTTTCGTCCCATAGGACGCACCTAGTTTTTTGTGGGGGAAATAAAGGAAAATTTTCCCCTTTATTCCCCCCCCCAAAACCAGGTTGGGGGAACCAAACCAGGTCAGGGAACAGCGGTATGGCGGTGCTCCACCTCCCCGCTGTCCCCTGAGCTTGTGGGCCTGGCGCTGGGGAGAAGCGTGCTTCTCCCCAGCGCCAGCCTCCAAACCAGGTCGAGGAACAGTGGGATGGCGGTGCTGCGCCTCCCCGCTGTCCCCCGAGCTTGTGGGGCTGGCCAATGTCTGCCCGAAGCGCGGGGCGCTCTGCTTCAGGGCGCCCTGCGCCCCAGGCGGCAGGCTGCTATCCGCAGCGTGGGGAGCCCTGCGGAAGTTCCCGCAGGGCTCCCCACGCTGCGGATGTCTGCCCGGCGCACGGGGCACCCTGCTTCAGGGCACGCCGGGCAGCAAGCTGCTATCCGCAGCGTAGGGAGCCCTGTGGGAGCTCCCACAGGGCTCCCCACGCTGGAGATGTTTGCGCGGGGCGCTCTGCTTCAGGGCACGCCGGGTGGCAGGCTGCTATCCGCAGCCTAGGGAGCCCTGCGGGAACTCCCCCAGGCTTTCTGATAGCTTCCTGAAGCCTGGAGAGCCCCTCCATTTTTGGAGGGGAAAAAGTGCGTCCTATAGGGCGAAAAATATGGTATGTTAGATTATGATAGATATAATACTAACAAGAGGGAAAAGAATCCCAAATATCAGAGGCAAGAGGAACTAAGTAATTTGGGCAGTGGATAGACTAGCCAGAAATTAGATGTGGTGAATTTTATCCCATTCTGTCCTTCCAGTCCTGGAAGTCTCTTTGATCCAGCAGAGGATTCCATGAACAGTTGGAGGTGATTTTCATTAGTTCCACTTTTGTGCTGCTATCACCTTCATACCCTCCCCATCTATTTTTTTTTTTAAAAAATTTTATTAAAGAATTTCTTGGTTTATAAAAGTACACACATTGATCTTTTTTCAAGGTCTACAGATTAGTTTCTAACTTTCTACAGATTAGTTACATTTGACATGAGGCATTAGTGTTGTATACAGTATAAGGTTGGGGGAAGAAGAGGGGGAGGGCCCCCTCCCCATCTTTTCTAGGGAATTGGAGGATCCTCTGACACAGTATGGCGAAGAAAGGAGAAATTTGCAAAAACCACCTCCCTTTTTTGTCTGCAGGTGCCTGTATGGGAGCAAAGAACCTTCCATGTAAAGAAGGACAGCATTGGTTACAACTTGGCACCTTCAAAGCAGTTTTCAAACTTGTGCCATTTAGTGATGTAGTTGTGCAAAGTTACACCAGGCTGTTCTTCTGTGAAGCTGAACAGGTGTTATCCTGTAATTTCACTATATGGAAGGCTATCTGGAAGCCATATGTAAAAGGCTCTTCAGGGAAGAGCAGTGTGCTAAATACTAAATACATGATTATACTTTTCTGGTTGTGAAGTCTTTAGGGCAGTGACACATTCTCTTACAGTCTAGACCGCTTCATGGAACAATAAAAAGACATGTGCACTAACAATGTGCACAAGATTCCTGGGTGCATGTTTACATCAGTCAGTGCAGAGGCATTCTGCAACACAGGGGACAAAGGTTTTTTAAATTTGTGTGACTTTCTTAAATGGCTGATAGGCTGTACTTGCCCCGATGGGTTCTGTTCTGTTTCCATTGTTGGAATTCTTGTAGCTGCCATCTTGCAGCAACAAGTGGTTAAAACATCAGGAAAGTATTTTTTTAATATAAAAATTTGAGATGAACAAAGAGGCTTTGAAAGCAGCGCACATACATACACAAGAGTTGAGAGTTGTTGAAGCTGCATCTTATGATGCCCTTTTATGGCATACCAGTGGACTCTGTCCTCCTTCCTAATATATAACCCATCACATCTCTCTGTCAAAGTTATCCTCATGAGTGGTGGTTTTCTGATTGCAAGTGATTTTTGAGAAGACATTAATCGGATAGTGATGCTTGCTGGTACATTTAGTCCAAGGAAGATTGATCTGAATCTTCAAGGGGAAAAATAGACTCCCAAGATGTTAAATTACCAAGTACCTTACAGATTGAAAATTATAGCATTGCAGAAATCTTCAGGCTGTTGAGCATAAAAATGGTACTTGTCTCATTTTTGGAAGGCCCGAAATACGATTCTACCAGTATCTGAAATAAATCTTCCCTCCCTATACTGTTCTTTTTAATCAGAGTCAAAGAAAACCTCCAAGGTTTCTGTCCTCAAAGGCTTCATGTGCAGAACCAATTAAGGCCTAGAGCCAGGAGGTGGTGTATGCAGGGAATGGCAGTTCTGCCCAACGAGTTAAAAAAATCGCTCTGCAAACTGACATCTACTGTTTCATCCTCTGGGAAAGCAGTCAAAAGATGCATTTGCTGTTCAGATGCCAGTAAGTACAGGAGGACCTTGTTCTCTCAAAGAGAAGTGAATGGCTATGCATAAAAGGTCTCTGAAGGATGCATCTGTAGTTCAGAACTTCTGCCATGAGCATTTGGTTTATAAACTGTATACATTCCCTGTTCTTAAGGTAATTTTATTTATGGTTACTCTTGGTTTAAAAATTGTGTGTTTGACAGTGGACATGAATTCCAGGTAGATGGTTGCCTTCTGATAATGGGCATTCCAGTAATTTTAATAAGGGGAAGGTAGCCATCAGTGGTGCTCTTTCTCTCATCCTCCCTGCACTACTTTCCTGCACTTCAAGTCTAATGGATACTGTATCTTAGATGACACATGATTTTAATAAGTTTAAATTATTTTCCTGCTAGTGCCCAGGGCTCATAGGAAGCAGCTGTATACTGAGTGTGGCCATTAGTTCATCTGCTTCGGTGTTGTCTGAATTGGCTAGTAGTTGCTCTCCAGGGTTTCAAGAAGAAATCTTTCCCAGCTCTACTTGGAGATGCTAGGGTTTGAATCTGGAGTCTTTTACATTCAGATATTGCCATCTGTCACTGAGCTGCCACCTTAATTACCCATTGTGGTTCTGACTTACCAAATCTATTCATACATGAGTTCTTCATGCTACGTTTTAATACAGAACTGTTTTAGTTATGAGGGCACTGCCCCACAAGTAGTAATGACTCTTGTTTTTCTGATAGAGCCAGTGTTGAACCTACAGGATAAAGCAGGTTAAAAATAGAAATTGTGGAATCTGAGCCCCTTGAGGTAGTTCCATTTTAGCACTTTGTACTGTGGGAAGGCAAGTAGGTTTTTACTAAACAAAAGAGCAAATTTCTTTTGCTGTTACTATTAATGTAATGTTCTTCAATAAACAAGAATAATGCCTGGTCTTAGCCTGCCATTTAAATGTAAGAACTGAGGCAGGAACTAATTCAGAATAGCTCTTCTTAAGGGTTGGTTTTACTGTCAACAAGCTTATCATGCAGATATTCCCATTCGTTAACAAGATTCCCAATAAGGGAAAATTTCCATCTGCTTCACTGCTAAATATACTTGGGAGGAAAATTACTTGTCAGACTCCTGTTTGGCTAATAGTTGGCAAGCTGTGGAATGCTCCTTTAATACCTCACATCCTATATTGGCTCCTCATGGGTGAAGTTGAGTAACTGTACCACCCTTCCCCCTATAAAAAAACCTCAGCCTCTTTGCAACACCTTTAGTTTCAGAGAATCTTTCCTTTGGAGTTAGAAACATGGCAAGTGAGAGAACTTCATGACTTGAGTAAAGGGCTTCGTGTCATAGGGTAGGGACAGTCACTGATACAACTCACATAATGTTTTGAGGCTATGTCCTTTCACCAGCATGTCTGGTCTTTCTGCTTAACTCTTGCTATATGGAGAAGGAGATTTTATCTGTAATCTCCCTCATCCTGAAGGCTTAGGTTGGGAAAACAAGAAATAAACTATTGGGCTATTGGAAAGTTGTGGTTTGCAGAGGGTTTGCATAGGTGTTTTTTCTTTTTTTAAAAAAACAACTGTTAATATTTCTAAGGCCAAACATTAAACACTACCTAACTGTTAGTATGAGCTAAAAAGCATTTCTCTACTGAGACGATAATATTTTCTATAAAACTGAACCATTATAGTAGCCATGTTGGTTAGGATTGTCTATGGAGGCTGCTGCTTTCTGGCCATTTTGGGATTGCTAGCCAAAGAGTTTTTTAACAACTAAAAGTCACATGATTTTAACATTTATGATTTCTTTAATTGCAGGTTGGCCTGGTTTACATGTTCAATCTCATAGTTGGGACTGGAGCTCTGACTATGCCAAAGGCCTTTGCCACTGCTGGTTGGCTTGTCAGCCTCATCCTAATAATGTTCTTGGGGTTCATGAGGTAAGAGTTTTCTGCATGTCAGTTTCCATTAACAATCTACTGGGAACTTGTAAATCCCAAAGGTGTCACTTGTATCTAAGTAATACAGTCCATTTGTCACCCAGCCATTGTGATTTCCATACGAAAGTTGTGCCTTGGCCTTGAGGGAGTGTTTTACATAAGGCAGATCAGACAGTATTCTTACCTAGTTCATTCCCCCACATGTGCTGAAGAGTAAGAATGCACTTTCCTCCCTGCCCATTTGGCACATCAGCCCTTGCCTCCATTGCCACCTTACATCCATACATAGGTGTTCTAATATGGGGTGCATTTGCTCGAGTTCTGTGGTCAGACATTGGACATTTATTGCACATTCTGAGCCCACACATGTTGCACATTAAATGTGAACACCCTGTTTGAACGTTATGTACAATAGCATCAGAGGCAAGACAGGTTATGCTTGGATGGACGTGGAGCAGAACTTGCTCTAACTTCCTGCCACGTGTAGAGTAGCAATCTGGGTACAGTCTGAATTTTATCTAGTGAGGCCTAGCATCTGTCTCACGGATACCAGTACTGGATACCTGCCCATTTAAGATGGTAGGAAAGAGAGTTCTCTCTTCCTTCTATCCCATTTCTGAGTTTTCTGTCTGTGGCCAAGTCAAAAGGACTTTGCTCTTTTACGTTTCCTCACAGTTGATGTTGTTATCTCTCATGGATTAGGATTGTCTTTTGCTCCTTAGAGGAATTATGTTTGTTAATAGTAGTGAAAAGCTGATGAAACTTTAACATTGCAAAAGTCAAACCTCATCAAAACAACTTTGGTTGTAGAATAGGAGGTTAACAGGGACTACTGCCAGGCTTGCTCCTTGGCATCTTCCTCCCAGGCTTCATAGGAGCATGATTTATTCAGTAGCTGGATTTGAAATGGGTTGCTAGGTATCTTGAGCACAATTGGAAAAAAGATTTGTGAATCTGACCAAGCACAATATAGAGGCCAGTTGCAGACTTTTGAGGTGGTGGTGAGGGTATTTCTGCCTCCTTACACTATTGGGTGAGCTGAATTGTGTCTAGCTAAGCTTTTCTTGGTTTTTTGTTTGTTTGTTTGGCTTAGGTTATTAAATTCAGGCTCCAGGGCAGGAGCAGCTACCCTGGTGTGCGGAAAACCTGTTTGCTATGTCCTTTCCCTTTAGCTTCTGAGAACCAATATATAAAGCTGATTATTAGCTGATAGTGTGTAGCATATGCTCCACAATACTAAGGTGTCATTTTTCTGATTAAAGGTAAAACCTTGCTTTAAATTTAAAAATAAAATAAAAAGTGTGTGTGTATCATCTTAATTGATAATCTACTATCCTGAATGTCAGGGATCCACAAAAGTCAGCTGATCTGTAGGGACCACAAGTCTCTCTTGGGTGACCTCCTTCTGTATGTCCAAGATTTGAGAGACCATTCCCCCCTCCCCTTGTGTTTCCACTGGAAAAGGGGTGCACTTACTGCAATTGGGACGCGGGTGGCGCTGTGGTCTAAACCACAGAGCCTAGGGCTTGCCGGTTGGAAGGTCGGCAGTTCAAATTCCCGCGACGGGGTCAGCTCCTGCCCACCTAGCAGTTCAAAAGCACATCAAGTGCAAGTAGATAAATAGGTACCACTCCGGCGGGAAGGTAAATGGTGTTTCCATGCGCTGCTCTGGTTCTCCAGAAGCAGTTTAGTCATGCTGGCCATATGACCCGGACGCTGTCTGCAGACAAATGCTGACTCCCTCGGCCTATAGAGTGAGATGAGCACTCAAGCCCAGAGTCATCCGCTACTGGACCTAACGGTCAGGGGTACCTTTACCTTTACTGCAATTGGGAGAAACAGACTGTATCCTTCCTTTGAAATCTGACACCCAGGAAATTGCATAAGGAGGGGTCACTCTTGCATATTTGTTGCAGCATGCTTTGGGGATGGACAGAAGAAGCAAGATGCTCTCTAAAACTTGATGAGAAGTAAAAAAAAACCTGACCCAGTCTCCTCTGTTGCAGAGGGATTGCTGGTGACACAACTAATGGTTATCTACCAAGGCCAGCCTAAATTTTGTGGGCTTCCGATGAATGTGCCTGCTGCTTTAATTTGTTGCAGTTATTTTATGTACTTTACTGTTCCATTGTAAAAGTATTGCCTTCAACATTGGACAGGGATACTCTCTTCCAGTGCCCTTTTACCCTGGGTTGAGACTGGATTGCTTTCATGTTGAGACATAATCTTATAAATTGCTTAACATCTGTGGAAGGAAAGGCATTATAAAAGTGTAAGTTCTGTTGGATGGGAAGCATAAATCCTTGCAGTACCAGTGACTGAATTGCTTCTGAGGCTTTGTAAAAGAGATTATTTCAGAACCTAGAAGCCTGCCTGTAGCATTCTCTGTCTCATGCTTTGATTTCTTTTCCAATTCATTTCTTGATGCTGTTGGGACATGGGTTGGTTTGCAATTACTGTATATATTTTGTATCAGCCTTGAAATGCTGCCCACTGGTGCCAAGTCGTTTGAGATTTTTTTACCCTGATCCTTCCATTCCTCTGTTTTGCACTTCTGGCTCCCTAATATCCTCTGGAGAATGCTCAGTGTAGTAAAAGAACATAGGGGAAATTATCCAGGCCTCTGGATGTTGCTGCTGTGCAAAACTAATTTCTCATTCAAACTTGATAAATGAGTTCAGTTGGTGAAGCAGTAAGAAACCATTTTTGTGGTTTAAATAAGATTGATTGTAGTTTTTAGTAAAAATGAGAGAGAAACCTTAACATGGTCATCTAACTGGGGTAATGGCAATTCATTTATAAGATCAACAAAGCAAATGGTAATGGGGAATGGGGACAACTGATTGATCACTTGCTCTCAGCTATCTTCCTGGAAGCTCTTGGAAAATGTTTTCAGTCCTTCACTTTTTAAATCTTTTAAGTGGTTCCTCTAACTCTGTCCAGCATTAGGTCTTTGAGTGCATTTGGGTACCCAAGTGATCAGTCTTTTTAGACTGATATAGTTCTGTCAGTATCTTATTTGTTTATTTAAATAATTTTGCCCCACTTTGCACTATGTATCTCAAAACAGCTTGTAGAAAAAATAAACATATATTATGCAATGAAGCTGAATGTCGGACTATTCAGGACAGGCAAAACAATGTATTTCTCCAAACAGTGCATAGTTAAATATGGAATTCATTCTAACAAGGGGCAGTTACGGCCACCAACTTGGATGCCTTTAAAAGATAATTAGACAAATTCAAGGCTATCAGTTGCTACTAGCCATGATGGCTATAATTTGCCTCCAAGGTCAGTGGAGTTGCTGGAAACCATAGAAGAGGAAAATGTTTTTGTGTGCGAGTGCTGCTTGCAGACTTCCTTAAGGCATCTGGTTGGCACTGGGAGAGCAGGATGCTGGACTAGGTGGGCCATTGGTCTGATGCAGCACGGCCTTTCTTACGTTCTTACCTTGTTCAGATTATTTATTGGCCCTCATCCAGCCCACTACTGTGTCCAGGCATTGGTCCAGGTCTGCCTTTCCTGATTGAGATGCAATAGAAAAATATAACTGGTTATCAGCATGGTAATGACACCTTGCCTCAAATTGCCTAATGACTGATCCCAATGGCTTCATATAGATGGCAAATAACGTTGGAGATAAAATAGTGTTCTGTGGAACCTCATAACATAACAGTGGAACATTCTTCCGATGCTGGTCTCTGCTTATGACCCAAATAGAAACGGAACCACTGTGGCATAGTGCTTCTGATACCCATTCCACATCACTGGCCCAGCAGGATACCACGATCACTGGTTTTGAAAGTCACCTAGAGATCAAGTAGAAGAAGCAGGGCCACACACTCATCATGGCGACCAAAGCTTTTTAGTCCCATGCACCTTAGCTGCACCTTCCATCCAAGGCACTAAATCTCTTACAGCTACCATGTTGCACCTTATTATAGATAGCGGAATTGTCCCCCATGACTGCCCATGATCATCCTGGTGTAATTGATGTATAGTGAGATGTCCTATGAAATGTGCTTATCCTATAATTTATTACTCCAGTTTGATTCAGTTCTGTAATTCTTGACATTTGGAGATATAATCCACCAAGATTTGTTCAGCAGGAATTCCATTAAAATGAATGGGAGTAACATAAGAACAGAGACGTGAATTTATGCAGCTTTTTTCATTTCAGTTAAGGTTGTTCAGAATATGCTCCTGGTAGATGCAACACTTGTGCACTAGTCTTTCTGCTTTCTTCAATGCTGCCATGAGTGAGAGTCTTTGCTCATGTTAATTTTCTTTTGCCGTACTGCTAAGAACCAGACATTATGGGGAGCAAGCAAATTTTCTTTTTCAAGTGTCTACACCATTCGTGAACAGAGAACAGGGTAGAGAGCATTTCTTTAACATTAGATGAGTCCTCCAGTAAGGGGAGCTGAGCCTCCCTCCTAATTTGTCTTACATTTCTGCACTCCATCACTTTACACACTTTTTGTCCAACTCAGCCCAGCCACAGTACCATAAGTGAGCTGGATTCTAGTGGAAAAGTCCCTGAAATGATGTAGGACAGGAAAATAGAAGTGTCTGCAGCAGTGCAGCATGGGGAGAATAAGACCAGCTCTCCAAACCCATCTGACTCTTTTGATACAAAATTTAGAATCTCTTCCATGCTTTATACATAAACAGGACAGATGCAAGAACAATTGTGTGACTGCCCATACTGTGTACAGTCATGCCCTTAATCTCCAATTTTGTTTACACTTTGCACCTTAGAATATATAGGTTAAAGACTGTGTAGGTGGGGATGGAATATTGCAACCCATTGTTATTAACCAACTGGTACTTTTACCATTTTCCCGCCAGCTACATGACCACAACTTTTGTAATGGAGGCCATGGCTGCTGCAAATGCCCAGCTTCGTTGGAAGAGAATGGAAAAGCACAAGGTTTGTATGGCATTTCATTTGGTTGCTAATTATTTTTCTTCATTGCTATAAAATCTCAGTGGAGCAGATCTGTTTTCATTTCATTTGTTACGTGTTTACCTTAAAATCTGGCTGTAGATTCTGCACCATGTTGCAAAACTTGACTCATCACAAACTTAGCCATTATGTCCCTGGCACTGGGATGGATGCTTAGCCTTTTGGTGGACCAGCTGAAGCTATAAGCATGCCAGAAGGCTTTCGGCTGGAGAGGTTTAGTCTTTTTTTCCAGCAAGTAAAGACTCCTCTTTTTTACCTCTTGACATTCTGTTTCTTGTCAGAATTCTGAAATTATTCTATATTTTGAACACTTATGCTTATTTCTTACTCTTCTAGGATGATGATGAGGATTCTTCATCTGGCGTTTCTGATAGTGATGTTCTTCTTCCTGAAGGCTACGAGCGATCAGAGACACGACCTATCCTATCTCTTCGTAAGTATCTAGCAAGAAACTTTTCTCACTCCTATGAGTTGCTCTTCAGTGCAGAGAACAAATGAGAAAGTTAGACACAGCCTACTTTCCCTGTGTCTTGTATACACATGCACATGTAGTAGCTTTCCTAGAAACACAATACTAGCATTTTTACAATTCAAGAAAACTAGTTTATCAAGGTATCAAGCCACTGGCAACCCTGTTTTCTCCCTAGCCTTGCTTCCACAGGGTTTCAATGACACAAAATGTACAACTGAAAACCACCTGAATCTTTTTTATATGAAATCATTTGTGAGTTTCCTTTCAGACCAAAATGTTAACTCTGAGCCAGCATCTTAATTTACAACAACCTATAGCCTTGCAAGTAAAATCCCAAATGTAATAGTTTGCAGAGTTTTATTCGTCCTTCTGCCTTGCATATACAGTACCTAATTTGTAGGGGGGAGGGAAATCTCAACTGTTATAAAGTTATAAAGTTTCCTTTTCTGGTCTCCTGCAGGCAATTATTGTTATAAGCAACACAGGAAAGTGTTAATTTACATGTCTGAGCAAGATGGAGAGAGAACAGGTTGTGGCTTGAGCGGGACCCATCTTTGAGATGTAGGCTAAGAGTTTCCTTCCCTCTAACCCTGCAGAGAGACGAGGAGCACCTAACGTTTTTGAAATCACTGAAAGGGTGGAGATGGGTCAGATGGCATCCATGTTCTTCAATAAAGGTAACTACCTCCAAGCCACTAAGGCTCTATTTCATATTATGTATATTTGGTTGTTTTTTATTTAACCTAGCTTTTGTCAGAATCTCTTAGTAGTTGGTGTTTTCCTTGAGGAATGACAGTTTCAAGTGAAAACTACATGTGCGAACCATAATAGGAATCACCCACTTTTCCAGAGTGTTTCTGAATGGTTCCTAAAGCCTAAATGTCAAGTTTGACACCCCACCCCATGTGAATATATAACTTCTTTTAAATAGGGATATTTAAGGCTTTTTGTGGTCTCAAATCTGCTTGAGATACTGAATACCTACTTCTCCTGGCCAATAATTATGTCTGGAGGTGGAGAAACAGGTACCATCTTGTCTGTGTGTTCATGTATTTTGGCTTCGAGAGACATAGTCTCACTTAAAATAAAGTTTTAAGTGCTTGTAGTTTTAAAGAAAAGATTGACATGTGACACTAATCTATCTTTCTATCTCAGAGTGTAAATAATTATCTTTGATAAGGCTAGAATTTTTTTAAAGGAATGAATATAACACATCTGGACTGGCAGTAGAAAGATAGTCAGCTGAAGAACTTTGCTGTACATAAATGCCGTATTAAATAGTCTCAAAATGTTTACTAATATGTATTGTGCTCCAGGTAACAATTTTTGCAGTACTGTTAAAGGTGCTGAACATTTTCCATATCCCATATGTGCTGTACTCCTCATCCTGGATAAAAGCAAATAGTAATTTAAATTGCATCCTGTTTGCACTTTTGCATTCTTTCATTCTCAAAGAAACCACTGAAGTTCTTAAGCAATGGTAGAGCTACTTGACATAGGAGTTAAGGTTTGGGAACTGGAGCTAGCTACTATAAATTTTTTTTTACTGTTGGGTGTATTTCAATATGACAGAAGGAACTTGGTTTTGGGTTTGGTGTTAATGAGGCTTGTTGAGAGCAGTACAGATAAAATAAACCTGTCAGTGACATCCTAGTGAGTGGGTAGGTTGTAAAGATTCAGCCCAATTACAGATTCATTTAAATACTTAGTCCAGATTGAACTGCTAGAGATATGAACCGCTTGCCTTGAATGGTATGCTAGCATTCTGTTTTAATTGCTGTGATGGATAACTTCACCCAGCAGAGGGTGCTCAGGTCACATGTGTGAATTCAGAACAGTAGTAGTTGAATATTATTTAATTATTTAATTATTCAACTTGTAATTCAAACAAAACCTTCATTCTTTAGTTTTCCCTTTACCATAAGTAGACCATGCTGTCAAGTTCCTTCTTTTAGATGAGAGAATGTGAATATTGAATAATTACAGGAGGTTTGGTGAAAGAAGGCCCCCCCTCAAAGTCATGGAGACCTGTATTTCCACGATATTTGCTTCTGTTCTGTCTTATGTATTAAGTGACATCTTATATGTTAAAGTGACATCTTGGTGCTCAGAGTTTTGAAAGCATCATGTAGGTTTCACAGATCCACAAGTACCTTGACAATAATGGAAGTTAGCTTTCTGAGGATCTCTGAGCTCTATAAAACAACTAGTTTCTGTATCAAGAAAAGTTGTCCAGAAAGTTTTAAAATGTGTGGATGGTGTCTGTGAAAGATCTTGAAATGGATTTTGGAGGTGATCTTAAACCTGTAGCCTCCAGTTGTGCCCTTTAGGTCTGATATTATTCTCATTTTCTTACCTCTGCTGCATCTCTTTCCTTGTCATAACTGTAATGCAACAGTAAGTCATCAATTTATGCAAATTTGGATAGTACAGGAAGATGAACTTTTTGATGGATCACAGATCCTTGACATGTCAAGAAAATTGGCTGTGCATTTTGGCAGACTGTTTTTTTACACGCAACTTTTATGGATGAGCTGAAAGCCAATGTTTAATTAAACATGTATTACAGCAGACATAGGCAAATTCGGCCCTCCAAATAATTTGGGACTACAGTTCCCATCATCCCTGACCACGGGTCCTGTTAGCTAGGGATGATGGGAGTTGTAGTCCCAAAATATCTGAAGGGCCGAATTTGCCTATGCCTGTATTAGAGTGACCAGCTTAGTGTTTAAATCCTAGAGAGTGATTTTGAAAGACAGGGCATTCAGATTGGCTGGACTCTCTTGGGTTTCAATCAGCACACTATTGTGGCCCCTTTTAAAAGTTGCTCGAGTCACTTCATCTCCTTCAGATAGGTGGTAGTGAGGATTTCCATAGAGAGCCATTTCCCCAAACTTCTCAGGTAATTTTAAGAGGTTGCAGATCCCACAGATCATTTGATAGACAAGATATTTTGATACTAGGCTTGAAGAGCCCCTTCACTTTAGAGCAGAGTTGGACAACCTGTGCCCTCTGGATGGTGTTTTAGTACTACTCCCCAACTCCCTAATCACTGGCCATGCTAGCTGGGACCAATGGCAGTTGAGAGTTCAGCAATGTATGGAGGGCCACAGGTTCCCCAACCCTATTTTAAAGGCACCAAGTAGGCCCCATCATTCTGCCCAGACACTGAGGTCCAATGCCAAGGGCCTTCTGGCAGTTCCTCACTGCGAGAAGCCAAGTTACAGAGAACCAGACAAAGGACCTTCTCGGTAGTGGCACCCGCCCTATGTGGCGGTAGTGTGCGCCCGCCCTACCAGACTTTTAGAAGACATCTGAAGGCAGCCCTTTTTAGGGAAGCTTTTAATGTTTAACAGACTATTGTATTTTAATATTCTGTTGGAAGCTGCCCAGAGTGGCTGGGGAAATGCAGCCAGATGGGCGGGGTATAAATAAATTATTATTATTATTATTATTATTATTATTATTATTATTATTACTACTACTACTACTACTACTACTACTACTACATTAATGGCTTCTGTTTACTACCATACATCTCCTGTTCTTGCTTCATCTATTCATCTTTGTTTCTGGGCAGCTTGTCTGGTTTGTGTAGAAGCCTTTCTCCTCCAGTTGGTTTGGATGTCTTCGCCTCCCCTCTGAAGTGCCAGATCTTTTCAACTGTCTTAATTCTCTAATCCCATCCCTTCAGAACTCAACCAGGCTTACTGCAGTTAAGCATAATCAGAATTTGCACATGCATTCTTCAGTGAACTATAGCAATTATTTGCTCTTAAGGGAGAACTTCTTACTGCCCCATTCTGTGTATTATGTTGTTTTATTTGAACCCCCAAACAAGTCTGCACAGTGACTGTATGCTAATGTTACACCCCGACCGCAACCTGGCAGGTTTGCTATTAGGGTCATGAGATTTATGCAGTACAGTCAATGAATAAGGCTTTCAGAGTTTCATGGCTAGGTGAAGATGTGTTGCGGCTCTGTTATACCTTCTTTTGAGAGTTATTGGCCTGTTAAAAGCAAAATCCTTGTTTTCACTGTATTCTTTGCTCATTTCCCTTGACTATCTTAACAATTTGACATGCTCTGGATCTGCAATCTTAAGAGTTGAGCTGTGTATAAATCTTCCACCTCTGACGTGTCTGCTTTCTGTAGGGAATAGATTTGCAGTGTTAACTCTAAGGAGAAAAAAGGGCCTCTGGCTGTGAAGGGAATCTATTCTGAAGGATAGCTGGGTGCTCTTTATCAGGGATCCAGAAGTCATTTATTGTAATAATGGATTCAAGGCACATACATCATGTACCATCCTTGCAGGAAGTCATTGATCTTCCTGTTTTGTGTCCAGTAATGAAAGTATTGATCAATGAAGGTTGGTGGCAGTTTATAAAACAGAAACAACACTAACGTCTATCTGTAGGTGGAGAGGGTGGAGGCTATTGGGTGGTGCTTTCACCCCAAATCCTCAGCTGAGATCTGTGCCTTGAATAAACAACATAGAAGTGGGTCTGAGATGTTCTGCAGAGGACAACAGGATTGGTTAAAATGTTGTGGTTTCAAATTGTTAGAAGCCTTAAAATATTTAAAATACAGATTATCTGAATATTTTAAATGCTCTGAGCCACTGTGGCTAAGGCACAGGCCTTTATTTTGCCAAACAAATGAAAGCTGTACATTCAACTTTTGTTTTCTACAGAGTTCCTAGTGTAAGAGGGCTGTAGTCAAGTGACCTGATGGCAACAGTGAATAATAGCAATTCTTCCTTCCATCCCCTTCACTGTGTCCTTTTACCATGTTCATTTACAAGGTACTGTTTAGGCATTGATTGATAATCATTTGGGGAAACCAATCTCTTGAGTTGTGGTGACCTTTTCAAGCATTTGTTAAAGCATGCTTCCTTTCAGCTTTTTCTCCATAGATGTCAACACTTTAAAAGAAAGATCTCGCATCTCTTAAGACAGAATTTTCCTTTGCTTGCTAGTATTCCATGAAGCCCAAATGTCATATATATTTTTTACTGATGCTGAAAAAAGTATATACTATATCTTTTCTGTTTTTTTATTTTATTTACCTATATATGTTGGTAAATAAAAAGTTGTGTAAAGTGAGTATCATTTCCATATTTTATTTTGTTTGATATTTACTTAAATTTGACATTCTGGATGTGACACTTAAAGCTGCTATCCTTTACACAGTTATTTGGGAGTAAGCTCCATTAAACCTATTGCATCTTATTTCTGAGAAAACATGGTTAGGATTGCTGTGTTGGACTTGGTGTCACTTTGTATTATGAAAAACTAGCTGTGGACCTAATTTTGGAGTCACTACTGTGGATAAATGACGGCACGACTCACTGCACTGATGTACATACAGATTGGATATGATACGAGGACACCTAATTTTGTTAAGCTTTCTTCACCCTTTTTCTTCTGTCCCATTTATCCAAGTAATGCTGAGATACTCACTCCTATTTAAATGTAAGGAATAGCTGTGATCTCATTTCTCAATCTTTCCCAATATGAAATGTGTACTCCTCCGGAGGCTCTGTGATGAATTAAAGGCACTATTAATGTCTTTCTGAATATAGGAAAAATATTTTCGGCTGCAGTCTTTTGCGACCCTCTCCTTGTAGTCAGTTATTGATGTAGTGTTTTTGGACTCCAACTCCCATCAGCCCGAGCTACTATTGCCAGTGTTGATGGGAGTTATAGTCAGCCAGCATCTGAAGGCTACAGGTTCCTCACTTCTGGTGTAGTGAATAATTGTTTTCTTTACTTAACAAATTATTTTCCTCCCTTGGTCAGAAGGTTATTGCAAACTGGTTTGCACTGTTTTCTTTTCACATGTTTTTTGAGATATGAATTTGTGTTAAGGCTTTGACATTGTAACTTCCAGGACATGTGAGTTCTCCCTGGTGTTCAAAGCAGAATTCTCATATCTCCCCACAGATATTTGCACCTGTAGTTCATATATCTCACTGTAGGGGTAGAAATAAAAAATGGTGATCGTATGGATCTTTCTGGAGACTTTGATTCTCTTTTAAATGGCTAAACATGAGGTGGGCTGTCCTTTAGGTCATCTGGGATCTGTCACAGAGAAATTCTTTGGATGACACAAAGAAACTCAGAATAGGAATGGCAAGGCACTTCTGCTCTCCTCACAGATGGCCACACCTAAAGTCGAGAGCCAGTGTGGTGTAGTGGTTAAGAGCGGTAGTCTCGTAATCTGGGGAACCGGGTTCGCGTCTCCGCTCCTCCACATGCAGCTGCTGGGTGACCTTGGGCCAGTCACACTTCTTTGAAGTCTCTCAGCCCCACTCACCTCACAGAGTGTTTGTTGTGGGGGAGGAAGCGAAAGGAGAATGTTAGCCGCTTTGAGACTCCTGAAGGGGAGTGAAAGGCGGGATATCAAATCCAAACTCTTCTTCTTCACTTCTAGGCCTCGTACTGTCATAAAGCACAGTGTGAATTGCTCTAAAGCGTCTATTTTTTGAGTAGCAGTGGTGCCACAACAATTTAGGTGTCAATATATGGCTCTGTTCTGTTGCCAAGCTCAAAATCCTGTGTTAGATTGCATCATAAAACACTCCACCATAACAGCTGAAGCATTTTGTATGGTGGAGCTGCTAGTGTAATGTGCAGTTAGAAGTTGTGCACCAAAATTCTAGACTAGATTAGT
The DNA here is from genome assembly GCF_965153285.1 of Podarcis tiliguerta. Classification (NCBI taxonomy): domain Eukaryota; kingdom Metazoa; phylum Chordata; class Lepidosauria; order Squamata; family Lacertidae; genus Podarcis; species Podarcis tiliguerta. The sequence continues at coordinate 89,566,267 of NC_139535.1, read as the reverse complement.
ATTCCTGTCAAGCTCCTTTATTTTTCGCTTTCTTACAATATTCCTGTCTTCTCTCCTTTTATATGAAACAATGCATGTTTTGTTTCCTTGTCTCAGCGGCCTTTGGAAATGAAATCTGTTCAGACTGAGGCATTCAGTTCTATTTCTTTTAAGTCAAGCTGGTGCATTTTGGCATCTCTTTATCCTTATTGATTTCTACTCATCAAAGCAGAGTTTGTTTGCCTCCCGGTAATTCTTTTTGTCTGTGAAACTATAAAGTCTGTCTCACCTGCGTCCTCTAGAGCAAGGGTATGGTGGCAGCGAATATTTTCCTTGATAAAACAGAATATAGGATAGGTAACATTTTATGGCGGGGTGGAGAATATTTTTCAGTCTGGGGGTCTCATTTTACTTGTATACATTGGGTTAATTTACGCTCACTCACATGCCTGTATGCCCTCCAGCTAGGCCAGAAAAGGCACTGTTAAATGTGACATCCCAGCCACGCCAAAGCACTCAAGGAGGGAGCCAAAGCAGAGTCTGTGAGGGACATGTCAGGGGAGGGGGTGTCACATGAAAATAGCCAGGTATAGTGGCTTGGTGGGAGGCATTCTTGGCCCCTGGGTATGAGGTTCAGCACTTCTGTTTTATGGGATGCAAACTTTGTGGAAGTAGAATTGCACCTGGTTTTTAAATAGAGCTACTATAGAACTGGTTAGGTTAATGCAGGCATTTGATTACATATCTGCAGGGTAAGGAAGTCTGAAGCAGGAAAGGCCAAGTCATCTTTTCAAAATACCTTCCTTCTGACTAATATTGGTTACCATTGTTTGCTGTGTGATAATGGCTGGTTTTAAGCATCTTGTTTGTTCTCTTACATTACACAATGCACTGTATCTGAGCTTGCCCCTAGGCCTAGCTCAGAAGCTCTAGCTGGTACAGAAATATCTGCATGGGCTGCTCATCATGAGGGCTTGCCGATCAAAAGGTCGGCAGTTTGAATCCCCGCAACGGGGTGAGCTCCCGTTGCTTGGTCCCAGCTCCTGCCAACTGAGCAGTTCGAAAGCACGTCAAAGTGCAAGTAGATAAATAGGTACTCTGGCGGGAAGGTAAATGGCGTTTGTGTGCACTGCTCTGATTTTCACCAGAAGCGGCTTAGTCTGTCTGCATACAAACACCAGCTCCCTCAGCCAGAAAAGCGAGATGAGCGCTGCAACCCCAGAGTCGTTCACAACTGGACTTAACTGTCAGGGGTCCTTTACCTTTTTTTATTAATTGATGAAGGGCTCAACACCATAGGTCCAGCGTGCCCCACCTTGGCCCTTTTATTTCAGTGCAATCACCGAGATCATATGTAAGAGCATCATGTGAGATGGTGAGGCGCATTTGACGTAGACACAGAACTGAGCCTTAGAGATTCAGCAGGCACCTTCTATACTAATGTTTCAAATGTTTGCTGAAAACTTCTCTGTTGCTAGGCTTATGAAGACAGTTAAGAAACATTTCCCCTAATAGTGAGATGGAGAACTGTTTTAATTTTTGTGTGGTTTTTGTATTATAATTGTTGTAAATAGTTTTGTTATCTTTTATGAAAATACAGTATACAAATATTTTAATAATGTTGAAAATGCATGCTTATACAGTTACGTTAGCCTTAGACAACTGGACTGCCCCTCAGGAACACTATCCTAGCAATTGGTAGGGCTGATTTTTTTTTACAAATGAAGATCATTCAACTAGGTGAAATGAACAAGGTGTTGCCAATAGAGTCGTGAAATGTTTTCCCCAGAAGCCTTTTTGCAGCACAGCAAGTTGAAGTGGTGATCCACAAAAGGTTCCTAGATAGATCCTGGTGTAAAAAGTGAAAATACAGGAACAGACTGGTCTAGTCTAAACCTATGTTTACTATTCCCTTTATTTACAGTGGGAGTCAACTTGTTCTATTTCTGCATAATCATCTACCTCTATGGTGATTTGGCGATATATGCAGCTGCTGTCCCAGTTTCTCTCATGCAGGTGACCTGGTGAGTGTACTTTCGGTGGCAATATTTTGCAAGCAGCAGTTTCTTGCTGAAATGTCGGAGCATTGCATAACCATTTCACATTGATGGCTCTGGCAGAAGATTGACTTGCTGGTTGTAATTAATAAATTTAAAGTATTTCTACCTCACACTTCAAACTAATTTTCCAGAGTGGGTTACATTGTTCTGATGTAATTTGACAGTGCTTAGCATATTGACAAAAACTAGGTCTAGGGGCTAATTTGTGAGTTACTTCTTTGTAGGGCTGCAATGCTTACTTGATTGATTCTTTGATTAGATTAGATTATCAGAAGGTGCAGCAGATTTTACAATGGTCTAAAATAATTTTTGTGCCTGTATTTACAAAAAGCATGAATGACAGGTGCCACTATAGAACATACATTCCCCCTTCTATCCCACACAGCCGGGAATGGGTATTCTAAGACTAGGAGCCTGATACAAAAATAGCCTTTTCTTCAATACTGTTGTTGATTCATACACAAACTAATCTGGCTTCAATCAATGAATTACAAGTTATATGATTAAATGACTACTATTTCTTTAATCAAGAAACACTTCTATTTTTAAAAATGTCTACATATACCTTACATGCCAAATCTATAAGCTACAGTGTTGAAGAATGTGGAGTTCTTGATTGACTGAGACTCCACATGGTGTGTGCTGTGTAAGGGGAAATTCTCCATCATCCTTTAAAAAAGTGTGGGGAGGAGTGGTGGCTGGGGTTTGCATAGGTGCATGGGTGTAGCCAGGATTTATGGATGGGGAGAACCTCAATTAATTAAGTGTTTTTAATGAGGGGCAGCTGCTATGCCCATGCATAGGTGCATTAACTGTGGTCTGCTTTTGCTTCTCCCTCTTGTCAGTAGTGTGACGGGCAATCATTCATGCAGTGTTGAAGATGGTGCTAAGTATAATGACACAGACAAGTGCTGGGGACCAATCAGAAGGATTGATGCTTATAGAATTTATCTGGTGAGTATCTCCTGCGCCTGGGGGAATTTTACATCCTTAATTAAATAACTGATTCTGAAGGGATGCTTACATGCTAAGGGTGATACCCAGTATTAGTCATACCCATTGAAATCTGTGAACTGCTGAGTGAACTGCTGTGAATTGCTGAGTGAGATCAAATGTAGCACAAGCAGGCATTCATGTATGCAGTGGGGTTTCTCCTTCCTTTCTTACACCCGAAATCTGCTTTGCAGGGTTGGGGGCTGTAGGGGTTGAAAACATGCCAGAAGTCCCATTGCTCAAACAAGCAGACATCATAGAATGCCACCTATAGGCTTCAGTGGGTCTACCCTAAATATGACTTTGTTTGATTTACATTTAATTGGTGATAGCCATCCACTCTTGCTGATAGCCCCTTCCCTCTCCTTTTCCTGCTGGACACTTGTTACCCAAATGTTGAAGATGGACTTAGTAGCCTTCAAGGTTTGTCATTCTTGTCTTGAAAAGCAGTCCATCCCACAGTGAATGGGTTCTTGTTCACTGTGCTGCGAAACAAAAATGAATTTGACATTGCTGCCACGTTGTGAATTCTGGCTGTACTTACAGTATGATGTCCTGTTTAGTTGCTCACTTAGATTCCCCCCAGTAGTTTTCCTCCTGCTTTGCTGCTTTTTCTGTGTGTTGCAATAAGCAGCTGCATTGCTGGTGAAATGATGATAATCTTACAAGAATTTATAGTTTGTATCAGAAATCACTCTGAAGAATCTTAATCCTTGTTTTCTTTCAATTTCATGGTATGTGTATGTGCACAAGATTAGATGCCTTTTACTTGTGAATGCTTCAAGCGTTTATGTAGTTCTGTGTCTTATATGTAGGCAGATTCCTCACAAATGCCTCTTTATCAGGAAACGGGTCTTTTTTAATTGACCTTTTTATTAGCCTTTTTTTTTTTAGTAGTATTTCAATATACTACTAAATTCCAATAGAATTTTCTCTGTTCTGTGATAGAAACTGCATGTTTTAAAGCATCCTTGTCAAAGGAACCTGCTTTGACATAAGTGGCAGATAGCTGATTGCATCTAAGCACAAAATAATAATAATTGGGATAGGAAGTGTGGGGCAAGGACAAGTAAATTAAAGGAATTCTCTCTTACTGAACAATAAAACCAACCAAAGTACTGTGGAACTAGAGTTATGGATAGAAATAAATATTGCAGTTGAAGGCTGAAGGTAAACATAACTGCTGGCAATGAGGAAGTGACCCAGAGCAATATATTCAGTTTTCATTTGACTGTGCATGTACATGTTGGGGTTTTTGTGAGTGCCTACTGGATCAGTTCCCTGAGCAGCACACTTCTCCTCCCCCCCCCCCCGCCACCACCCAGTAATAATGTTGAAGCAGGAGTTAGGCCTTAGGAATATTAGCAAATGTCACAGCCTGGTTAATTATTTAAAAGAAATATTATTGCTTTATTAAATTGCGTCTAGGCCTATTTCTTCAGAATTTCTGCATGATTGAAGATTTTCTCAATGAATTTCAATAACTCTGACCCACCAGAAGGAGCTCATCAGGAAAGGCAGACATGCATTAATTACTGCCTGTACCTCCCATTTATTGCACCTGTAATTCATAAAGCCAGAGATTTAAAAAATAATAATATTGTGACTTTTGTAGAAATGGAAGGTTTATTGCTCTGAGTGTGCAAATTCTATGACACAATTTTGGTGTCTTTGTTTTGGATTTGAACAATACTTTATTATTTGTCAGTCCCTAGCAGCATTGATTCTTTCTCTTTTAGTAGATCAAAGTGTCAGTTCAAATTTACCAGTGTCACATAGCCTGGTTGTCATTTCTGTATTCTATGTAGTGTCTAGCACATCGCTAAATGAATGTGGAAGAATAATCGGAAGAGCTGGTAAACTGTAGATCAGCAATGGGTGCTTTACTCTGAATTTGTCTTTCTTCTGTCATTTTCAATGTCTCTGCCATGTCACTTAGTCTGTTCAGATTACTCTACCCCAGCAAACCCCACAACTGCTTTGGAGATGGGCCTTGGGATAGGAACTTAAGAAGAGCCTGCTGAATCAGGCCAATGGTCCATCTGGTCCAGTATCTAGTACTCGCAGTGGTCAGCCAGATGCTTAAAAGAAGTCCAGAGACAGGACCTGAGCACAACATGGGCCTGGGAAGGTGGGGTTGCTAGGGAAATGGGGAGAAGAAGTTAAAGAGGCAGCTGAGTGATAGAGACAGAAGGTGCTCTTCAGTCTGCATTTTTTAAATAATATGTCTGCTCTACTCAAGGCAGCTTACATAAATTAAAATCACTGTGATTATTTAAATAGGAAATGAGGTGGTAAGGGAACACCTAGTTACTATAAATTAATTCACATATCCAGGGCTTGATGAGCTGCAGCCAAAGATTCAAAAGGAGCTTGCAGATGTAATCTCTGAGCCTCTTTGTACAATGTTTGAGAATTCTTGGAAAACGGGTGAGGTCCCTGCAGACTGGAGGCGGGCAAATGTTGTCCCCATCTACAAAAAACAAAACGAAAAAGAAGACTCTGGTAACTACTGACTGGTCAGCTTGACACAGATACCATGAAAGGTTCTAGAACAGATAATTAAATGGTCTGTCTGTGAGCTGTGAATACTAAGAATCATCATGGGTTTCTTAAAAACAAGTCGTGCCAGAGGTTAGATAGCTATCTGTCATGGATGCTTTAGTGGAGAATCCTGCATTTTGGGGGTTAGACTAGATGATCCCCAGAATCCTTTCAAACTCTACAATTCAATGATTCTATGATGAAATAAATCAAAAGTAGAAGGGAAAAACATCAAAGTATATGCATTGACCATTCACCTTTTTGTGCATGTAAGTTTGTTTATGGACTGAACATTTGCAGAAGATAACTTGCTTTCTAAAGCATTTTCCAACAGTGGGTCTCATATTTTCTGAACTTCTTCCATTGAATCAGTTGGGTAGAAAGTAATAGAGCCTTTTAAGCAAGCTAATTCTAGTATGGGGAAAGAGAATGCTAAAGTACTTTGAGATTCCATTGAGTCTGATGTGATTTCCTTCCTTCCTAGTATACTGTGTAAAGGTAAAGGTAAAGGTACCCCTGCCCGTACGGGCCAGTCTTGACAGACTCTAGGGTTGTACGCCCATCTCACTCAAGAGGCCGGGGGCCAGCGCTGTCCGGAGACACTTCCGGGTCACGTGGCCAGCGTGACATCGCTGCTCTGGCGAGCCAGAGCCGCACACGGAAACACCGTTTACTTTCCCGCTAGTAAGCGGTCCCTATTTATCTGCTTGCACCCGGGAGTGCTTTCGAACTGCTAGGTTGGCAGGCGCTGGGACCGAACAACGGGAGCGCACCCCGCCGCAGGGATTCGAACCGCCCACCTTTCGATCGGCAAGCCCTAGGCGCCGAGGCTTTTACCCACAGCGCCACCCGCGTCCCCCAGTATACTGTGTAGTCTAAGATAAATTTAACTTCCATCTGAAATTACAGGTTTATTAAGGACTGTGGAATTTGTATTCTCTCTTTCTGTGTATTCTCTCCATTGCTCCCTGTGACCTTTAGAATTCCAAATGACACTGTGATAGATTATTTTGAATTTTACATTTTATGCATTTTCCTCATATGTTTGGATTATGTATTTTTCTGTTTACTGTAAACCACCCTGTGATCGTCTGATGAAAGGCAGTATATAAATTAAATAAATATTAATAATAATACAGCCAACAAAATGGAAAAGAAATGCCACAAGATCTTTGCATCCTTAGAATTATTTGCAGTTTTAAAACAAATCAGTGGTATCCACTGATACTGGATTAATTGGGCAATTTTCATCCTAGAAAAGCCTTCTGTCTCCCTCCCGATGTCCCTGTTTGTCTTTACTCCCCTCCCTTTCAGTGCAGTAATAACTTTCAAACACTGTATCTCGGAGCTGGGAAAGAGGAGGAGTGAATGACTGACATAAAGTCCTATTTCATGGTTTAATGTCCCAAAAGTCCTCTGGAAATGGTCTCTGTTCCCGTGCTTCAAGAATGGAAGTTGAATGCCATGTACGTAATGAGAATATTTAGACAGATTAAGTTGCTCTCTGATGAGTTGCCTGCCTGTGCAGCATTTTTAATATTGCTCTGCAGACTCCAGCACACCTAAGTGGCTACACTGTCTGCACACAGTCTGTGGGGCCTGCATTAACCTTCGTCCTGCACAAATTTTACTGTTACCTCATCTCTCTTGTAAATTACCTCTGAAAGTACAGCCTTGCAAAATAAACAGGCAATGGAAAATGTTGTTGACATGCTTTAATCAGTCTCTCCGCCACCCCACCCCGCAGCCCCATTATGTTATTTGAGGCTCTGCTCTGCTTCTGTTATTTTGGAAGACAACAGAAGGGTTTTGAAGTTGAACTATTCATTCATGGTACATTATCAATATGTTCTTTGTAATTCAGCTAGGAGCTTGGGTGACAATTATATTTCACCCAGTACCATGGTAATGTGAAATGTTCATGGTTTAAGCAAATAACTTACAGTCTCACATTGTTTTCTGATAGCTGAGTCTCATCGTCTAAAGCCAACATGATATGATTCTCTTAATTGTCCTGTAACAAGAAAGGTCTGCATGGCTTCATTGCTCCTTACATACCCTTTGCATGTTCCAGTTGAATTCCTTTTTTAGTGCAAGCCACAGTTTGAAACATGATTAGAAGCTGGTTTGCAATCCTGGTTTGTAGGTGCAATCCATAGTTTGTCAGTTTGAATATAATGCTGACAAAAGTTTGCCCCATAGAAGAAGTAACTGAATGGTTCTGATCAGGTGAAAGCTAGAGCATGGCTTTCTTATGTATTGCCAAAGCCATGCTTTGATATCTTATCTAAAGATCCCCAAATTTTCATAAACCATGTTCTGGGTCTAAAAAGGATATAGACTAGTTGTTTGGTAGCTCAATCATATCTTTTGAAATGGCACACCCGGATCTTTGCTACATGTTTCTGAATAAAGTGAGCCACTTGTATTCTGCATAAGCTGATTTTGATTTGTGCTTTCACCGTAATAATGAAACTATGTGTGTACTGTACATTATTTTATACATTCCATGGATTACAGATGTGCAATAGCACTCATATTGCTAGAATAGAGACAGTTTTAACTGGAGCAATAAGTAGCCATCCAGAGGGTTGGAGCCAGGATGCAGCACAATAATTGGAAGCATCACCTCTGCTCTCCACCCAAACAGCTTTGCTTTCCCCCTCTGCTGTTCATCTACCTTCAGGGCACAGACGGAAAATGACTGAAGCTCCCAAGGCAGGGGAGGATAATACTGGTTTGGAAATAGGCTTTGCAGAAGGCACTCTCTCCCTCCTGGCTTTGTGCTGTTTTGAGACGTTCTGGTACATCTGTTCTTTTAGGGTTTGGGCTGAGACTGTTTAGCTAATCAGGACAGGAACTGGTATCTGTGCATACAGGTTCACAGATGCTGCAGCGTTACAGGGAGCCCAGCGGGTGCAGGCTGAGCGAAGATGGGAGCACAGATGGTTTAATGGAGATTATCC